>NC_064639.1:1119215736-1119524236 GCF_023864345.2 Schistocerca serialis cubense | reverse complement strand
TATATATTTTTAGTCGGTTTTTCGTAGATGGAATCGTATATTTTTCTTTGAGTTCATTCGATAACACTTGACTACAGTTTACTGACATTATTATCCTCATTACGCTCTGAAGCTTTTTGCGAAAACAGGAGGGCCAAGACTTCGAAGAAAATATAGTCCCCCCTGCTTCGACACGTAAGCATGGAGCAATGAGGCGAGCAGCAGTCCTGCACGGATGCAGGACAGAATGAAACGTAGATTTTGTGTGATCTTCCCAGTATCCGTGTGGATTCGACGAAACCATGGGGAACTTAAATAAGGACAGCTTAATGGGAATTTTAATACTTCTCCTTCCGGACAACGCTGTATCTTACGCAAGCAACTGAAACCAGTTCCTCAGAACGTATTTTTAAAAAGGAATGTACGTATAAATCGTGGGCAAACTAAACCAATCAGAATATGGATTTTTTTATCTACTATTAGCTGTCACTTAGGAGACATTTTATTATGGTTTCACTCCCCACTTAGTCAGTTTTCTTCTTGGAATCATCTTATCCCCGATATCTTCGTACCAACACATAGATGGACATTATCGTTCACGTTCCCATGCGAGAAACAATTCTCATATTATTTTTGAACATTTACATCTATTTACCCTCTCAAAGTGTCCGAATGGAATTAGACGTTCTGTTTGAATTTTGTCTGTAAATGACCATTTCACCCTCATAAACGACATAATTTCGCACATGATCCATATTAGAGAAAAATATTTGCTGTGCAAGTAATTATTCATCCTACTCCCTATCTGACGCTTTCAGAGACTGCGCTCTAGACAGTATATCTGGGATTCGCCATTAAAAGAAGTGCTGACTGCTACGGACAAGGGGTTTCAGATCGATTCCGTATATCTGGATTTCCGGAAGGCTTTTGACACTGTACTACACAAGCAGCTCGTATTGAAATTGCGTGCTTATGGAATATCGTTTCAGTTATGTGACTGCTTTGTGATTTCCTATCAGAGAGGTCACAGTTCGTAGTAACTGACGGAAAGTCATCGAGTAAAACAGAAGTGATTTCTGGAGTTCCCCAAGGTAGTGATATAGATCCTTTGCTGTTCATTATCTATATAAACGATTTGGGAGACAATCTGAGCAGCCGTCTTCGGTTGTTTGCAGATGACGCTGTCGTTTATTGACTTATAAAGTCATCAGTAGATCAAAACAAACTGCACAACGATTTAGAAAAGATATCTGAATGGTGCGAAAAGTAGCAGTAGACCCTAAATAACGAAAAGTGTGAGGTCATCCACATGAGTGCTTAAACGAACTCGTTAAACTTCGGTTACACGATAAATCAGTCAGCCGGCCGGTGTGGCCTAGAGGTTTTAGGCGCTTCAGTCTGGAACCGCGTGACCTCTACGGTCGCAGGTTCGAATCCTGCCTCGGGCATGGATGTGTGTGATGTCCTTAGGTTAGTTAGGTTTAAGTAGTTCTATGTTCTATGGGACTGATGACCTCAGTTGTTATGTCCCATAGTGCTCAGAGCCATTTGACCAATTTTTTTGATAAATCAGTCTAATCTAAAATCCGTAAATTCAACTAAGTATCTAGGTATTACAATTACGAACAAATTAAATTGAAAGGAACACATAGAAAATGTTGTGGTGAAGGCTAACCAAAGACTGCGTTTTATTGACAGGACACCGACCTACTAAGGAGAGTGCCTACACTACGCTTGTCCGTCCTCTTTTAGAATACTGCTGCGCGGTGTGGGAGCCTTACCAGATAGGACTGACGGAGTACATCGAAAAAGTTCAAAGAAAGTCAGCACGTTTTGTATTATCGCGAAATATGGAAGAGTGTGTCACAGAAATGATACAGGATTTGGGCTGGACATTATTACAAGAAAGGCGTGTTTCGTTGCGACGGAATCTTCTCACGAAATTCCAATCACCAACTTTCTCCTCCGAATGCGAAAATATTTTGTTGACTCGGACCTACATAGGGCGGAACGATCACCACGATAAAATAAGGGAAATCAGAGCTCGTAGGGAAAGATATAGGTGTTCATTCTTTCCGCGCGCTATACGAGATTGGAATAATTGGAGAATTGTGAAGGTGGTTCGATGAACCCTCTGCACAGGCACTTAAATGTGATTTGCAGAGTATCCACGTGTATGTAGATGTAGAATTGTGCTCCACAGTGTAGAGTCAAGTGGAAGTGGACGTGCTGTTCATTTTGCAGTGTCGAGTTTACTATGTTCAGAGATCTACCAAACATAAGGATAAAAGTTACGTTCGCATGATGTATCATTCCCAAGTGACATAGCTCTATGAAACTTGGAACAGATATACAAAGAACTGCTACAGTACAGTACAGAAGCTAAATGAAAGAAACAGGAAGTCAGAAGAAAGTAAAAGACACTTTTATTCAAAGAAAATAACTCCACCGAAGTAATTTCTATTTAAGAAAGGCGGTATGTGGTTCTTAACTACGATCACTACCGGCTGCAGCACATGGTCTGCACCGTGATCCTATGCTGAACACCAGCTTGGTGAGTCGTTCTTATTATAGGGTGATACATCCGTCCACCATATTGGTTGACAACTGCTGGATGGTTGTCTGTGCGTATGGATGTGCTGCAAAACGATTCTGCAACGCAGCCCACACGTCGGGGCAACGGGCAGGACAGTCCATTCGTCGAATATCCTCTGTTCCAAGAGTTCTCGAATTGAACGGTTCGATGCAGTCGCTCACTGTCATCGATAAAAATGCAGTCAGGGTAAAATGCACGGCTGAAAAGTCGAACATTGGAATGGAATGCTTTGCTCCAGTAAAGTTGAACGGTGAGCTTACGGTGTTCAAATATTTGGAGGTCAGTACGTCCATGCAATATTATGCCTGGCGAACGCACACGATCGTGTTAGAAATATTTCTGTGTCCATTACGTATTCATACCTCTCGCCATATGAGGGAGCGTCCACAATCACTACCCAGATTGAGCCTGGTCCGATACGAGAAGAGGACACGACGCGATGCCTCATTGGTTCAGTCCCTATTTTTTAACACCATTGCAAACTTTCCCGCCGATGTGCTCCTGTCAACGGAACACAACGTGCTGATTGTTGGTCATGCAGGTGCCGTCCCGGTGTGCAGCACGTGGTTGCACGCCTCGCAGTCTGTTAAATGTGACTGCAGTTGCATACGTTGGGTAACATGGGTCCCTTCTTGCCTACTGCACAATGTGGTGGTCATCTGCTGCTGCAGTTGACACTGATCCACCACCTCTTCTTCAGGGAGCAATGCCGGTCGTTCCGGACGCTCCCCATACACGTGAAACAATACTGTGTGCAGTACCAAACTAGCGGCCTATACTCGTCATACTTCGCCCTTCTTCCAGTTTCTCCATGATTCTTACCTGCGTGATCCAGATGTTGCTTCTGGGTCATTTTGTAGTGAAGAACACCACCGCAGTGCGGCATAAATGCTCGCCATTTGACAGTCACTGTCTCTTTCCTTCAACTGCTTCGTGTTGACGTCATGCCATGTGAAATCCAGCTTCCTGTGGACGGCTGAGAGACCTCTGGCAACATGGTCCGGTACTTTCTTTCCACCAAATAGTTAATATGGAATGGTACATTATTCATCTCGTTCTTAAGTTTGGCTGGGCTGACTCCGAAAAATCTTAATTTCCTCCCTTTCATGGTCTTGTAGATACTTGTAAATGTTCCATTATCTTAGTGTTGTTGTTGTTGTTGTGGTCTTCAGTCCTGAGGCTGGTTTGATGCAGCTCTCCATGCTACTCTATCTTGTGCAAGCTTCTTCATCTCCCAGTACCTACTGCAACCTACATCCTTCTGAATCTGCTTGGTGTATTCATCTCTTGGTCTCCCTCTACGATTTTTACCCTCCACGCTGCCCTCCAATGCTAAATTGGTGATCCCCTGATGCCTCAGAACATGTCCTACCAACCGATCCCTTCTTCTAGTCAAGTTGTGCCACAAACGTCTCTTCTCCCCAATCCTCTGCAACACCTCCTCATTAGTTACGTGATCTACCCATCTAATCTTCAGCATTCTTCTGTAGCACCACATTTCGAAAGCTTCTATTCCCTTCTTGTCTATACTACTTATCGTCCATGTTTCACTTCCATGCATGGCTACACTCCATACAAATACTTTCAGAAACGGCTTCCTGACACTTAAATCTAAGTATTCACTATTAATTCTACGGAAATATCGCCCGCGGAAGCAAGTCAACCCCCCAGGAATAACATACAAAGGATAGGGAATGAAGTTAGTGCATAAAGCGCTGCGCGTTGAAATGCAGGCTGTAGTCTTTCTTACGAACATACAGGTAGACGTAATTGAAATCGCTCAAAAACCGATTTGCACTATTCACAGGACTTACAGACTGTTTAGTCTGGCAGAAAATCACATCGACGAGGGCAGGATATTTGTGATAACCTATTGTCGTTGAAGAGTGTAGAGTCGGTCTGGTACCAGTCCATGCCTCAAGCATGCAGTCCCACGGGTTCAGGTGGGAAGTGGATCAGCCGTGTTTTGGGACAGTAATCATCTATGGATGTCGGACGTTTCTCGTAGCTGCCAAGAATAACTTAGGACTTTGAAGCATTGGGGCAGGATCCTCAATCCTATTTTCCAGTCCCACAAGACTTTGATGATGAGAGACGATACACTCTGTTCACCTGGGAGTTTAATCAGTAAACAGATAAAAGCCATATATCCAAACAGTCAGTGAGCAGAATGGGATCGAAATGGATAGGACAAAATACTTAATTCCTTTCTTCAAAATTATGTCACAGAGAGAGATCTTACTTCGGTTCCTCTTTTCAGTCGTCGCAGGAACGCTAAAATGACTCCTTTTTTTTTAGTTCCTCCTGTGCCAACCTCTTCATCTCATAGCAGCAGTTGCAACCGACGTCCTCAGTTATATGCTGGATGTATTCCAATCCCTGTCTTCCTCTTCGGTTTTTGCCCTCTACAGCTCCCTCTAGCGCTATGGAAGCCATCTCTTGATGTCTTAACAGATGTACTTCAAGTGTTTTCCACATACTCCTTTTCTCTCCGATTCTGTGCAGAACCTCCTCATTCCTTATCAGTCGACCTATTCTCGTCTGTAGCAGCACATCTCAAAAGCTTCGATTTTCTTCTGTTTTGGTTTCCCCAGTCCATGTTTCACTACCATACAACGTGTTCCGAAATAAATGAACCCGGGACAGCAAATGAACCAAAATCGCTCAACAGAGGAAAGGCAACTGAAACTCTTGGGAAACCTAAACGAATCTACACACTTTTGGTGAAAGAAATCATTCGTCCGCCATTAAACATGATGCAAGGTGAAGTTTCGTTCACCATTTCATCAATAACCTTCTGTGGTGTCACCGCCAGACACCACACTTGTTAGGTGGTAGCCTTTAAATCGGCCGCGGTCCGTTAGTATACGTCGGACCCGCGTGTCGCCACTGTCAATGATTGCAGACCGAGCGCCACCACACGGCAGGTCTAGAGAGACTTACTAGCATTCGCCCCAGTTGTACAGCCGACTTTGCTAGCGATGCTACACTGACAAATACGCTCTCATTTGCCGAGACGATAGTTAGCATAGCCTTCAGCTACGTCATTTGCTACGACCTAGCAAGGCGCCATAGCATTTGATATTTATCTTATGAAGCATATACAATCAAGAGCGATGTTCACAATTATGATTTAAAGTTAAGTATTACAGCAACTGCGTCCGTTTTTCTAAGTTCTCATTCCCTTAACTGTTCCAGACCTCGCGCCAGCCTGCGTGAGCTTAAGCGCGTGCCTTTCGGCTTCCTCTCCTAGTGACTTGGCTGTCTTGCCAAGTCACAACACCTTCCGTTAACTGTGTTTAAGTTTCAATGGGTAGGATCATTTCTGCATTCAGAATCCCTGTTACAGTATGAACACCACACACAACGGGATAGTTAATTACTTCACACCTTTAAAATCACACAAATAAACAGTAAAGAACTAGTCCTGGTCGCTGAGCACACGTAGAAGAAGCTGAACCTTCGAGTTCGTCGTCGCAAGAGAACGTTAACTACAGAGTAATTGTTGTAATAATCAGATGTGCCTAAATACACTACTGGCCATTAAAATTGCTACACCAAGAAGAAATGCAGATGATAAACGGGTATTCACTGGACAAATACGTTATACTAGAACTGACATGCGACTACATTTTCACGCAATTTGGGTCCGTAGATCGTGAGAAATCAGTACCCAGAACAACCACGTCTGGCCATAATAACGGCCTTGATACGCCTGGGCATTGAGTCAAACAGAGCTTGGATGGTATGTACAGGTACAGCTGCCCATGCAGCTTCAACACGATACCACAGTTCATCAAGAGTAGTGACTGGCATACTGTGACGAGCCAGTTGCTCGGCCACCATCGACAAGACCTTTTCAATTGGTGAGATATCTGGAGAATGTGCTGGCCAGGGCAGCAGCAGAACACTTTCTGTATCCAGAAAGGCCCGTACAGGACCTGCAACATGCGGTCGTGCATTATCCTGCTGAAATGTAGGGTTTCGCAGGGATCGAATGAAGGGTAGAGACACGGGTCGTGACACATCTGAAATGTAACGTCCACTGTTCAAGGTGCCTTCAATGAGAACAAGAGGTGACCGAGGATTTTAACCAATGGCACATCATACCATCACGCCGGGTGATACGCCGGTATGGTGATAACGAATACACGCTTCCAATGTGCGTTCACCACGATGTCGCCAAACACGGATGCGACCATCGTCATGCTGTAAACAGAACCTGGATTCATCCCAAAAAATGACGTTTTGCACCCAAGTTCGTCGTTGAGTACACCATCGCAGGCGCTCCTGTCTGTGATGCAGCGTCAAGGGTAACCGCAGCCACGGTCTCCGAACTGATAGCCCATGCTGCTGCAAACGTCGTCGAACTGTTCGTGCAGATGGTTGTTTTCTTGCAAACGTCCCCATCTGTTGACTCAGGGATGGAGATGTAGCTGCAAGATCCGTTACAGCCATGCGGGTAAGATGCCTGTCATCTCGACTGCCAACCGATTCCATATTCTGCTAACAGTCATTGGATCTGGACCAACGCGAGCAGCAATGTCGCGATACGATAAACCGCAATCGCGACAGGCTACAATCCGACCTTTATCAAAGTCGTAAACGTGATGGTACGTATTTCTCCTCCTTACACGAGGCATCAAAACAACGTTTCACCAGGCAACGCCGGCCAACTGCTGTTTGTATATGGGAAATCGGTTGGAAACTTTGCTCATGTCAGGACGTTGTAGGTGTCGCCACCGGCGCCAACCTTGTGTGAATGCTCTGAAAAGCTAATCATTTGCATATCACAGCATCTTCTTCCTGTCGGTTAAATTTCGCGTCTGTAGCACGTCATCTTCGTGGTGTAGCATTTTCAATGGCGAGTAGTGTATCTTCTTCTTTAATGTCCCCGTAGTCGCTAGGGACTTGGGGGCAAAGTGCAGTCCTAACACTGTTAATTCCCCCCTTTACTTGTCGTGTGGGTTACGGTAATTCATTAGGCTGCAGAGAACGCAGCGGCGGAGCTAGGAGCAGCGCGGCGCAGAGCCGGCGCGAGACATTCGCACGCACTCGCCGCGAGCACAAAAAACACGGCGCACTCGGTCCACGCTGGCGGCTGCGGCGGCGGAGCTGGCGCTGCCCCCGCGAGGCAGTAAATAAACCGGAGCAGAGTGGAGCGGCCCGGCCCTGGCAAGGCGCCACGCGCAGCGACACTCGGCGAGGACACTCCGCGACGCCCGCGACGCTTCCCTAGATGGCGCCGCACTGTGCCGCAGCCGCGGCAGTCCACCGGCACATGCGTACTGGCCTAACTACGGGATGTCAGGCGAACCGCGTGCCTGAGGTTCCATTTACGTGGGGAAGAAACTTGGGAAGGACTGAAGAAAGGGGAGTAGGCAGCGCAAAGTGGGTACGGGGAGAAGATGTACAAGTGGTAGTAGAAGGACTTCTGTCACCTCATTGTAGACTTCTGCTTCTTTGGTTAGCTTTCCATTATGAGACTAGCAGTATCTAGTATCCAAAAGCAAGACACGAGCGTCACTGTGATTGGTAGAAATAGGTCGAACTGAACTGTTACTCAGTACAGTGCAATCCGAAAGTCATCATGACTTCTTTTCATACATCAGTGCCTTCTTCCCAATTTTGTGCTATCTATTGCTTTCCCTCCTCCGCTGTCTCCTCTTCGTCCTCTTCCTCCTCCTCCTCCTACATCTACATCTACATCTACATCCATACTCCGCAAGCCACCTCGCGGTGTGTGGCGGAGGGTACCTTGAGTACCTCTATCAGTTCTCCCTTCTATTCCAGTCTCCTATTGTTCGTGGAAAGAAAGATTGTCGGTATGCCTCTGTGTGGACTCTAATCTCTCTGATTTTATCCTCATGGTCTCTTCGCGAGATATACGTAGGAGGGAGCAATATGCTGCTTGACTCCTGGGTGAAGCTATGTTCTCGAAACTTCAACAAAAGCCCGTACCGAGCTACTGAGCGTCTCTCCTGCAGAGTCTTCCGCTGGAGTTTATCATCTCCGAGCCGCTTTACTAAATGATCCTGTAACGAAGCGCGCTGCTCTCCGTTGGATCTTCTCTATCTCTTCTATCAACCCTATCTGGTACGGATCCCACACTACTGAGCAGTATTCAAGCAGTGGGCGAACAAGCGTACTGTAACCTACTTCCTTCGTTCGCCCACTGCTTGAATACTGCTCACCGGTGTGGGGTCCGTACCAGATAGGGTTGATAGAAGATATAGAGAAGATCCACCGGAGAGCAGCGCGCTTCGGTACAGGATAATTTAGTAATCGCGAAAGCGTTACGGAGATGATAGATAAAATGCAGTGGAAGACTCTGCAAGAGAGACGCTCAGTAGCTCGGTACGGGCTCTTGTTGAAGTTTAGAGAACATACCTTCACCGAGGAGTCAAGCAGTATGTTGCTTCCTCCTACGTATATCTCGCGAAGAGACCATGAGGATAAAATCAGAGAGATTAGAGCCCACACAGAGGCATACCGACAATCTGTCTTTCCACGAACAATACGAGACTGGAATAGAAGGGAGAACCGATAGAGGTACTCAAGGTACCCTCCGCCACACACCGCCAGGTGGCTTGCGGAGTATGGATTAGATGTAGATGTAGATGTAGGAGGAGGAGGAGGAGGAGGAGGAGACAGCGGAGGGGGAAAAGTAATAGAGAGCACAAAATTGGGAAGAAGGCACTGATGTATGAAAAGAAGTCATGATGACTTTCGGATTGCACTGTACTGAGTAACAGTTCAGTTCGACCTATTTCTACCAATCACAGTGATGCTTGTGTCTTGCTTTTGGATACTAGATACTGCTAGTCTCATAATGGAAAGCTAACGAAAGAATCAAAAGTGTACAATGAGGTGACAAAAGTCGTGGGAGAGTGATATGTACATATATCTATATCTACAGCTACATATATACTCCGCTAGCCACCAAGCGGTGTGTGGCGGAGGGCACAATTGGCACCAAAGCCATATTTCCCCCTCCCCCCCCCCCCCCCCCCCCCTCTGTTTCACTCGCGGATCTCGCAAGGGAAAAGCGACTGTCTGAACGCCTCAGTACGAGCTCTTATTCCTCGGGCATGGATGTGTGTGATGTCCTTAGGTTAGTCAAGTTGAAGTAGTTCTAAGTTCTAGGGGCTGATGACCTCAGACGTTCAGTCCCTTAGTGCTCAGAGCCATTTGAGCCATTTTTGAACGAACTCTTATTTCCCTTATCTTTGAATGATGATCATTACGCGATTTGAAAGTTGGTGGTAATAATATATGCTCTACATCCTCGGTGAAGATTGGATTTCGGAATTTAAAGTGCAGCCCCTTCTGTTTAGCGCGTCATCTATCTGCAAGTGTGTACCACTTCAAACTTTCTGTGAGATTTGTAATGCTCTCGCGATGGCTAAATGTACCAGTCACGAATCTTGCCGCTCCTCTTTGGAACTTCTCAATCTCTTGAATCACACCCAACTGGTAAGGGCCCCATACAGACTGGACGAACTAACGTATTGTAAGCTATTGCCTTTTTTGAAGGACTGCATTTCTTCAGGATTGTAACAATAAACCGCAATCTAGAGTTCGCCTTACCCGTTACTTGCGTAATATGGTCATCCCATTTGAGCCGGCCGGAGTGGCCGAGCGGTTAAAGGCGCTACAGTCTGGAACCGCACGACCGCTACGGTCGCAGGTTCGAATCCTGCCTCGGGCATGGATGTGTGTGATGTCCTTAGGTTAGTTAGGTTTAAGTAGTTCTAAGTTCTAGGGGATTTATGACCACAGCCGTTGAGTCCCATAGTGCTCAGAGCCATTTGAACCAGCCATCCCATTTGAGATTATTTCGAATAGTCATACCCAGATACTTGACTGATGTTACCGCTTCCAAAGACTGATCATTTATTTTGTACTCGTACATTAATGGAGATTTTCGCCTTGTTATACGCAGTAGGTTACACTTACTAATATTGAGAGATAACTGCCAGTCATTACACCACGCATTTATTTTCTGCAAATCCTCATTGACTTGTTCACAACTTTCGTGTGATACTACTTTCCTGTAGATTACAGCTTCATCGGCAAACAGTCTTAAGGCCACTGTCAATACCATCAACCAGATCGTTTATGTAAGTCGTAAAAAGCAGAGGACCTACTACGCTGCCCTGGGACACACCTCAAGTTACGCTTGTTTCTGTTGAGGTTACCCCGTTCAGGACGACATACTGCTCCCTGTCTGTTAGAAAACTTTCTATCCAACCGCATATGTCGTCGGATAGACCGTAAGCGCGCACTCTTTGCAGCAAGCGACAGTGCGGAACTGTGTCGAACACCTTTCGAAAGTCGAGAAATATGGCATCAACCTGGGAGGCGGTATCTAGAGCCTGTTGTATATCATGCACAAAGAGGACCAGCTGTGTCTCGCATGACCGCTGTTTCCTAAAACCGTGCTGGTTTCTGCAGATGAGCTTCTCAGAGTCTAGAACGGTCATTATGTCTGAACACAAAATATGTACCATGAGTCTACAACAAATCAATGTCAGTGAAATTGACCGGTAATTATGTGCATCCGATTCTCTACCCTTTTTATAGGTTGCTAAGACCTGGGCCTTCTTCGAGTCCCGTGGAACTTTCCGCCGTTCCAATGATCTCTGATAGATTATGGTGCTATATTTGTAGCATAGTCAACGTAAAATCTTACGGGGTTACCGTCTGGGCCAGATGCCTTTTGGCGTCTAAGGATCTTAACTGTTTTACAATCTCAGACACACTAAACACTATGTCAGCCATCCTTTCGTTTGCTCGATAATTGAAAGGGGGAATGGTGCTGCAGTCCTCTATCGTAAACCAGTTTTTGAAAGCTAGGTTTAGAATTCCGGCCTTTTGTTTATCATCATCAGTTACATTACCCGTACTGTCAGCAAGAGAAGGTATTGAATTATTTGTAGCGTTCATAGATTTTCAGTACGACCAAAATTTATTGGGTTATGTTTAGAATCTGCAGATAAAATATTGCTTTCAAATTCGTTAAAAGAGTCTCTCATTGTACTTCTGACAGCTGCTTTCTTTTCGCATATACATGGCGTAGTATCGCGTTCACAACGTATAAAAGGGCAGTGCATTGGCGGGGCTGTCATTTGCTTTCAGGTGATTCATGTGAAGAGGTTTCCCACATGATTATGGCCGCGCGACGAAAATAACACACGTTGAACGCGGAATGGTGGTTGGAGCTAGAAGCATGGGGCATTCCATTTCGGAAATCGTTATGAAATTCAATATTGTGAGATCCAGAGCATCAATAGCGTGACAAGAATACCAAATTTCAGGCGTTACCTCTCACTACAGACAACACAGTGGCCGACGGCCGTCAATTAACAACTGCGAGCAGTGGCGTTTGCGTAGGTTCGTCAGTGATAACAGACAAGCAAATAACCGAAGAAATCAATGTGGGACGTACGAAAGACGTATCCATTAGGACAGTGAGGTGAGATTGTGGCGTTAACTGGCTATGGCGGCAGACGACCGACTCGAGTGCCTTTGCTAACAGCACGACATCGCTTGTGGCACCTCTTCTTGGTTCGCGACCATATCGATTGGACTGTGGCCTTGTCGGACGAGTCCCGATCTCGGTTGGTTAGAGCTGATGGAAGGGTTCGAGTGTGGCGCAGACCCCCATGTTGTCAACAGGGCACTGTGCATGCTGGTGGTGGCTCCATAATGGTGTTGGCTGTGTTTATATGGAATGGACTGGGTCCTCTCCCATAAAACCGATCATCGAATACATATGGTTATGTTCAGCTGCTTCATTTGCAGCCATTCATGGAGGAGGAGGAGGAGATTAGTGTTTAACGTCCGATCGACAACGAGGTCATTAGAGACGGAGCACAAGCTCGGGTTAGGGAAGGATGGGGAAGGAAATCGGCCGTGCCCTTTCAAAGGAACCATTCCGGCATTTGCCTGAAGTGATATAGGGAAATCACGGAAAACCTAAATCAGGATGGCCGGACGCGGGATTGAACCGTCGTCCTTCCGAATGCGAGTCCAGTGTGCTAACCACTGCGCCACCTCGCTCGGTCAGCCATTCATGGACTTTACGTTCCCAGATAGATATGGATTTTTTATGAATGGTAGTGCGCCGTGTCACCTGGACACAGTTGTTCGCAATTGGTTTGGAAAAGATTCTGGACAATTCCAGCGTATGGTTTGGCCGCCCAAATCGCCAGACATTAATCGCACGGGACGTAATCGACAGATGAGTTGATGCACAAAATCCTGCTCCGGCAGAACTTTACCTATTATGGACGGCTATGGAGGCAGCACGGCTCATTATTTCTGCAGGGGGCTTCAGACGACTTGCTGAGTCAGTGCCACGTCTAGTTGCAGCAACTATGCCGGGCAAAAGGCGGTCCGACACGATATGAGGAGGTATCCTATGAGTTGTATCACCTCAGTGTAAATACTGCATTTGCTTGTTTGCATGGGGTCTCCCGCAGCGACTGTTACAATCAATTGTTGTAGGGGTTTAGGCCTAAGCTTACCGCAGTTAAAGAGTAGTTTTCAGCAGATGTGCTTCGCTTTTATTTAGAAGGCATCTTCTGTGGTCATGTGGATAGACAGGATGTCTCTAGATTTCGATATTTACAGATTAAAATCACTGTTTTTTAAACATTAGTGTACAACTGTTTATTTACGTTGTTTATGCCTCTCGTTTACATACTCTGCAAACCAGTGTTTTTTCCTCCGTTGTTAGCGGAGCTTCGTTGTTGACGGAGGTCGGCGTCGAAACAAAAGTGGTCGCACATTTGCTTTCGGCAATTTGCCCTTTTTGTTGAACTCATTTTTTCTTACGCTGAGCTTAGTTCACTTTTGTAAAATTTCGCAAGAGAAACAGTACCGTAATTTTACGTGTTACGCTTTCAGCACGGTGTTTATGTTTATTCATTTGTTTTCTGTTTAGCTCGTGAGTGGTACCTACCTCCGAATGTTTTGCTTTTTTCTGTGTGTGTGTGTGTGTGTGTGTGTGTGTGTGTGTGTGTGTGTGTGCGAAGTGGGTAGACACCAATGCAGCATAGGAAACAGTTGGTTCACAAAAACAGAATAAAGTGCCGAATGTTAATGTACAATCGAGTTTTTTTCGATCTTAACCTCTGCTAACAAAGAAGGAAAAAAAATCGATTTACGGAATAAGTAGAATTGAGGTGAAAATAATGTACGTAACTTGTGTACCAGGTTTATAAGGAAACACTGTTTTTGATCTGTAAATACCATGTTACCATATTTCCTGAATGACAACAGAAAATACTTTACAAATGAGAGTGAAACTGGGCTGATGGGATATATACTCTGTAAATGCAGAAGGCTTAACACGGAAAGACCTAAAATAAGCGGACTTATTTTATTTTTGTTGTTTAGTTTGTTAAGACTTTGCAGTGAACACCAGTCAAAAAGTGATGAAGAGACTTGTTATTGTTGCTGTTTTTCTATTTGGACGTTATGAATTATTGTATGTATTATAATACAAAAAATTAATCTTTAAATTAGTTCTTTTTATTTCATTGTAAATCAATAATCGAATAAGCGCCGATGAGGATTAAACAAAAGTAGTGGGAAGACGCCGTCGGAAGGAGGGCATAAAGGACATCGCAAAGACGACGTCTGTCGTCAGTGACGGGTACCAGTTACCCCACAGAGGCAACCGCACACGATTTTATGTCAAATGTGCGAGTCTACCGGCAGCTGTCCCTGGAATCAACAGTACACCGTGGTCAGTGAAGAGCTGGAGACGTATTATTCATTGCGATTCCACCCAAAGCAGAGGCGAAGTCAAGTATTAATAACTGAATTACATCAGATACTCTTGATCATTTTGAGCACATCTGATTGACACTAATTATTAATGACTAATGAGAACTACCATAGCTGTACTGACACACATTCAGCGTATTACGACCGATTTCGTTCCTTAGATCACCATCAGGTTGCCGAGTGTCGCCATTAGCATGATTTAAGAGCTCTGCTTGTCTTCTGTGTCTTTCACTGTGGCCCCATACACAATCATTAACCCGGCTCCAGGGAGGTAGGGTCCCCTTCCCTACTCCTTCACTGGGGTAATTCCTGTCTGGCGCGTCCACGTCGCGGGGGTGTTAAGAGGATGCGTGGGCAGGGACTCCCCAAAATTATGGACGAACTAAAGATGGACGGAAAAAGACCTAGAGGGCGCCCAAGAACACAGTGGAAAACGGGAGTGGGTTAAACAAAAAGTTTCGAACGCTTGGTATATTTTTTAACTAAGGTATTTGATTGTGTTGATCACAAAATATTGCTCCAGAAGTTGGACCATTACGGAATACGGGGAGTAGCTCACAATTGGTTCACCTCTTACTTTAGCAACAGGCAGCAAAAGGTCATTATTCACAATGCTGATAACGGCTGTGACGTGGGCTCTGAGTGGGGTACTGTCAAGTGGGGGGAGCCCCAGGGATCAGTGTTGGGGCCACTCCTGTTTCTTATTTATATAAATGATATGCCCTCTAGTATTAAGGGTAACCGTAAAATATTTCTGTTTGCTGATGACACTAGCTTGGTAGTAAAGAATGTTGTGTGCAATATTGGCTCGGTTTCAAATAGTGCAGAACATGACCAAAGTTCATGGCTTGTAGAAAATAAATTAACGCTAAATCACAGTAAGACTCAGTTTTTACAGTTTCTAACACACAGTTCAACAAAACCTGACGTTTTAATTTCACAGAACGAGCATATGACTAGTGAAACTGAAAAGTACAAATTTCTAGATGTTCAAATAGATAGTAAGCTGTCGTGGAAAGCCCACGTTCAGGATCTTGTTCAAAGACTTAATACTGCCATTTTTACTATTCGAACGGTATCGGAAGTGAGTGATCGTCTGACTCGAAAATTAGTCTACTTTTCTTCTTTTCATTCTCTTATGTCATATGGTATTACATTTTGGGGTAGCTCTTCCCATTCTAAAAGGATATTTTTGGCTCAAAGACGGGGAGTGCAAGTTCGCGAACCTCTTGTCGACCCCCGTTCACTAGTTTGGGTATTTTGACATTGGCCTCTCAATATGTATATTCCTTACTTTCATTTCTGGTTAACAATATTAGCTTATTCCCAAGGATAAGTAGCTTTTACTCTGTTAATACTCGGCAGAAATCAAACCTGCATTTGGATCGGACTTCCTTAACTCTTGTGCAGAAAGGTGTGCAGTATACTGCTGCATCCATTTTCAATAAGCTACCACTCGAATTCAAAGATCTTAGCAGTAATCCACGTGCTTTCAAATCGAAGCTGAAGAGTTTCCTCATGGGTCACTCCTTCTATTTTGCCGAGAAGTTTCTTGAAAAATTAAGCTGATTCTTATTGTATTGTTGACTGCGTTTACTTAATCTTATTGACTGACTTTTTTCTGGTTCATAAACATTTATTTTTATCTGTTATTACTTTTATGTTGTAATTTCATGTACTGACACGTTCCATGACATTGGAGATTTTCTCCTCAATTTGGTCCTAAGGAACTTATCTTCTAATAAAAAGAATATCTGTGGAAAGGAGAGGTGTGACGTGGCAGCAAGTAGAGGAAGAAAAGTGGTAGGAGGACCGAGCCAAATGGAGAGGAGTCGTCAGCACCCAGACCCGGCAGTGGCTGGAGCGGGATCCGGATATAGATAGACTTGCCTTCTATACCGCTAGTGGCAAAATCTGAAAACGACCATATAAACATTCTACTTTCCGCCCGGTAGAAGCGTGACAAGCACTGAGAACACGCAGCACCGCTCACTGTGTGCACCGGACGCAGAGCGACTCCCAGATTTCATTTAATTTATTTTATTTCAAATGGCTTCGGGAAGACCCAGAGAATCAAGTGCTGAACAATTTAATGTGAAACTAGGACGAGCAATTCCGCTTGTACCCGAGCGGTTCTAGGCGCTTCAGTCTGGAACCACGCGACCGCTACGGTCGCAGGTTCGAATCCTCCCTCGGGCATGGATGTGTGTGATGTCCTTAGGTTAGTTAGTTTTAAGTAGTTCTATGTTCTAGGGAACTGATGACTTCAGCAGTTAAGTCCCATAGTGCTCAGAGACATTTGAACCATTTGAATTCCGCTTAATGCAAGACATTTTTTTAATTTTGTTTTACCCAGACATGTTTCAGCACTTTTTGTGCAATCTTCAGTCGGTTATTTTTTATTTTCGTACTGTAATACTGTTGTTACCCATTAACATTTAGCGAAACTTTTAGTACACAATATTTACAATTGTGAATGAATAATTGTTGTAAAATAGTATACATCACTTGTTCATAGTTCACAGTTCAGATATGCATGAACGACATGATGCACTGTGTGTTGTTTGTAACTGCAACACCACAGATGATTATTTATGTGCAACACATGACGATACTGATAATTTCCAAATTTTTATCCGTAAACTTTATAATGAGTATGAGCACACTGAACAGTGTCACATTCCAATTTATTGTACACTAAACTACATAGCAGGCCACTGTGGCCGAGCTGTTCAAGGCGCTTCAGTCCGGAACCGCGCTGCTGCTACGGTCGTACGTTCGAATCCTGTCTCGGTCATGGATGTGTGTGAGGTCCTTAGGTTATTTAGGTTTAAGTAGTTCTAAGATTAGGGGACTGATGGCCTCAGGTGTTAGCTCCCTTAGTGCTTAGAGCCATTTGAACCATTTTTAAACTACGTAAAGAATCAGTCAGGTGACAAGTACAAACTGTACCTATTATTAAAGATTCTTTTTAGAAAGAGATAACGTAATAAAATACGAAGACTGTGGCTTCCTTCCGCAAGTGGCTTCACAGAAGAGCGAAACAACTTACTCTGAGGCCGCGGGCGGCGATAACTGGTCTGTACTCTGAACACGCAATCGCGTCTTTTATAAAATAATTTTTGTAGCAATGGTCATCTTCACATACGTCTCTGTAAGTCCAGCTTTGTGCAAGACGGTTGAGCGACGTCGGGTGTTCAGTACAAAATGTAAAATTAAAAACACATTCATCCCTCTTTATTTTCACTGTAATTTATTTATGCAACCAGTTTCGGCGTTTCACTACGCAGTCTTCATCCCTCCTGACTTCCGTGTAGGGTTAATCCATCCTCATATGCTGTCGAATTAGGAGCCAGCATTATGCAACCGGTATCCGTAGACTTCTAGTTTCAACAACACGATCCCTTGGTTCATCAGTTGACGACAGTGAAACACGTTTATCTAGCAGTCTTCAGCTGATGAACCAAGGGATCGCTTTGTTGAAACTAGGAGTCTACAGACACCAATTACTTAATACTGGCCTCTATTTCGACTGCACCTGAGGTTGGATTCCTCTTATACGTTGGTTAGGGGCACTGAAGGTGGCATAGTAAAACGCCGAAAATGGTCGCGTAAATAAACTACATTCAAAATATAGACGACTCAAGGTATTTTTAATGTTGCATTTTATCTTTGCATCAGGTTGGTTTTATTCGTCTTTTCATCCTGAAAGGTTTTTTTGTTAGTAGGTTCTACTGTACATTACCTTCTAACTTTCACACAATGTTGTGTTATTTGCATTGTCATGCTAGTAGGTTTCTATTAATAGTCATTTGCCTTTTACATGTTGCATTCATATTTTAAGTGTGTATTTAATTTCTATATGTTATATTTCATTGTTAGACACACAGTTTGCCAAATGAAATAATTTTAATTAATTACCACGTATATTTTATTTTAAGCTATTAAATTTATGATACTCGTTACTGATGTATCGCCGCACTAATGCCCTCTATGGACTTAGGTAGGTTTGCATTAATATAGGATGCCCCCAGGCCATTGCCACCACATTTTGTGTGCCCATCTGTACAGGTTATTTCACGATGATATTTGTATCTGAAACTCTTAATGGTTCGTACGGCTGGTATATATAGCTGCTAACCACGTTGTCTCTAAATGTAGTCCTAGGTTTTATGTGTGTTTACCCCTATTGTCATAATACTGTTTTTTTCTAATTTTCTATCTGGATGAGGTCTGATGATGGCTGCAGTGTTTTATTCGGTAATTACAGCGTGCTAAGAGGGAAGTTAAATTCGGGATGATGGTTTTCACGTCCGAAAAACACTATATTAGAGGGTTGTTGGGAAGTTCCCTAGGTGCTCGTAGTATATTTCCTTTTTTTTTTAAGTATAGACGTACATTTTCAGGATAGAGCTGGCCTATGGACAGTTTTTATGCTGTACCACCAAAACTTCTTGTGATCACCTGCAATCGTCGTCAAGTAATGATCTTTTAATCGCAGTTCTTTTCTCCGTAATAAGACTTCACCACTGGATATTATAATAATGGTGAAATAAATTAAAATACGTATCCATTCCTTGTTCAGAACCACCATAAAAAAAATGGTTCAAATGGCTCTGAGCACTATGGGACTTAACTTCTGAGGTCATCAGTCCCCTAGAACTTAGAACTACTTAAACCTAACTAACCTAAGGACAGCACACACATCCATGCCCGAGGCAGGATTCGAACCTGCGACCGTAGCAGTCGCGCGGTTCCGGACTGAAGAGAACCACCATATTTCAATATTTTCTCCACCTGCTTTAAACACGGCTCAATACTACCGATACGGAAAAAAGAAAGATGCTTCAGAAAAATGGATTTCACAGTCATCAACTGTTTTCTCACGGAATACCTTTACGTTCAGAGGTGTAGGTTGCATGGTGTCAATCACGAAAATTACTCTAGTCAGCAGTAAAAAAAAACTATTTCTTGCCAGTCGGTATAAGAACAATAAAACAGAGAATCATCAGTCATCCGGCAGTAAGCTCAAACCAATGTGGCTTGTATAACGTATGTGATCAAGACGGGGATTCACAAAGTACGAAAAATGATCGGGGACTCTTTTACAGATTTCAAGTCTTCAATTGACGAATTAATAGTGCCAGCCGCTAGTGGAGGTAAAATATGATACACTCAGTGAAAAATCATTATAAGACGAAATATGAGGGTTAGAAATTTTGGGTTGAAAGGTATAGCGATCAAAGTCCTCGGCTGTTCTTAAAAACGACTGTAATCATAAACTTTTCTTCAGTATTTAAGTCGTTTTGTAGTTTTTAGGGAAGTCGTGTAATGGAGACTGGTCATCGTGAGCAATCACCTAGATTCATTATTATTGTTCAGATATGTAAGTACTGTGGGGCGGGGGGGGGGGCGGCAAGTAACTATATTATTAAACAGCTATTACGATCAAGATGAGACCCAACAGAGAAAGATGGACGAATGAGAGAGAGAGAGAACGTGATGTAGCCAAGATGATTCTTGGTGTGAATCATGTAACGAGAGAGCCATATCAGTGCTTACAAAACATGTTCTGGGTGAGACTAGAGAGACCGATTAAAAACTAACTAGGTCAGTCGTTTGTGCGGTCTGATAAGTTTCATAGTCGTTGCTAGATGTAGAACAAGGCGAAACGAAATGGATAGCAGTATACGCGAGTAATATTAGGCAGAGAAGCTTTATACGAAATGTGTCTGACGGTTTTTATTTCAATGCACGAAATACCGTGTTGCCGAAGATAAACTACAAATAAATCTCTGGTGTAATCTGACAAAGCACAAGTAGATACATGAGGCGAACATGTTAACAGACTCTATGGGCTACTGGGATAAAATTTCAGCAACGTAATTAACAGTAGAAGTTGTGCGAAAGGCAGGAAGTCACATTAGACCTGTATAAGAATCTCACAGTAGAACGAATTCTGATGGGGATGAGCAACTGCCGTTACCGTTATATCAAATTAAAACTCAGGAATTTTGTTCGGTTACAAAACTTTTTTGCGTGCTTGTCTTCCATTTTTATCCAAACTGCGCGGTCTGATAAACGAGTGACGCATCCAGAGGAGATTGTCGGACGTCAGTGCAATTTCATATCTTAAGTACACGACATCGGTGGGTTTGTAAATGATTAGAGCTTCAATGCTATATGACAGGAAAACGATCATTAGAGTGAATTAGCTTAATTCGTGTTTAGTATTGTTATCAGTTCTAGTAATATGTCTGTATTCGTATAAGGGGCGTAATAGTGTCAGATGCTGAGTATTCAGTGTGAAGTACACGGAGATGCAGCGCACACGTACGAGACAGCGCTAACAACACTTTACAGTCTTTGAAAGGTATCTCGTCGAGGGTCTCAGTTTAGTCGGCTTGTCGAATCGCGCAGCATCCAGGTCTGCGAGACATTCGGATGTGACAGTGTCCCGATGTTTGGACCGCATAGCAACGTGACGACAGGCATACTTGTCGCCAAGGTCCCTGTCAACCACGACTCACCACCGCTGGGGAGGATCGCCATATTATGCAACAAGCACGTCGTAACCCGTTCGCATCGGCGCCTGCCATCCGAGAACAAGTAATGGACTGCCTGTGACACTGTGTGTTGTTGTTGTTGTGGTCTTCACTCCTGAGACTGGTTTGATGCAGCTCTCCATGCTACTCTATCCTGTGCAAGCTTCTTCATCTCCCAGTACCTACTGCAACCTACATCCTTCTGTATCTGCTTAGTGTATTCATCTCTTGGTCTCCCTCTACGATTTTTACCCTCCACGCTGCCCTCCAATGCTAAATTTGTGATCCCTTGATGCCTCAAAACATGTCCTACCAACCGATCCCTTCTTCTAGTCAAGTTGTGCCACAAACTTCTCTTCTCGCCGATCCTATTCAATACCTCCTCATTAGTTACATGATCTACCCACCTTATCTTCAGCAGTCTTCTGTAGCACCACATTTCGAAAGCTTCTATTCTCTTCTTGTCCAAACTGGTTATCGTCCATGTTTCACTTCCATACATGGCTACACTCCATACAAATACTTTCAGAAACGACTTCCTGACAATTAAATCTATACTCGATGTTAGCAAATTTCTCTTCTTCAGAAACGATTTCCTTGCCAGTCTACATTTTATACCCTCTCTACATCGACCATCATCTGTTATTGTACTCCCTAAATAGCAAAACTCCTTTACTACTTTAAATGTCTCATTACCTAATCTAATCCCCTCAGCATCACCCGATTTAATTTGACTACATTCCATTATCCTCGTTTTGCTTTTGTTGATGTTCATCTTATATCCTCCTTTCAAGACACTGTCCATTCCGTTCAACTGCTCTTCCAAGTCCTTTGCTGTCTCTGACAGAATTACAATGTCATCGGCAAACCTCAAAGTTTTTACTTCTTCTCCATGAATTTTAATACCTACTCCAAATTTTTCTTTTGTTTCCTTTACTGCTTGCTCAATATACAGATTGAATAACATCGGGAGAGGCTACAACCCTGTCTCACTCCTTTCCCAACCATTGCTTCCCTTTCATGCCCCTCGACTCTTATAACTGCCATCTGGTTTCAGTACAAATTGTAAATCGCCTTTCGCTCCCTGTATTTTACCCCTGCCACCTTCAGAATTTGAAAGAGAGTATTCCAGTTAACGTTGTCAAAAGCTTTCTCTAAGTCTACAAATGCTAGAAACGTAGGTTTGCCTTTTCTTAATCTTTCTTCTAAGATAAGTCGTAAGGTTAGTATTGCCTCACGTGTTCCAACATTTCTACGGAATCCAAACTGATCTTCCCCGAGGTCCGCTTATACCAGTTTTTCCATTCGTCTGTAAAGAATTCGCGTTAGTATTTTGCAGCTGTGACTTATTAAACTGATAGTTCGGTAATTTTCACCTCTGTCAACACCTGCTTTCTTTGGGATTGGAATTATTATATTCTTCTTGAAGTCTGTGGGTATTTCGCCTGTCTCATACATCTTGCTCACCAGATGGTAGAGTTTTGTCATGACTGGCTCTCCCAAGGCCATCAGTAGTTCTAATGGAATGTTGTCTACTCCCGGGGCCTTGTTTCGACTCAGGTCTTTCAGTGCTCTGTCAAACTCTTCACGCAGTATCTTATCTCCCATTTCATCTTCATCTACATCCTCTTCCATTTCCATAATATTGTCCCCAAGTACATCGCCCTTGTATAAACCCTCTATATACTCCTATCCGGCAAAATTGATTAGCATCCACACTAGGGAGTCGCCGTCTCGTACTAAGGCTGCCATTAAACAGCAGCGTTTCGATCGCGATAGTCACAGGACTGATTCATTGCCTCGCAGTGTGTCCAGCGATGACCACTACGACGGATAACCACCGTTAGCGAGTATGGCGGCGACTTGGAGAGAAGTCCCATTTTTCCAATGTTTTAACGAGGTGCGAGACACTCCCGGCGTTTATGGTGTGGAGAAACGTCGTGTATGACTTGAGATCGCGGCTGGGGCTGATCGAGGCAACTCTGACAGTACAACGGTACGTCACGCACATCCAGAATTCTTATGACTCACCTCTCACGGGACTGTACCATGGTGCCATGTTTCAACATGACAATGCTCGTCCACACATGGCACGAGTCTCTATGACCTGTCTACTTGATATTGAGCTACACCCGTGGGCAACAGGACCCCAGCTTTGTCCCTGACAGAACATGTGTGGTACCAGCTTCGTCCCAGTGGCAGTATCCAAGATACCAAGGACCAGTTATAGCAGTAATGGAATTTAGCAACAGCTGTGTAACTTAAGATGGTATTTTATTTTATTTTTAAGGTTACCAGTTTTAGCATTTCACTATGCATCTCCTCAAATAAACGAAAATGTCATATAGTGCCATAAATCTCTGGATGCCGTGAATTCGATCGTTACACTAGTCCTTTATTGGAAGACTTGATAGCAACTGAGCACACGTGCAGTCCAAGAACGTTCTTCGAATAAAAGCACTGGTGTACCGTTCGAATTCACGACGTCCAGAGATTTATGGCTCTATATGACATTTTCGTTTATTTGGAGAGACGCATATGGGGCCTGAAAATGGCATAGAGAAATGCTGAAACTGGTAGCCTTCAAAATAAAATAAAATAACATTTCAAGTTATCTGAATTTCACTGACATTGACAATTACTTTACCACCCGATATCCCCTGTCCATGATGGACCAACTGAGTTACAACAGTTGTGACCCAGCTTGCCTCAGGAATGGATACAACCAAATCAGTAGACCACGCGGGTGCAACGTCATCTAATAATTGGGCTCAACTTCTTTGTAAATTTGCCTCGATTTTCTAATCAGTGAAATAATATCACATACGCTCTCAAGCTGTTAACTTTTATCTCGTTTCCTCCTCCCCTTTCGGGTTTCTTTTTTTGTCAGGCAGTGTATATACAGCTCTTTCAAAGTAGAAAATTGGCAATTTTATGGAAAATCAGTGTAGTCGTGTTATCACTGAAAAATTTTACAGTTTTAATTTCTCGTACCACCATTGCATGCACGTGCTAATGTTTTCTAAAAAGCCAGTTAAAAATACTCTCTTCAAGGAAATTAGGACTTTCGACGTCTTTCCCCAGGAGACAACAACTGTTTGTACTGTCCTTACTGACGTCGCCTGTCCCGGTACTGAACTACCTAGTTATATTGACTAACAGTTACACCCAATTGTACTTATTTCTGCTGTGTTCGTGCTGTTCCTATACAGCAGATAGAGAATCTTTCGTCTTCGTTAATTTGATAAAATTCACTGATTTGAATGACATACTCATCAATATGAAAGATGCGATATAGATAAGTAGCTTTAAGACTGGCATTTACCTACAGCGAAACTTTCTACACAGTAACGTCCATTTTAATGGAACGAGACTTTTTACTTTTCAAAAAATCGGGTAATGTTACTGAAGTTGAACATTTCACTACATTTCGAATAATAAACTGAGAACAATATGTAACATATAACCATCGTTAGTATCCGTGATAGAGAATAGAAGCGCATTCGTTTTAAGGGTTTTATCGTCTCACTCCTACAAATTAATATTCAGTTAACACTGAATATTAATGACCAAACCAAGGCTACATGAATAGTAGCCATGTACCGTTGCGAAACAAGCAACATACTGTACAAGATAGGAGTTTCAGCAGTGATATCGGCTACATGAATAGTAGCCATGTACCGTTGCGAAACAAGCAACATACTGTACAAGATAGGAGTTTCAGCAGTGATATCCATGTAGCTGAATTTAAAGAGGTCTGTTATGAGAACGCCGCGTACAGCGCAACACATGAGGAAAAAACAAACATTTGGGTCCAGATGCTGAACAAGGAACACGGATGTATTACAGTGACCTACGCCATTTTATGGGGACACATCCGCCACTACCTCCGCTGAGGACAGTGACCTCGTGTATGGGTTCCGAGTGGAAGAATAAAGCATGGACTTTGATAGTACGTTTGCGTATGTGATAAGGGGTCCAGTTAACTCAAAAACCATCGCTAGATAGCAATGGCTGTCAACACATACAGTGACCTGTGCTCTCAGATAAGTAGGTGTCCCACGTCATAACAGCTGAGAGCTGACGCTACGAATACCATCGCCCTGTTTCTGTTCTGACATTTTACAGTTTACTGTTGACAGTTGTGAGTTCACAGTTGACTCCCTATTTTCTCTGTATGTTGTCATCGTCCACGTGCTAGAGGAACTAGGAAGTAGACGCCGTAAAGCACACACTACATTTCAGTGAACGACGACCGTGTGTTATCTGTAGTTGCTTTAGTATAAAAAAACAGTATCTAAAATTTCTTAAAAGTACAAAATAATTCCAGCCGATAATGAGAACGGAATCTCTTATTATGGATGTAACGTCTGTTAATAACATAACGGAATCTGTTATAGGTTGGTACTATGTGGTCTTAGTTAAATGTTTATTTGATGCATACATTGTTAACACGTTCTAGACATTCGCAGAAATTAAATGTGCTTTACCTACACAAAGGCCTTCTCCCTGAGCCTAATCAAAAGTTCCGAGAAGTGTTGAGGACACCAAACGCACTGAGTGTTGCACTGCTAAATTTGACAAGCCAGCAAGATTTCCCTGACTGTCTGAAACCAGCAACAAATATTCTTAAAACACACCGTGCAATAAATTGGCTGTGTACAGAGAGATACACGTATTGCAGTTTGGAAAGGTTTTACTGCGGCTTTCAGACTTAAGTTAGGAAGATGATTAACAAAAGCCAACTCGTGTTGATAGAAGAAAACTGAAGTTTGAAATGAAATAGTGGAAAATTGATATTTTATGGGCAGACAGTGATTAACTTGCTTTCGTACACTTAATATTTTCTTTGATGCAATCAAATGAAGGTGTTATACTGTTTATCGCTATCGATTACCAAAAGCCATCATCCGAATAACTGAAGCATCATAACAATGCTTTGCGTCTAGGACAAAAGAAGCAGATTTACACAGACAATGATATATTGCTATGAAACATAGGCCTTAATGTGAGGAGTAAACTTCTGAGAATTTACGTCTGGACACCACATTTTATGGAAATTTATCATGGACTGCAGGAAAACCGAAAAACTACAAAAGCGAAGCGTTTGAGTTGTAATGTTACAGAAGAAGGATGAAGAATCAAACAAACTGGGTCAGATAATAAATGAGGAGATTTTGCGCAAGATATACGTGGAGAACACTAATCGTAGAAGAGGAAAAATGGTAGGAAATACTAAGATATCAAAGAACAACTTCCATGTCACTATGAGGAGCCGAAGAGATCAAAACCTGTAAGGAAACAGTTGAGTGCGTTGTGTGTAAGTCTACTCTGAGGCAAGCGCGGGTCAGTGGTTCACCGTTCGTTACAGGCTCATCCTCTCCCCTTTTCCCGCACACCAAACACACACAAAAATATAGCTTTCCATACAACAGATGCCGACGATTTTAATAAAAACAAAGTGCAATGTATTAAATGTTTCATAAAAAATAATAATTTGTTTACATCGGTGTTCAGTACAACGCCTTACCGCAGTGTCCAAGAAATCGCAGTTCACAAAGCTATAACATTTGAAAGATATTCTTCCAAAAATTTGAGAGGTACACGTGTCACGCAATTGATTTAAGACCTATAACAGTGACAAACCTCCATAAATTTTGTGACTCCATAATTTATCTGGTATAAAATAGAAGTGTGCATCACTATTGTTAGTATTTGACTTAGCTTTAAGACTGCGATGATAGGTCTACAAATTACGGCTGTGCGAGAATATAAATAGGGAAGTGTGTATCTTCCTGATTTTCTTTTTTAGTGGACCTGGATTTGTTGTTGGTGGCGGTTATTTCATCCTGTCAATGGGCGTCTTCTCCTGCCTGGAACGTTTTGTGCAACCAGGAAGCTTGGACTAGTACTGAGGCACACAACTGAAAAGTATCCTTTTAACTTTTTTTTTAATTTCTTACCTTTTCCAAGACACTTAGTTCTCATCGTATTGTACTCCCCGACAGTCATCTAAAAATTTCTGAAATTGTTGTTGTGGCTTTCAGTCCGAATACTGCTTTGATGCTGCTTTCAACATCCATACTGTGCAAACCTCTTTACTTCCGAATAGCTATCGCGACTTACATCCATTCACCTGCTTAGTGTACTCACACCTTGGTCTCTAGACTCAGTACCTCCTTAATAGTTCCGCGATCTACATGTCTTCCATAGCACCACATTTCGAAAGCTTTTGTTTTCTTCTTGTCTGAACACTGCAGACAAATAACTTCAGGGAAGACTATCTAACACTAAAACTGATAGAGGTATTAACAAAATCCTCTGAACGGCTTCCTTTGCTATAGACAGTCTGCATTTGATGTTTTATCCTCCTTGGCTGCCCAAATAGTGAAACTCATGTACTACTTCCTGTTTCTTATTTCCTAAGCTATTCCCCTCAGCATTTCCTCATAATATATAGGATGCCCCAGAAGGAATTGTCAATAATCAGGGATGTGAGGAACGATCATTCGAAGCAAAAAAATTCTAGTAAACAAGCGCTCTAAAATGCACGGACACTTCATCTTCAGCGCTGTGAAACAAGTCTCCTCTACCGCAAGCCCTTTACTTGCCATATTTTCCGAGGAGTTAGTATGGCCGAAAACAATAAAAATTATTTCTTAGACATGGACCATAAAACGCATACCTTATGAGCTGTGAGTACTTGTTCATTAGAAGAGGTGTGTTTCAGTACTGCCAAGACGAACAAGTGCTCATAACTCTTAACCCTTTAGACTCTCTGGCTACAATTGTGTACGTTCTGCTGTGTCTCAGCTGTGACACAAGTATTTTTCTCGCAATGCAAACTTGAGGTATGCAGTGTGAAGGTTCAAGTTTTCCATCATGCGCAAGTGCTGCCAACTGTTGAACAACAACATAAAAATGTCGCGTGACTAGGGCCTCCCGTCGGGTAGAACGTTCGCCTGGTGCATGTCTTTCAATTGGACGCCACTTTCGGCGACTTGCACGTCGATGGGGATGAAATGATGATGATTAGGACAACACGACACCCAGTCCCTAAGCGGAGAAAATCTCCGACCCAGCCGGGAATCGATCCCGGGCCCTGAGGATTGACATTCTGTCGCGCCGCCCACTCAGCTACCGGGGGCGGACACCAACAATATAAAAAAATCAGCAAGTAAATGTAGCAGTGAGCAGCAGCTCGAGGCCACTAGAATACACAGATGTGGCTGGTTCGATGTATTCCTCTATATTACTATATACTGTTATTTTTCATGGTAATTAGTGAATTGTCATTTTATTGTTTATTAGAACAGAGAATATTTCGTAAGTAGTTATTTCAGTCCCGAAAATGAAGCCAAGTGTACTAATTATGTTTTGTTAAAGCACTCCGTCACCAGGCCATTATTGGCCCATCGGGACCATCCTACCGCCGTGTCATCCTCAGATGAGGATGCGGATAGGAGGGGCGTATGGTCAGCACACCGCTCTCCCAGTCGTTACGATGGTTTTCTTTGCCGGAGCCGCTACTATTCGGTCGAGTAGCTCCTCAGTTGGCATCGCGAGGCTGAGTGCACCCCGAAAAATGGCAACAGCACATGGCGGCCCGGATGGTCACCCATCCAAGTGCCGGCCACGCCCGACAGCGCTTAACTTCGGTGAGCTGACGGGAACCGGTCTATCCACTGCGGCAAGGCCGTTGCCAATGTTTGGTAACGGGTATATATTTTTTGTATAAATGTTGCGTCTAAAATCATTAAAAAGTCATATAAGAGCATTACCATATAAATAAAAAATTTCCTTCCTCCAGAAAAAAAATCAGATCTGAGAGGATAAACCTATGCACTTTAGAGCCCAGGATTACAGGACATTTTTACTTATTTTGGTCCACACTCTCAGCTTTCAGCGAATGGAAAGCAATGAGCTTACGGTAGAACTAGTGCTGACAGTTTTTCAGGTACGTATTCTAGAGGCCATGGTTACTAGACTTTGTGCTTCCTGTCATATTTCTTAATACTGATCATTCTTCCGGGGACGCCCTGTGTGTACAAATATAAAGAGGTAGGAACAGGACAGGAAATCGCGGCGATCTTCATCAAACCAATCAGTGGACGGAAACAGAAAAGTATGTCAATAATTCAAGAATAGTCTTAATCGCATTTATTATTGTTATAATACCGCCAACCGATTTCAACCCGACGTAGGGGTCATCTTCTGAGCGTTTACACCATTGGTCGACTGCTGGTGGTGTCACTCCTGTCTACATAACGGCAGGAATTTGATAGTTTCCAGCCGTTATGTAGACAGGAGAGACACCACCAGCAGCCGACCAATGGTGTAAACGCTCAGAAGATGACTCCTACGTCGGGTTGAAACCGGTTGGCGGTATTATAACAATAATAAATGCGATTAAGACTGTTCTTGATTTATTGATTAATCATACTAATCGCTGCTTCTCTGCACAACCATGTTGTCCAGAAAAGTATGTGCCCTTGGATCATCAAGTCTAGAACGGCGCACTTTGTGAAGCAGACATCCTTGCGGACGGCGAGCACAGCACCATTTCGCTTCATTAACTAAGCTCTGTTTCGAGCCCCTTGGCGGATGTCGATCCGAACGGCCCACTTTTTGCCCTCGCGAGTTGTACAACTCAGCATTCACGAAAGAAGACGTTTCTCAGGTCGCCACACAGTGCTGTCATTATAGAGGAGCTCGGGATAGATTCCGAATCGTAAGTCAATGTCTGGGTGGCGCGGCGGAGGATAAATGGCGGCGGGTAATTTTATATCACATTAGAGAGATTTATGGGGCGCGATGCGAGGCGTGGGCAGCATCCGCCCGGGCAGAGAGATAAGGCGGGAGCCGGCACGGCGCGGGCTGGCGAGGCGAGAGCAGCCGGAGGGATGGCCGGCCAGCTGCGGGCTCCGAGCCGCGGGGTGCGCGCGTGGGCGGCGGGCGACGGAAGTGGGCGGCGCTCCGTAACAAGTGTCTGGGCGGCGCGGCGGGCCGCGGCGACAGGCGACAGGCGTCGCCCTCCGGCGCTGCATCGCCGACCAGCCTGAGAGTTGCTCCACACTGGCCGTGTAAACGTCAGTCAGGGCGTGACCCATATCCGGGTCTAATGGGCAAGCCACTGACGTCTGTCAAAGTGGTCACACGGGTAACATCCGCCCACATTGTCTTCAGCTGTGACGCCTATAATGGAATTAACGAACAAATAGAGGCTAAACAACCACTGTACCAATTCATAAGGGGGAAGTTAAATGAAAACCGAAACCAGCCACAACGGGATCATGGAATGATCACGCTCAAAAGTAACAACATTTATCCCGCTGGAACGATCAGTTCGTGTCTCGTAGAAAGTGGTAAGCCGTTGACTGATCCACAACCTCACGTACCCTTCCTCGACCGACTGAAACGGACGGGCGCGCATGTCTTCCTTCATCTACATCTACATCTACATTTATACTCCGCAAGCCACCCAACGGTGTGTGGCGGAGGGTACTTTACGTGCCACGGTCATTAATCCCTTTCCTGTTCCAGTCGAGTATGGTTCGAGGGGAAGAACGACTGCCGGAAAGCGTCCGTGCGCGCTAGAATCTCTCTAATTTTACATTCGTGAACTCCTCAGCAGGTATAACTAGGGGGGAGCAATATATTCGATACCTCATCCAGAAACGCACCCTCTCGAAACCTGGACAGCAAGCTACACCGCGATGCAGACCGCCTCTTTTGCAGAGTCTGCCACTTGAATTTGCTAAACATCTCTGTAACGCTATCCCGCTTACCAAATAATCCTGTGATGAAACGCACCGCTCTTCTTTGGATCTTCTCTACCTCCTCCGTCAACCCGACCTGGTACGGATCCCACACTGATGAGCAATACTCAAGTGTAGGTCCAACGAGTGTTTTGTAAGCCACCTCCTTTGTTGATGGACTACATTTTCTAAGGACTCTCCCAATGAATCTCAACCTGGCACCCGCCTTACCAACAATTAATTTTCTATGATCATTCCACTTCAAATCGTTCCGCACGCCTACTCCCAGATATTTTACAGAAGTAACTGCTACCAATGTTTGTTCCGCTATCATATAATCATACAATAAAGGTCCTTCTTTCTATGTATTCGCAATACGTTATATTTGTCTATGTTAAGGGTCAGTTGCCACTCCCTACACCAAGTGCCTATCCGCTGCAGATCTTCCTGTATTTCGCTGCAATTTTCTAATGCTGAAACTTCTCTTTATACTACAGCATCATCCGCGAAAAGCCGCATGGAACTTTCGACACTATCTTCTAGGTCATTTCTATATATTGTGAAAAGCAATGGTCCCGTAACACTCCCCTGTGACACGCCAGAGGTTACCTTAACGTCTGTAGACGTCTCTCCATTGAGAACAACATGTTGTGTTCTGTTTGCTAAAAACTCTTCAATCCAGCCACACAGCTGGTCTGATATTCCGTAGGCTCTTACTTTGTTTATCAGGCGACTTTATCAGGAAGTCAAGGAAAATGGCATCTATCTGGGAGCCTGTACCTAATATTTTCTGGGTCTGATGAACAAATAAAGCGACTTGGGTCTCACACGATCGCTGTTTCCGGAATCCATGCTGATTCCTACAGAGTAGATTCTTGGTTTCCAGAAATGACATGATATGCGAGCGAAAAATGTGTTCTAAAATTCTACAACACATCGATGTCAGAGATATAGGCCTATAGTCTTACGCATCTGCTCGACGACTCTTCTTGAAAATTGGAACTACCTGTGCTCTTCTCCAATCATTTGGAACCTTCCGTTCCTCTAGGGACTCGCGGTACACGGCTGTTAGAAGGGGGCTAAGTTCTTTCGCGTACTCTGTGTAGAATCGAATTGGTATCCCGTCAGGTCCAGTTGACTCTGTTCAGTGATTTCAGTCGCTTTTCTATTCCTGGGACACTTATTTCGTTGTCAGCCATTTTTTCGTTCGTGCGAGGATTTAGAGAAGGAACTGCAGTGCGGTCTTCCTCTGTGAAACAGCTTTGGAAAAAGGTGTTTAGTATTTCAGCTTTACGTGTGTCATCCTCTGTTTCAATGCCATCATCATCGCAGAGTGTCTGGATATGCTTTTTCGATCCACTTACTGATTTAACGTAAGACCAGAACTTCCTAGGATTTTGTGTCAAGTCGGTACATAGAATTTTACTTTCGAATTCACTGAACGCTTCACGCATAGTCCTCCTTACGCCAAAGACGTGAAAACCACACGGTAAAAGATTCTGGTTGTACACAGGATGTTGCAGTGCTTCCCAACCAATTCGCTGATTGTCAGTGTGGGGGTGGGCTTATCCAGCTACAAGAAAATTCCGTCTGACACCATTCCTGGGCGATTTCGCTTCCTGGAGTGTCACATTTTGTGTTCGTAGTTCTACTTATTGATTGTGGTTCCACACAGCAAGCAAAGCGGCCCCTGCAGTCGAAGAAGGTCATCATGACCTTGCCAGAACTTGGTGAACGGTTTTGGAATTACTTGGCGAGGGATATTTGGGATGTTTCCGCTGTTGGCTTTGCCGTTTGTCCTCGGGTTCTCATTTGATTACCCTTCACATAAGTAATTAGCTGACAAACCAGGCTTTTTCCGGGTATTCATTTTGCCAATTTTCTATTAGAAACAAAAAGAAAAAATTGACTTTATTTGCAGTGAAATATCGTAAAAATTTCATTTCCACGTATTCATAAAAACACCCTTGAAATTGTGAAACTGTCATACAAAGACATACACATATTGTACAAAGTTATAAGTACAGTATCCACATTGGCAGATGGTCCTAGACAGTATATGCTATGAGGGAACAACTGCTTCGCGTGTCTACAACGCGATTTTGTAAACATCTCTGTAGCAATGCATACTAGTAGCTCTATAGACGGCTATCGTTTTCGTCTACAACCGTTATCGCTTCGCAATTCAAATGGCTCTGAGCACTATAGGATTTAACTGCTGAGGTCATCAGTCCCCTAGAACTTAGAAGTAGTTAAACCTAACTAACCTAAGGACATCACACACATCCATGCCCGGGGCAGGATTCGAACCTGCGACCGTAGCAGTTGCGCGGTTCCAGACTGAAGCGCCTGGAACCGCTCCGCCACTCCGGCCGGCGCTTCGCAATTAAAAGCTGTCAAAAGCGCTGCCAAGTGTCAGGGATTCCCTAAGTTGACTCAACTGTAGGGGTGTGTTGTAAAGAACAAAAGCCTGCTGCGGCGCTTTCTCACGTGTCTGACTGTATGTCATCATATCTTTTGAGCTATGTATGGTACAATGATACAATTATGTATGTACATTCAGCAGCGTATGTGGATACTGACTCCAAAATGTGTTGCGAATAGGATTAGTCGAAAAGAGACAATATATTTAAATGTCGTTCACATAGCAGCAGTTCTTCTCGTATATCAGCGTCTATGACATATCCCGAGAACTGTATACGGTACCACGATATATTTTTGTAGGTGGATTTAATGGAATATGAGGATACAGCCTGCGAAATGTATGCGAATACATTTAGTAGCACAGCATCACCATACAAGAGTGAAAGTGATCGACGAATTGCTAGCGAGTGCTCCTGGTACTGTGGAAAAGATGAATTCGAATGTTGCATTACATTATGTAAACCAAGATCACAGCACCAGACAGAGCAGAACTCGAATTACCTTATAACCTCCACGACGGCATATCATCCAATTTCAACTCGTGGATGGCGACGAGGCAGTTGGCGAGGGAGGGTGGTACATAACACATGAACTGTATGAAGTTCCGCAAATAGTCCCAGCGGTAAAAGCGTAAGTTACGCATTATTATGGCAGGCCAAGAAACTTTTATTGAATCCTTTACCACACTATTTTTGAAACCAGTCACCAACTACAGTCGGAGCGTTCTGCCCGTCGTTCAGTTTCTCGACGAAAGAAATCCTCTACTTTTTCACGGAGCCATTCGATAAACGCTGTGTGAACGTTCTCAGCGTTGCAAAATCTTATTCGCGCCAGATGTTCTCTTACTTGCCGAAAAGGTGGAAATTGTATGGTGCAAGATCTGAACTTCCTGTCTCTTCCCATGTCTCTGCGGCCCTGGTCAAATTGTTGTCACGACGTAAATCCTTGGTACCATATCAATCGTTTCTGTCCCACGCACATCTCAACAACGCTCAACAATGCTCTCATCAACAGACTGTCACACAGCTCATGACGTTAAAACACTAAAACGTTTACAATACACTTGTGGCGTTCGTAACATAAAATAGAGTAATAACACAGTGGACTGAAGGTCCTCGTCTTACATTAAAATAGTCTTCTGTCAGTATTCGTCCCATCTCATACCGCACACAGCACCAGGTCGCATCCATCTGTCTGCTGTGTGCTACAACAGTGTCAAGCTGACTCTTGTTGTGAACGGACTGTGTAAGCGCGTCTGTTCGGTCAACCATAATGCGCTTGCATTGTAATATCGTGATGGGCCTGTTGTCCTCACCGCTGCAGAACTGTGTTTGCGGAAGACGCGGAACATGTACTCTCACTTGTGACAATGCGATACTCCGTTGCGTAATGCTCTTAGCGTGGGACGACATGTGTGACATTCCTTCTGAATTTTCTACATGTATAGAGAGAGCGGACACTACAGTCAAACGGTTGGGAATGCAGTAAAGAGACAGACGGCAGCACCAGGTGCAAAACAACTAGTGATAGAAAAATTTGGAGCAAAAGACTGGATCCTAAAAGAGGTTAAGACAGATAGATGTGAAGACCTAGGGAAGTACCGTGCGGGAGTTTCAGTACAACATAAAGAAAAATCAGACAGAATAGGGTAAGATTTGCAAGACAAATTTTGAAACATGGCTGCGAAACAGTAACTGTGTATAACTGAAGAGGTTGAAAATTCAGGCAACCAGTTGCCAATAAAGGTTTATTAGCCCTTGACCTACGTTTCGATATTTGTAAAAATATCTTCCTTAGAAGTAGTGTGCCTTATTACATCACATAATCGTACATTAGACTGGATAAAGCCGAACGGCTTTTGTCATATGCAAAATTGACAAAATAAGAATTATCCCAAGCTATGCCATATGCAATCCGGCTGCTGTCTAAAGCCATGGCCTGATATAATTCTTGTTCTGTCGATTTGGTATATGACAAGAGCCCATCGGCTTAATCTAATCTAATGTACCATCATGTGATTTAACAAGGCCCACTACTTCTGAAGAAGATATTTTTATGAATATCGAAACCTAGGTCAACGGCAACTAAACCTTTATTTCTAACTCGTTGGCTGATTTGTCAACCTCTTCGATTTGCAAGATATGTGACCAGGATGGGTATAATGTCAAAAGAGTATGGGAAACAGCTCGAGGGCAAGAGGAAAGACAGAAACTAAGTGATTTATCCTGCTCACGAAGGACTGGTCTGAACTGAGGCTCAAGGCGGAAGAGAAAGGAAACTGGAGAAGCGAGTACACGCCGAGCAACCTTTAAGAGATCAACAACAGAGAAGGAAACTGGAAAAGGACAGAGAGTCAGCAGCGAAGCATACAGAAGAGCAGATGCTGAAGATCTCGGAAAAACAGCGAGAAAAGTGAGAAGATGAAAAGCTTCTGGAGGAGAACAAGAAAATTCAGTCCATGAAGGGACTACCCTTGGACCTATAGATACCGTAACGGAAGAAGGCGATGATGATGATTTGGGGGGGGGGGGGTATATGGGGTGCAGTTTTTATTTTAACTTGTTTCAGAGAGGAAACAAAAAATTGCGGCTCTAGGTAATCAATTTTTTTGATTGTGTAGGTCGCTGTTACAACTGACAGAATGTTGGGAACATATAATGCGCTCTTACATTATCTTGTTGAAAGACAGCGTCACGGAGACCTCGACTGTACGGCATATGGCACCGCACTCGTCCTTAACACGTCGTAAGTGCAAAGACTACTGGTCAAATTACCGGATGGCCTTGCGAATCCGAGATTATCGCATTGTGTAGTCAGTAGGACAGAAAAAAGTGGTAGCCGTGCTCATACACTGTGATGTTTTGGACTCTTTCGCCATGTGGATATTTTCCTTGCTGAAAACCATATCCATGGTACGCAGCGTAGGTGAACGATGTTGCACGGCTGCTCTATCTCGTGATGAGATTTTAATTCTCTCATGAAGTAGGGTCAGCCTACTGCAGACTCATCATTCGATAATCTCATTTCACAAAATCAGGGAGGGAAAAAGTGAACTGTGGGCAGAAGTGCTAAAGTGGCGAATGTGCAATCAGATTAATTTAATGTGATACTATAACAAATTTTCGGATTTCTTCTACATCTACATACACACTTCGCAAGCCACTGCGGATGGCCACGATGGATGGTACGTCGTACTACCATTAATCCTACGCTGTCCTTTTCCGTTCGCTTTCTCAGCGGCTACCTATATTCATCTGTGCCTGCCCTGATCCTTACGCGGGATGTTGTCAACATAACAGTGGTGCTGTCTTATGCCAAAACAGGATGGCTCTAAGCACTATGGGTCGTCAGTCCCCAAAGAACTACTTAAACCTAACTAACCTACGGACATCACACACATCCATGCCCGAGGCAGGATTCGAACCTGAGACCGTAGCAGCCGCGTGGTTCAGGACTGAAGCGCCTAGAACCGCTCGGCCAAAGCGGCCGGCTCAAAATAGGATTTGGAATTTACCTAAAAGGTTTCCTAGAGAGCTACGTCTTTATTTCAAGCATTACCATTTAAGTATTCTGAAAACTTCCGTTACACTTTCGTATGGGCTAAACCCATCTGTTACAATCCCAGAGTGTCACTGTAATGATTCGACGTCTGGCTACTCGATAAGCACTCCGAACACTGGAACAACATTCTAGAATAGATCGCACTAGCTTCTTGCACGCAATTTACTTTTCAGATACTTTATATTTTCCAGGAACCCATCCAACATATCTAAATCGTCCATTTGTGTTCCCTAATCTTTGGTACGGTACGTCAATCTTTCTTTTCAACATGTATATTCTCCCACGAGCAGCTAGCAAACTATTGCAGAGTCCTCCACAGATTGCTTCGTTTCTAGTAGTCCTTTTTTTGACAAGAAAAACAGACTTGCAAAGATAGCTCGCTGACTATGTGTAACATTTCAAATGTTAATAATGAATGTCGACATGTTGCCTTTTCGTTTGAAGGTACAAATTCTCATCCTAACGAATACTGTATTTCCTAACTTATGAAAAATAATAAACATTTCAACCAAAATCTGCTTTGATAATTGTTATAGATCCCGTTAAAATTCAGCTGTTCTCACAATCGCACAATAATTTGACGCCGATAGACAAATGGCGTCCAAAACAATTTCTGCAAAAAATGAATCAACTCTATTTGAAAACTACTAAGCTGCAAAGAAATGTTTCTGCAAAAATAGCTCGTTACTCGTTGGTACCTCTGGCTCAATTATTTTCATGGGAAACAGGTAATAGTAGCGACATTTTGACCTAAGAGCATTAGTTTCAAGGTACTGCCATCTGACACCAACTATGTGTTGCCATTTTGACTTGAATGGTTACACGGTTTTGTTCAAATCGTAAGACAACAATTGACAGTGGCGGTTATCGTTCTGCGTCATCGCTTGGCATGAGATCTTTTAAAACAATCTCAGTGGTGTAGTTATTGTACGTAATTATTTTTACTCAGCTAGTTGCTTGCAACTATGGTAAAACATGTTACTGTTATACTTTGCCGATATACTTTACCCAACAAGGATTTGAACGTGCACGTATTTTCCTCACAAATATAAGCATCACATGAAACCACCAAGGTATTCAGAGGTTTCTCAGCCAGATTATTGTACTCATAGTTGGTTAAAGATTTGAAACTCAAGGCCAAATTTGCAAGAAAGAGCTGGAGTAACCGCTATCGTTTAAAATGGTTGTGTACAGAATGTACATGAGATATGCGCTTGGCAGGACAGAGTTTGTCCGCACGAGCTAACATGCACCGAAGTAGGTAACAATGTTTTAAGTACGATATGCAAGAAAAGTTGACAATAAAATACCAGTTGGTCAATTACCCCTCTTTTGTTAACACATCTGAATGTATTTCGCTTGGTGTTGTTAACACAGCATATAATTATGAGTTACTTCTTCAGAATGGTCCACAGTGTCACCTCTTGAAATTATATTTTCTCTTGAAACAAACAATGGAAGTGAATTTTACTTCAATCTTAGGAGTAAGCCAAGAGATGTTGACCTCGTGTTTTTGAGTAAAAACCAGAAGTAACTGGAAACCTGAGAGACAGTCGTATATATTTTGTGTCATTCACGTATCTTGGGTCTTAACATATATCATCTAATGGAATACTTTAAAAAAATGTAATGAAACACAGGCCTACCCGTCCGTTGCGTACGATGCAATGGGATCAAAGTGAGAGGAGAAAGTGAAAAGCCACGTGGCTACTAAAGCAAATTAAGGGTTTAGTGATTTGCCTTCTACCGTTAATATGCAATATCTTAAAGCGCAAGACAAATTCTCAATCTTTATGATAATAACACAACTAAAAATTCTGCAACAGAGAAACAGTGGTACAAATTACGAAGTAGAACGATCGTAAAGATTTAGTTTTGTTGAAGAGATTGACAGGTCACGTTTCGTTGGCCAGATAAAGAAAATTGTAGGTCATCTACGAAAAACATTGCTATTATAGCACCTGTGCGATCTGTGATAAGCCGGCCGCTGTGGCCGAGCGGTTCTAGGCGCTTCAGTCTGGAACCGCGCTACTGCTACGGTCGAAGGTTCGAATCTTGTCTCAGGCATGGATGTGTCTGATGCCCTTAGATTAGTTAGATTTAAGTAGTTCTAAGTTCTAGGGGAATGATGAAAAAAATGTGTGTGAAATCTTATGGGACTTAACGGCTAAGATCATCAGTCCCTAAGCTTACACACTACTTAACCGAAATTATCCTAAGGATAAACATACACACATGCCCGAGGGAGGACTCGAACGACCGCCGGGATCAGCCGGGACTGATGACCTCAGATGTTAAGTGCCATAGTGCTTAGAGCCATTTGAACCATTTGATCTGTGATAAACAGCTTCATGCATGAGACTAATACCACGTCGAACTTGAAAAATTTGTCTGAAGGCAGAACTTCATAATTCTCGAAAAATAAACGTAGAGGAGACGTGCTTATTCTTTATTCATGAAAATCTAGTTTTCAGTGAGGTATCTACACATTTTTGGAAACCATAAATTTAATGCTTCGTAAGAAATCATAGACATAATATTAATATCAGTTCTTCCTACATTCACTCTTTGACTGCAAAGCAAGCAAGCTCTAACCTGAGAACTGCCTCGTGATGACTGGGTGTTGTGTGATGTTCTTAGGTTAGTTGGGTTTAAGTAGTTCTAAGTTCTAGGGGACTGATGACTATAGATGTTAAGTCCCATAGTGCTCAGAGCCATTTGAACCATTTTTAACCTGAGGTGAATATATCCTCTGGGAGGCCTCGTACTGTGGTTTGCGAAAATACAGATGCACAAGTAGAAAGAGATCAACTCTACGACTAGCGCATACCAGAAGATCACCTCGCAACAATGGCAACTGTAATTTTAACTGAGTCTCACTTTAACCTCGTCACACGACTCCTGAAAAGAAATCCCATCAGAATCATGTCTGTTTCCCGTGCTGACAATGGCTTCGATCCCTCACGCTTTCTGCCTAGAAGTGAAGCGTTACTAGTTTCTGAGTTATGCTGCCGTGGTGTACTTTCCTCTTTACACGGTATTTGGGCTAGTGCCATGATAGTCTTCGTCGGCTGTGGAGCGCAGATTTTAGAAACAAATTTGACTTTTGTCACAGTAGAGCTACAATGTAAACTTAGCCACGTGTATGTAGAATATGTGGGACAGTCAAATGAAAAAGAGACAGATGGAAAAATCTGAGTATACTATTGAGAATGAGATTTTCACTCTGCAGCGGAGTGTCCACTTACATGAAACTTCCTGGCAGTTTAAAACTGTGTGCCGGACCGAGACTCGAACTCGAGACCTATCGCGGGCAAGTGCTCTACGATCTGAGCTACCCAAGCACGACTCACGACCAGTCCCCACAGCTTCAATTCTGCCAGTACCTCGTCTCCTACCTTCCAAACTTCACAGAAGCTCTTCTGCGAACCTTGCAGCACTAGCACTTCTGGAAGAAAGGATATTGCGGAGACATGGCTTAGCCACAGCCTGGGGGATGTTTCCAGAATGAGATTTTCACTTTGCAGCGGAGTGTGCGCTGATATGAAACTTCCTAGCAGATTACAACTGTGTGCCGGACCGAGACTTGAACTCGGGACCTTTTTAAGTATACTGTTTCTTATTTCAAAAGTAATCACCATAACTGTTAATACATTTATCCCACTGTGAAACACGACGATTAGTGCCTTCATGAAAAATGTTTGCTGTTGACTACTGAACCATGATTGTACCCCAGCGTGCAGCGTGCACCTCTTCGTCCGAAGTCAATCGACGGCCACTGATGGTTTTCTTCAGGACACCAAAAATATGGAAATCGCAGTGGGAGAGATCGCAACTGTATGGAGTATGCGTAAGGATTTCTTTGCGAAACTTCTGCAGCGTAGAAGAAACAACGTTGGCGGGTCATGGAGTCCTGATGAAAGACATTCGCGGGCATCGATATGCTTTGACGAAGAGATGCCTGGGTACAATAATGGTTCATAGTTAAACACAAACATTTTTCCATGAAGGCACTGACCGTCTTTTCTCGCAGTGGGATGACTGTATTAGCTGTTATGGTGATTATTTTCGAAACATTAGTGCAATTACTTTCGCTCCATCTGTTCCGTTTTTATTTGACTGTCCCTTATAGTATGATAGCAAACCATCGAAGGCTACGACTTCAATAGCAGAAGAATAACATTCTCCGTCTATTGTGACATGCTTAGGACAGTTACTGACTTAATCTGGAAATAATTCGTTCTATTATTTTCACTTCCCGCGTTTCATATGTATTGTGTGTCTTGTTTATCCAACATTTTCCACGCCTACGAGGCTAACCGCATCATCCAACATCCACTCTAACCAGAAGACGTTCAGACTGGACATTCACCAATGTCTGAATCCTGGTCACAGCGGTGCGGTTCCGCCTCTGTGTGGAACTATTCCTCTAACAGCGCATCTGTGGCAAGGCCGAGGATTAGGAGCGGAGACAATGGCAGCTGCGAAGTTATGGCTTCGCATTCTGATAATGCAAACAATTGACACGACAAGATGTTCGTGTAAGTCAAGAAAACGTCTCTCTTTCTTTTGTCTCTGATGAGCAGTGGCTTATCTCCCACGCTCATATCTTTGCCAGTTCTTTCGTTTTATGCATCGCTGACTAGACTGCCACCAAGGACTTATTGAGCCGACGCTTCTTTCCGTTTTCCTGTTTCTGATACCCACATATTGTAGGCAAATTTAGGGACAGTGACCAATGTCAATTTATAAATAATCCTCGTATTCAATAATTACACTTTCCTAAGGGTATGGAGTATTAATACAGAGAGCTCCTATTAACGAAATCGAATTTATGTAATTCGACAATTTCAGGTTTCGATTGACATATCGTAAGAAGCGTTTTTCTTATTCATATCAGTTTACAGCATCAATTTCTTGCCGCCACAATTAGCAGTGGGATGTTTGTGTGTGGGTGAAATCTTATGGGACTTAACTGCTAAGGTCATCAGTCCCTAAGCTTACACACTACTTAACCTAAATTATCCTAAGGACAAACACACACACCCATGCCCGAGGGAGGACTCGAACCTCCGCCGGGACCAGCCGCGGGATATCTGTAAAAGTCATGTATAACAGATGCTGAAGTAAAAGATAATACTTTATAAAACTGTACTAACTTTTACCTCTAAGTCACTTTCAGGTAAGAAGTCTCCCCTCCACGGGAATATATGAAACGGAGCTGCGAGTATAGGATGTAGACACATGGTTGACCACCTACGGAAGTTGGAGTGTGGCGGTGTGTCGCGCTCCGATAGCCAAATGGTAAGGCGACCACTCGCAATAAACAGGTAATTCTGGTTCGAGTCCCAGCCCGTTACAAATTTTCACTGTCTTCATTCTTTTATACAGCTGATGGCTGACCATATTCGCAACTGCGAATACATTCCATGCTGTCATATCTGCGTAAGTGCAGTGTCAGAACGTAACGTAGCTGAAGATGGCAACAACTGTGGAAGGGTAAACTCTGTCAGATATGTTCTGCAATTGTAGAAAAGTGTCATATGAGAATATAATAGAATAGATTTCAACAAAATAGTTTAAATCCAACATTACGCTGCACTGTGGAAGAGCCATTCTCGATTTTCCCTCATTCTTATTCAATTTAGCTCTCCTGTCGAATTTGAACAGAATCCACACAGCCTTAGGTTAAAATTTTTAAATGTTAATAAATAATGAACGACGACAGAACGTTAAAGTTAACAGCTGCTTTACACAGTTTCAAAAATCGCACTATAAATAAAAAAAACACTTTTCTTTCTTTACTAGCAAAAACACATGAAAATGAAACTTCCTGGTAGATTAAAACTGTGTGCCGGACCGAGACTCGAACTCGGGACCTTTTGCCTTTCGCGTGCAAGTGCTCTGCCAACTAAGCTACCCAAGCACGACTCACGCCCCGTCCTCACAGCTTTACTTCTGCCCGCGAAAGGCAAAAGGTCCCGAGTTCGAGTCTCGGTCCGGTACACAGTTTTAACCTGCCAGGAAGTTTCATATCAGCGCACACTCCGCTGCAGAGGGAAAATCTCATTCTGGAACACATGAAAATGTTTATCCGAAAATCAACACCTGTAGTCTATCAGATAAGCCAACTGTGATATTGTAGACTTCGGAGTGTGACAGGATTGCAGGTTTATATACGATGTGTTAACTAAAGTGTTCAGTGCAATTTTGGCTGTATCAGAGGCACTTTGATGTCAGCGACAAAAAACAGTGGGAGGAATCGAGAGAAGAGATGCAGTAGCAACAGGAAGAACTCGCGTTTATGAAGAAAGAATTTCATATTCCATTGGAGGTGATCTGATGTAGGTTTTTCGTTATTCTCTTAAGCCTCTTATGGTAACTCTGGTGTGGATCCTTCGATATATGCACGAATGATTTGATTCCGCCTCCTTGTCCTTCTGATGTCTTGTGATCTTGTGGTCGATGAGAAGTTAAATTCCAAAATTCATGCAATGGTGTAAGGTCAGTGAAGTGACATCAAATAAACTGACGCGATCTGCAAAGATGAGTTAAAGCAATCAAACTATGTCAATTTTTCTTCCGCTGACAAAAAGAAGGGAGATCAGGTGTAGCAGAAATTATGTCAAAAGCAAACATTAGAAAGAAATTACGGTATATTGATAATTTTTGCTTATGGACCGTCTGACAGCAACTGAATGAAACACAATTTTAGTGCCATACGCGTTTCGCCTTTATTTTCTGCAAGGCATCATCAATGGCAGGTTGCATGGACAATTTCTTACATATTGCGCTCCTGTTGCATTTTTAGTGTTGTTCTTCTCCTTATGAATGCCAATTTGCGGTTTTTTCCCACATTCCACAGGACTATGAACTGAACGCTGGTTTCAATGCAATGTTTTGGTTTCTGTTGCAACAGAAATTATATCAAAAGCAAACATTAGAAAGAAATTACGGTATATTCCGTTGCATCAGAAATCTCAACATTGCATTGAAACAAGCGTTCAGTTCATAGTGCTGTGGAATGCGGGTAAAAACCGCAAATTGGCATTCATAAGAAGAAGAACAACACCAAAAATGCAACAGGAGCGTAATATGTAAGAAATTGTCCATGGAACCTGCCACTGATGATGCCTTGCAGAAAATAAAGGCGAAACGCGTATGGCACTAAAATAGTGTTTTATTCAGTTGCTGTCAGACGGTCCATAAGCAAAAATTATCAATATACCGTAATATAACACGCAACTGAGGAAGACAGGACTAAAAAAGTTGAAGATTAGAAAGAAAAACCATAGACTCACAGTCCTTTCCGTATGTAGCACATACACAGCTCCTGGGGAGCCTGTCGGCGTAGTATATTTGTGATAAACGCATTCGCTGAGCGAAACGGCGTATGGCGTCTGTGAACGAGTCATAAACGAGGTAGGCTGAGGTATGTAGGAAGCTTTCCCTAAACTGACAGGTGGCAGTTAGTAAGGGGGAGGAAACGTCTCACATCAAGATCGTCACAGTCAGTTAATGTCTTTAATTGGAACACAAAATAGTAAAACTTTTTTGGGCACGTCACAACTGAACGTAGTAGCGGCGAGAGAAAGTTGTCAGGTCGCCGAAGTTACACCCACGTTAACAAGTGACACTGCTGTATGTAGCTGTCACACGGTTATTGAATCGCCTATCAGCATAGTATATATACAATAAACACATTCGCTAAACAAAACAACGAATGGCATCTTTGAAGGAATCGGAAGCTTTCCCTAAATTGACAGGTGTCAGTTGGTACAGCGTCGTATCAGTAATGTCACACTCTTCTAATGTCATTAGTTAGAACACGTAATAGTAAAACTTGTCTGGGCACATCGCAAGTGAACCTAGGTGAGACGAGAGTGAGTTGTCAGGTATCCGAAACGTCGTCCACGGTAACAAGTGACCCTCGTCGGCCGGCTGACAGAACCGCTTGTGGAGGCGTGACGGGGTTCGGCGGTGCGAGCTCACCTTGCGCGGCCGCGCCCACCACGTCCCACCGCCGGGCGGCCATGAGCAGCAGCAGCGTCAGCACCACGTGCGGCCGCATGTCAGGCGAGAGCGCAGGCGAGCCGGCCACTGTGTCATGCTGCGCGCCGCGCCGCGGTCACACTGACTGCCGCCCGCCCGGCTCCGTCGCGGGAACTTTGCCAGCCAGCGCCGCCCCGCGCGGCCGAGGATCCAGGGCCGCCGCAGAGGGGGCGCGCAGGATCTAGGGCCGACCGTCGCTCGTGCCTCGTAGCTCACAAGGGGAAGGCCTCAGATACGGCCAACCGATTCAGCTCAAATTTGACATGTTGCTTGTGTACAACCTAAATCGAAGGAATCTAACATATTTTGGGTCAACAACCCCGCGTTTTTTAGAAAATAACCCACAAAAGTAATGACGAGGAATCGACTCAAAATTGGCGGGATCGATAGATAATTGTAAATAGAGCATTTTTCACCATCAGATGTGGGACCCGAAAACGTATACTTTTCCAGAAATCGAGGTAAGAAACTTTTACAACTGTCCCTTCTGTAACCAAATGATAAACGATTTTCGCCGCCAGCACCGATAGCCCAACGGCCAAGGTAACTGCCTGAGAATCGGAGAACCCAGGTTCGAGTGTCGAAGAAACTGTATTCATTCACAAAACGTATTTCATTCGGCGCTTTAACGACGGAAAAATCACTACATGTCTACGCGAGGTTCGCGGCAGCCTGATGACGGAAAACAACTCTTTCCGACTGACTTCTATAAGGCTCATGCTGGACACCTTCACTCTTCCAGGTTCACAACTACAATATAACGAAGAGGCAACTGGGACTGCATAACTCTCCCCGCGTGCATTCCGTCCCGTGCCTCGCTGTAAACAAGCGTCGCGCGGTTGGCTATCTGTGGTCCCTCGTGAGGAATTCGCAGCACTCTTACTCGGAGGTGTTTTCATGTGACAAGGCTTGAAAGTTTCATACTTTACTAACGGCGTTTGGGAAATTAGCTTCCCTACCTTATTATTATCATTCTTTATTTATTTACTTACCTTATTAAACCTCCTATCCCTGTCATTTTGAGATATGGAAAAATACAAACGAAAGGAATGACATCCGCGAGGTTTCTTCGAGGTTCGAACCCGGGTTTTCCGATTCCCAGCCACTGACCTCGTCCGTTGCGCTATCGGTGCTGTCGGCGAAAAGCGTTTACCATTGGGTACAGAAGAGGCAGTTGTAAAAGTTTCTTTCCTCGATTTCTGGAAAAGTTTGCGTTTGCGGACCCCATACCTAATGATGAAAAATGCTCTATTTACAATTATCTATCGATCCCTCCAATTTTGAGTCTATTGCTCGTCATAACCTTTAGGGGTGATTTTCTCAAAATTGCGGGGGCGTTGACCCAAAATATCTTAGATTCCTTCGTTTTAGGTTGTATACAGGCGACCTGCCAAATTTGAGCCGAATCGGTTGGCCGTTTCTGAGGCCTTCCCCTTGTCAGTGTTACGTGCATACGAACAGTGTTATTGCCGACAGTGCTATGCCAGTTATGCGATGGCGTATGTAACACTAAACACTTTATGTATCATCGACATCATCAGTCGACAGTAACCCATTTGATAAAAGCCTCCACTCTTCGACATACGTTACGCCTTGAGCTAAAGGTGTCCGTGTTGCACGCTCTTAATAATACACTCCTGGAAATTGAAATAAGAACACCTTGAATTCATTGTCCCAGGAAGGGGAAACTTTATTGACACATTCCTGGGGTCAGATACATCACATGATCACACTGACAGAACCACAGGCACATAGACACAGGCAACAGAGCACGCACAATGTCGGCACTAGTACAGTGTATATCCACCTTTCGCAGCAATGCAGGCTGCTATTCTCCCATGGAGACGATCGTAGAGATGCTGGATGTAGTCCTGTGGAACGGCTTGCCATGCCATTTCCACCTGGCGCCTCAGTTGGACCAGCGTTCGTGCTGGACGTGCAGACCGCGTGAGACGACGCTTCATCCAGTCCCAAACATGCTCAATGGGGGACAGATCCGGAGATCTTGCTGGCCAGGGTAGTTGACTCACACCTTCTAGAGCACGTTGGATGGCACGGGATACATGCGGACGTGCATTGTCCTGTTGGAACAGCAAGTTCCCTTGCCGGTCTAGGAATGGTAGAACGATGGGTTCGATGACGGTTTGGATGTACCGTGCACTATTCAGTGTCCCCTCGACGATCACCAGTGGAGTACGGCCAGTGTAGGAGATCGCTCCCCACACCATGATGCCGGGTGTTGGCCCTGTGTGCCTCGGTCGTATGCAGTCCTGATTGTGGCGCTCACCTGCACGGCGCCAAACACGCATACGACCATCATTGGCACCAAGGCAGAAGCGACTCTCATCGCTGAAGACGACACGTCTCCATTCGTCCCTCCATTCACGCCTGTCGCGACACCACTGGAGGCGGGCTGCACGATGTTGGGGCGTGAGCGGAAGACGGCCTAACGGTGTGCGGGACCGTAGCCCAGCTTCATGGAGACGGTTGCGAATGGTCCTCGCCGATACCCCAGAAGCAACAGTGTCCCTAATTTGCTGGGAAGTGGCGGCGCGGTCCCCTACGGCACTGCGTAGGATCCTACGGTCTTGGCGTGCATCCGTGCGTCGCTGCGGTCCGGTCCCAGGTCGACGGGCACGTGCACCTTCCGCCGACCACTGGCGACAACATCGATGTACTGTGGAGACCTCACGCCCCACGTGTTGAGCAATTCGGCGGTACGTCCACCCGGCCTCCCGCATGCCCACTATACGCCCTCGCTCAAAGTCCGACAACTGCACATACGGTTCACGTCCACGCTGTCGCGGCATGCTACCAGTGTTAAAGACTGCGATGGAGCTCCGTATGCCACGGCAAACTGGCTGACACTGACGGCGGCGGTGTACAAATGCTGCGCAGCTAGCGCCATTCGACGGCCAACACTGCGGTTCCTGGTGTGTCCGCTGTGCCGTGCGTGTGATCATTGCTTGTACAGCCCTCTCGCAGTGTCCAGAGCAAGTATGGTGGGTCTGACACACCGGTGTCAATGTGTTCTTTTTTCCATTTCCAGGAGTGTAGAAATCGAAAATCTGTGGTAAGACCTTATGGGACCAAACTGCTGAGGTCATCGGTCCCTAAGCTGACACACACTACTTAGTCTAACTTAAACTAACTTACGCTAAGGACAACACACAAACCCATTCCCGAGGGAGGACTCGAACCTCCCATGGGGGCAGCCGGGTGAACCGTCGCAGGACGCCACAGGCCACGGGGCTACCCCTCGTGGATGTTCATAATGTTCAAGTGTGTGAAATCTTATGGGACTTAACTACTAAAGTCATCAGTCCCTAAGCTGACACACTACATGACCTAAATTATCCTAAGGACAAACACACACACACACACATGCCCGAGGGAGGACTCGAACCTCCGCCGGGACCAGCCGCACAGTCCATGACTGCAGCGCCCTAGACCGCTCGGCTAATCCCAGGCGGCGTGCGTGGCTGTTAATATCATCCACCTAACTTCATTAGGTCATTGTGTCAATATTTTCTTTCTCCAGCATTCCAGTAAAGTATTTGCGTCCTCTATGTACCACCCACTCGCCTGGTCATACACTCTAACGAGGAAAACAAAGCAATTGCCATCACAGATTTCCCAGGAACTTCGCTCAATGGAAGAGGAGTCAAAATAAGGGAACACGTGTCTCGGCTTATCCGTAAATACTCGGCCGCTTCCGAAAAAACGGCAGTCAAAGTTTTACAGGTAATTTAGGGGTCTTTACCGCTCGATGTCTTTAACTGAGATGGTGACTCAGTTATTAGCATCGCGTCTTCCTAATTTTGTGCCCGTGTTCGAACCCCAATATTGTTTTATTTTACTTTATTTTATTTTTATTATTTTTATTTAACTATCCTTTTCCGTAGTAGAATACGACACGAACGTTTCTTATGAAATTAGGGAATAAAAGGGGGTTATATTAACTGCAAGATTAAAACTGAATTTCACAGTAAGTGTCGTACAGTTATTATCTATCTTATGTGTATGGTACAGTGAGGGGCTACAATCTGTTTAAATTCTCATACTTTCATATTTTCATATTAATTCTTACATTTTATTCATATGTTTATTCTTAAGGAAGATTTGCTGCATTACTTGGATAATAGTATTGTAAAAATATTCTAAACACAAGTATTTGCAACAGCGACATTTCTTCGTATGAATCGGGAAAGAAAGGCCTTAACATCGCTGGCGATTTCGGCCGTTGACAATAATTTCGCCGTATAACGCATTACTTTTCCGAAAAGTGGCCCTTGCAGTTGACTATAAATCATGATAATTCACCAAAAACAATTAAAATTTTCTCTTTTTTTAAAAAATTCATTCAGTTGATGTAGTACAAATAGCAGACGAATCAGGACAACGTTATATCGATGTACGCTGGAAAACATTCGCGTAATCGACAGGCATGGCTATATAAATTGAAAACAAAAATAAAAGCAATAAATGTATTTCGAACATCGGGCCCAAAATTAAGAAGCAACGACGGTAAACCATTGTGCCACCATTTTGTCTGAGGATACCTGGTGGTAAAAGGCACATAAAATATCTCGAAAACTTCGGCATTCATTTTTTCAGAAACGGTCTAGTATATATGGATAAGTCGAGAAGTGTTCTCATATTCTCACCCCTGTTACACTGAGCGAAGTTTCAGGGAAATTGGTACTTGATGTCTACTCTTCGTTAAAAAAATTTTTAAAAATACGAATTATACGAATGGGTATGATGTACATGTACAGACAAACAAGAGATTAGAATATCAGAAGAAATGGATGATATATTCAAAAGAGAAAACTTCACAAATTGAGCGAGTCAGTAACGTATTGGTCCACCTCTGGCCCATACCCAAGGATTTATTCGGCTTGGTAGTGATTGAGAGAGTTATTGCGTGTCCTCCTGAAGAATATCGTGCCAAATTCTATCCAATTGGCGTGTTAGATAGTCACAATACCGAGCTGATTGGAACGCTCCATGTGTTATCAATTGGGGAGAGATCCGGCGATCTTCCTGGGCAAGGTAAGGTTTGGCAAGCACGGAGGTAACTCTTGCCATGTGCGTGCGGGCCTTACCTTGATGAAATGTGAGACAAAGATGGCTTGCCATTAAGGGCAACAAAACGTGGTGCTGTAAGGGTGTAGGATATGACAACCAAACGGGTCCTGCTTTGAGAAGAAATGGCACACCAGACAACCATGAAAGGTTTCTGTTGGATTCCTTTCATGTTAATTTCTTAAATCTGTTGTCATTTACGTCATAAATTCCTCTTCTAAATTTACTGTGGTGTTTCTGACTATCTGGGAGGAGACTGAGCAGTGAAACGTGTTACTTTTACACATAAACAAGGACGATCTGTCACACTACTACACTTTAAAACACAGTTTATATGTAATTCATGTGACACAGTCTCATACGGAACCTACATCCGCTTTCTTTTATATACTGTATATGATAAGATACTGTCATCTCCCTTCCCTTCTGTGTGTGAGGATGAATGAGCAAATGTATTTGTAGTTGCATGCTGGATGGTAGCAGACAAGCCTGTCTGCTAGAGAACAGTAGGACCAAAGTCGGAACAGGTAGCTACGCTTTCTAAAAGCAGAGAGGTTTCTATGCTTAGTATGGTCCTGTCCGTCCCTTGTCATGTTGGTATAGGAAGCTGCCTCTCTGGTCACTTCCGTTTGTATCTGGTAAGCACACTCGGTAGGAGCGCAGGTCAATCGGTCCGCGGCGAGCGTCTGAAGTGGTAAGATCTCGGGCTATGCGCGTGTCTGCTAAGTCCGTAGGACAATGGATTTCTTAAGTTCAGCCTAACTGAAAATTTAATCACCTTTATTTCAGGTTTAGCTCTAAAATACCTAATGTTATCTTAAATTGCAACGCAGTGTAATTCGAGTGTGAAGTTCAGAATATATTCCGGAAGTTGCTTTGTCACTACTTTGTGAGTAAAGTGGAACCACGTGTTGATCCGTAACTCTAAGTTCATCAATCTTAAATGCGAATGTGCGTGAGATTATAACGTCTCGTCTTGACAATATTTTTCAATATAGCAACTTTATGTTCAACCCACGTGGGGTGTACTTTGTGAGACCAGTACCACGTGCTTATACATTTGTTTGACCCATCAGGTTAATGGTAAGACGATAGTAACCTGTTCGAGGTTTTTCTTTTGTAAATTGAGTTTCGATGTAATTTATTTTAATTATCAAAATTATTGTGGAGTTACACTCTTTGTGTAAACCAAGTTGACCACGTGAAGCATGTGGTGTAATCATCAAAGTAGCCCTCAGCTATTCTTTTCGGGAAGATTTCACAGGAAGTTAGTATGAATTTAGTATACCAGTGTGTGGTAATTACATGACGGACAGGATTGCGCTACGAACGTAACTTCTTTGGGTGAAAATTGAATCGGTTGGTTGTGGTTAATTTCCTCTTGGATATGTTACAACGTTCTTCGTGTGTTATTTTATGAATGCAGTGTTGTATGTAGTCTCCCAATCTTGGCTCCCTATTTGATGTGTTCCGTAAGATTACAAACTCACATTTTCACAGACCTAAATAAGCCACCAGCTTAGTTATGACTCAAGTTTAATATGCTGAAATTGCAATGATCAATGTTAAAATAAATTTCCAAATATAAACTGATTTATTTCTTTTTATTTAAATTCTCTTTATATATATATATATATATATATATATATATATATATATATATATATATATATATATATATATATATATATATATCACCGGTTGTCGTATGACGATTAAAAGATTATAATTAACGTTAGTGTGGTTGGGAATTTGGTAAGCTAGACTGGATACCTGGTGAAACAGTTGCTCAGTAATGCAAGGTTAACTTTCCCAGACAGCTTACAGCTTTAACCCACTTCTGTGGTCTTGAATAGCAGCACCGCTTTCATAACAAATCAAAGCAACAACGTTACAACCACTCCTTGTTATCGGGTCATATGTTGGGCCACAGTCACTCCTACCTCTACCTGGAACGTCTCATGAGACGCCTTTGCTACCCATCGGGACTCAGTTGCGTGCGGGACTCCTCAGTAAAGACAACTGTACTCTTCTCAATGAGATTCCATCCCGAAGGTGTATCTGGAGAAGCCCAACAGCGATGGGTTACCAACTGTCGACCGCCATACGGCAGGAAAACCAGGAGTGCTGTTCTAGGATGCCATTCCATTTCGTAGCAGGACTCCTTTGGTTGACATCCCCTGTACCCTTACAGACAGCGATATGTCGACGAGAAAGTAACTTTCGGTGACATTAGAGTGACGATATTCAGACGAAGCACTTCGTGCATCATCGGCTCCCGCCAATAGTGCACGCTGGGCGAAGGGACTCGTGCTACCCAAAGGCTGTCGAGTCTGGAGCGACAGGCAGAAAGGTACAGTTCGGTGTAGAGGGGCCACACGTTCGTTCCGTGCCACAAAATGATCTTAAATAAGAGAAGATCAGAGCAGAGAAAGGGGGACTTAATTTATTAATGTGATTTCTACAACGTATTAAGTGTATCAAGCTTATTAGTCATTTATCCATGGATACTCACGCACATGACTTGTAGGCGTACTTTTGAAAACTGTTTTGTTGGTAGTTTGTGGCTTTGTGTACTACATCGTTCACATGTTAATTTAAAAAAAAAATCTGGCGTCCCTTTATGGAATCTGATTATTTCGTAGCACTGAAAGCTTTAGCCATCTTGCTAGTAAATTTCACAACCTCACATCCTGAACAACGGTTTCACGAACTGAGCGCTATATCTTGGCAGGGATGGGGACAGCTTTACTTCAGGTGCGAGAACCATTACAGAATTTCAATGGTCTACTTTGGTGCAGCAGATTACAAATAGGTCCTTCGCATGTCCAGCATTCCGGTACAAATGGGAACAGTTGCATATTACCTGTGGTAATACAGAGGAGGGAGTAAATGAGTAAATGTGCAGAGAGCGTGTTGCACTGGAAAATAATTTGCAGTCATCACGTTTGCATGCTACAAGTGTTTCGGTCTCTCTGAGGGCCCTATTTCGTTCATTTTCTTATCGCCGTAATTTCATTCTGTCATCCTCTGCTTCATTTCTGTCTGTTTTTCCTAGTTCTTCCCGCTCTTCTCTTCTCTTTCTGTCTGCTTCTGCTCTTTTTCTATGTCTTTCTGCTTGTTTTAAGGTCTCCCTAATGCAGAATGGAATGGTTCCAGAGCTAAAATGCTCTGCACCACAGTAGTTTTTAATTTCATGAATTGCCCAAGTGCCACTTTGTTCCGTGACTAATCCCGTTTCCTGAATCTCATGCGACAGGACTAACACTGACACCTCCTCCTCGGAAAATTCCTGCAAAATGTATTGGGATTCCTTTGCATCACCTTGAAGAGTGATCTCTCTGGCCTCCAATGAACGAGCTCTACCAGCGACGACCGTCCTGCGTGTCGATGAAGCATATCAGCGCTCTTCGGCGTCGTTTACGTTCATGAAGTACGTGGAACATAGACAGGTGTTCGCTCGGTATCCGATCCTGCGTCCTCTAGCGGATGACCACCCCCTCTAGGTGACGTTGAATATTAGTGAGGATCTGAGCCTTAGTACGGTGGACAGCCGTTTGTCGTTCCGGAGACGGCGCCATAGCATCGCAGTCTCGCAGTACCCTTAAGTAAAAATCGAATGTAAATCCACATCAAGTAGCGTGGTCGCTACTGTAGGTTATCAACGTTCGCCTCAGTGCCGGTTTGGCGCAGTCCAACCATCAGCGGATCGTTGTGGGATTTGTACGAAGGCGATTTTCACACGAATGCCGGGCATCCTCAACGGCGGCGGCAATCCGGTCACGACAGGTGAGCGACGTTTAATTTCCACGAGCTGCGTCTTCTCCACACTTGTCGCTGTAGGATGATGGCACAGATGTAAGCTGAGTGGTCCGAGAAGGCTCCAGGCCACAGTTCCGCATCCTGTGTCCCAGCGGCAAGAGAGCGTGAGGCATATATACGGTTGGTGCGACTGGAAGAGTGACTCGTGAAGTGTGTGAATCCCGAGCGGTGGCCATGAAGATGTTCCCAAGTGTTCTGGCAGGCCTCGGATTAGCGTCTCGAGTTCCGGGCTCGGATTATGTCGTGGGAGTTGGTCTCTGTGTGTCAGTACGCAATTGTAGTCACCTCCAAACACCAGATGGTCGTTGCGGCCTTGGAAGAGCGGGGCAACGTCTTCCGCAAAGAATCGTGAATGTTCGCGACGTTTGTCCGTCCCGGAAGGTGCGCAGGTATTGATAAGGCGGACATACAGTACTGTGAGTGCCATTCCTCTCGCCCCAGGCAGAAAGAGGTTATCGTCCGCCACTGTCCGTTCCCGAAGAGGTACAGCGACGTCGCTGCCTGTGGGGGAAGCTGGAGAGACGCATGCGTCATAACCGAACATGTCTGTGAAGTCGTCGACGTTTACCTCCTGGAAAAGTGCTATATCGTCTGAAGCAGAATTCAACATACACTACAGCAAGGATAACTTAGCATGTGCCCGTATAGTGTTGATGTTTATAGTTGCAACGCGATAAGTTTGAGGTCTACCCATAGCACACTTGTAAGGGGTGTGTGCTTGTGGCGTCAGGCTGTCTCGTCGTTGTCATTGATGGTGCTAAAGCATAAACACTGGTGGGGTGAATTACCCCGCGTGTCATCCGACACGAAGGGCAAAGAGTTTTCCTCACCGTCGTCCACCCAGTCGCCATGAAATACCATCGGCCGTTCGTGGCTGCTGCGGCACCCGGCGCAGACTCCTTCGCCGGCCAGTGTGGCCGAGCGGTTCTAGGCTCTACAGTCTGGAACCGCGTGACCACTACGGTCGCAGGTTCGAATCCTGCCTCGCGCATGGATGTGTGTGATGTCCATAGGTTAGTTAGGTTTAAGTAGTTCCAAGTTCTAGGGGACTGATGACCTCAGAATTTAAGTCCTATAGTGCTCAGAACCCCAGACTCCTTCGGCGCTACTGGCTAGTAATCGGCAGGGGCTATCCGCGTGTGATCCTGCTGTGGTGTGAGGTCGGAGGGACTCAAATCGTCACCATGGCGATGTGTTGGATGGGATGTTACTGCGGCCTCTGTACCGCCAGTACCGTCGTAGGATTGTCCACAGTCCATGCCAGACGTTCGCTGCAAGCTCTCGTCCGATGGAGCACGCCGCCTTCTGCTGTGTTTCCGCGGGGAACGCTGTTTACGGACGTGTGTTTCAGTATCCGAATGTGGGTGGATGTCTATTGCTGCTCCGGTGTCTGGAAGAAAAGCCGCTGTCGGCACAACCCGTGGGTCAATGTCCATCCTGTCATCCGTGCTTTCTTGCAATTTCGTTCGGTGCTTGTCATGAGGAGGTGGCGCCGTTGTAGTGGCTGGGTCCTGTGCTGCAGAATCCATCGGGGTCTCGCTATCGGGGGCGGCTATCGGAAGAATCTGGTCGGCATCGGAAAAGATGGTCGTCCGTGGAACCTCGGCATAATTGAGAGGAAGGGCCGTCACCGTAGAAGGAGGCATAGATTCACCCGTCGGGATTTGAGCAAACCGTCGTCGGAGACAATCCGACCTGTCGTGTCCTTCTTGGCCACAACCGAAGCAAGTGCATGGCTGTCTGTCATACATAATAATCGCGCTACATCCGCTGATGACGAGATAGGATGGTACATGTTTTGTCAGTTCAAATGGCTCTGAGCACTATGGGACTTAACTTTTGTCAGTTCAATTTTGATCTGTCGTACCCCGTTAAGAACCGGGTACGTTGGGAAGGTGGTCCATTTTTCGACCATGTGGCTGACCACTCTGCCGTAAGGCTGGAAAGCAGCGGTGTCTACGTCCGATGGTACTTCGAACGGGAGTACGAAGACTCGTATCGTACGGAGGCCAAGTCCGCGTGATCGATAGAGACTGCCCCAATATGGCCATCAGAATGTTTGAATTTAGAATCGTTAGCATACGCGCGCACGATTCTGTTGCACTGCTCGTGATAGAGAGATGGATACCAATTATATCTTGATGATCTATTTTAACGTCGTCACGTAGAAAACGTTCCACTTCAAAAGCTCACGGCCGTGCATGATCGGGTTGAAAACTGATCTTGATTGTGGTTTGACTGTGTGAATGTGCCATACTGCGTCGGTAGTGATGGGCTCTAAACTAGGGGCGACGAAGTAGTAAACAACTACGGGCACACGCGACCGGGCAGACGGGACGTAAACAGGACGTCTTCGCCGCAGCGCTGCGGAAAGCACACTGTGGTTCACGTTCAGGCGGCTCTAAGTACTATGGAACTTAACATATGAGGTCATCAGTCCCCTAGACTTAGACCTACTTAAACCTAACTAACCTAAGGACATCACAGACATCCATGGCCGATGCAGGACTCGAACTTGCGACGGTAGCAGCAGCGCGGTTCTGGACCGAAGCTCGTAGAACCGCTCGGCCACAGCGGCCGCTAAAGCAGACTCTCTGACAGAAACTTCCATACGTCGTCGTCCATGTGTCACACAGCCATGTTGTCCAAAAAACTAGTGTTTACAGTTTGTGTGTGTATGTGTGTTTGTGATATCTTTCGGGATTTCTCTGCAAACTGAGCTTTAAATTCTGTTACACAACGCTTTCTTGCTGCAGTTTTGCCTTTAAATGATTGGGTGTGCTCCTGTCGAAATATCTCCGTTTGTCGACGACGTAACCCGGCTGCATCACCGTAAGTTATTACATTTAAATATCCAGAGCAAGGGTTTATAGGTGTGGAGGATGGGTGAGTGATGCAATATCACTGTTCTGCCGATTTGTGGTTTCGTGGAAGCTTTTTGTAAGCTTTCTAGGAGGGAAATTTATTGTTAGTTTGTGATTAAGGTTCAGTCCTATATATTTAAATGTGTTATTTAATGGGATTGGATAATCACAACTAAGCTTTTTGTAAGCTTTCTAGGAGGGAAATTTATTGTTAGTTTGTGATTAAGGTTCAGTCCTAGGTATTTGAATGTGTTATTTACTTGGATTGGATATTCACAACTAAACAGTCCAGTCACATTAATGTAACTACCGGCTATATTCGACGTCGACGTGCGATAGCCACTTACAGCACTTGCAGCAGAGGGGTACATAAAGCATGTTGGGGCGACTCGGAAAAGCAGAGCACTTGCTCTCGTAATGTGGAAATGGAGCAATCTGTCTGACCTCCAATAAGGCATAACATCTGGTTTTCGGGCCAAGGGTGGATGCATTTCCGGAATGGCTATGTTTGCAGAGTGTTCGCATGCCACCGTGATTAAAGTACGGAACCCTCCTGTGCATGGCAATATGGCGCTACCCAAACCGGGCGCCGAGTCAACTGTGATGCACCGCACGTCGCAGATGCGGTGGAAAAGTTGAGCAACTGATTACCCAGATGAGACAAGGCGTTACCGACAGTGTCCCCTAAATGACCGCTTAGCGAACGTTACTGCATTTGGTCCTCCGTAGCAGGCGCCTGGTTCATGCAACCATACTAACTGCTATTCATTGGCACTCCAGTATCGCAACTGGATGTCCAATGAGTACCGATAGGTGGTGTTTAAAGACGAATCACGTTTTATGCTCCATCGGACAGATGGCCGTTGGCGTGTACGGCTTGGAAAGTCTCAAAGCAAACATCCTGCAACAATCGACGACTGGTCCAGACGGAAGAATGAACAATAGGATCTGGGGAAAAAATGAAATGATCGTCTGGCACTGTTGGCCGGGAGGCCCCGTCCGGGGAAGTTCGGCCGTAGGGTGCAAGTCTTATTTCAGGTGACCCCACACTGGGCAACTTGCGTATCTGTGATGATGAGAAGATGATAAGAATAACACAACAACAACTTGTCGGGCGTAGTAAATTTCCATGCGGCCCGGAAACCGAACCCGGGCCCGCTGCATGGTAGGCAAGCACGTTACCAGCTTTTTTTCTTTTTTTATCTCATTTTGTTCGTTATTGTTCGTCGCATTTATTCGGGGCGGCCTTCCCATGACACCCATTCAAGTTCATCGCTGGTTCATTCACTCAGTTTTTTTTATTACAGAGGGCAGCTAACCCACTGACCGAACCTGCTCAGCTACCGTGTCGGCAATTTCAGCTACGCAGTGGACACGATCTGGGAAATGTTTTCGTGACAGTCCCTAAGTGAAGGCACAATGGATCAATGAAGTACGCATCTATCGTTGGTTCTGATGTCCGTCGGTAAATTTGTTTTGTTTTTCCTTGGCACTACAGTGCAACATGTCACACAGTTCGCAGTGCATTTGCGTGGTTAGAAGAGCGGCGGGATCAGTCTACCACCAAAGACACCGGATCTAACCCAATCGAGAATGTGTGGGACCACGTCGATCGGGTTGATCGCGTCATGGATCATCGACCGAGAAACTCAGTGCAGCTGGTCGGGGCATTGGGGTCGGAACAGTTCCACATCCCTGTCGTTACCTTTCAGAACCACGTTGATTCTCATCCTGCATGCCGGCCGATGTGGCCGAGCGGTTCTCGGCGCTTCAGCCCGGAACCGCGCTGCTGTTATGGTCACAGGTTGGAATCCTGCCTCGGTGATGGATGTGTGAGATGTCCTTAGGTTAGTTAGGTTTAAGTAGTTCTATGTCTAGGGGACTGATAACCTCAGATGTTAAGTCCCATACTGCTTACAGCCATTTGAACCATCTTCCTGCATCTCTCATAGCAGTCCGCGCTACGAAAGTTGATTATTCAGGATTTAGACAGGTGGCGTCGTTAGTATGACTTGACAGCGTAGCAAGGAAAATTTCATTGAGGCTAAATTTGCGAGAGATTCGTCCTTAATTAGCTTCGGTTCTGGATATGTTTTTCTTCAGGAGAAATGGTTGATAGGGAGCTGAAGGGATCGTTATGATTTGTGGAGGACAGTGTAGAGACCTAGAAAGCCATAGATGTAGTGGGCGAAACGTGCAGGAGGTGTTGACTTGCGCGTGTCAGCAGTGTAAAGCATATATGTGCTTTATTGGTCATTACGTTGTATTAATTTCGTGAGTAGTTACAAACTCGTGGATGAGAGGGAAGCTGAGGGATATTAGCATCCAAAGGTGCAGAAAATCAGCCAAGATTCAATGTAATGTGCACTAAGTAAACGTAACGAAAGTCATGTAGGCAGGAGACTTGCGAATGAATGAGTAACCTGCTTTCAATGTTTGTAGTCGGGATAACTGTTAAACAGGAACGTACCGCAGAGTGGCTTTAGCTCCACAGCGTACAGTGGTTTCCGCAGTGGCGCAGTGTAAACTGGCTGAGTCGGCAGCGCCGCCGTTGCCGCTGCCGAATCACTGATACACATACTGTGTGCCTGCCCAGAGGCAGCCATCCGCGATGCTGCTACGTCCTCCGCACCATCGCAGAAGCACTGCAGCCGTGATACAACCACGGAAGCTGCCATCTGTAACGTGCTCGTTCATGGTATAGCCGCTTCACCTATCAAGTTCCCAACACTACAGATCCTTGTAATTTCAGTTGAAAACGAGAAACTAATGTAACTCTACCGTAATGATGATGTAGGATTTTGTGAAGCTTCCAGGTAGATGAAAACTGTATGCCGAACTTTGAATTTTGCCGGAAATGTTCCTACCGACTGAACATCCAATCAACGACTTACGACCTCCCACTCAGAGAGCCAGTACTGGTATCCTTTCCGAAGATCATAGAAGCTCTCTTGCATACATTGTTGGAGTAGCTCTCTTAGAAGAAAGGATACTGTCCCAATATTTAAAAAAAATTGAATAATTAAAGTATATGTAGTATATGTACTCGTAGTGTATGTACCAACTAACAAAAAAAATAAATTCAAATGGCTCTGAGCACTATGGGACTTAACATCTGAGGTCATCAGGCCCCTAGAACTTGGAACTACTTAAACCTAACTAACCTAACGACATCACACACATCCATGTCCGAGGCAGCATTCGAACCTCCGACCGTAGTGGTCGCGCGGTTCCAGACTGAAGCGCCTAGAACCGCTTGACCACCAGCCAACTTAACAGTTGAGGTATATACAGGGTGTTTCAAAAATGACCGGTATATTTGAAACGGCAATACAAACTAAACGAGCAGCGATACAAATACACCGTTTGTTGCAATATGCTTGGGACAACAGTACATTTTCAGGCAGACAAACTTTCGAAATTACAGTAGTTACAATTGTCAACAACAGATGGCGCCGCGGTCTGGGAAACTCTATAGTACGATATTTTCCACATATCCACCATGCGTAGCAATAATATGGCGTAGTCTCTGAATGAAATTACCCGAAACCTTTGACAACGTGTCTGGCGGAATGGCTTCACATGCAGATGAGATGTACTGCTTCAGCTGTTCAATTGTTTCTGGATTCTGGCGGTACACCTGGTCTTTCAAATGTCCCCACAGAAAGAAGTCACAGGGGTTCATGTCTGGCGAATAAGGAGGCCAATCCATGCCACCTCCTGTATGTTTCGGATAGCCCAAAGCAATCACACGATCATCGAAATATTCATTCAGGAAATTAAAGACGTCGGCCATGCGATGTGGCCGGGTACCATCTTGCATAAACCACGAGGTGTTCACAGTGTCGTCTAAGGCAGTTTGTACCGCCACAAATTCACGAAGAATGTCCAGATAGCGTGATGCAGTAATCGTTTCGGATCTGAAAAATGGGCCAATGATTCCTTTGGAAGAAATGGCGGCTCAGACCAGTACTTTTTGAGGATGCAGGGACGATGGGACTGCAACATGGGGCTTTTAGGTTCCCCATATGCACCAGTTCTGTTTATTGATGAAGTCGTCCAGGTAAAAATAAGCTTCGTCTGTAAACCAAATGCTGCCCACATGCACATCGCCGTCATCAATCCCGTGCACTATATCGTTAGCGAATGTCTCTCATGCAGCAATGGTAGCGGCGCTGAGGGGTTGCCGCGTTTGAATTTTGTATGGATAGAGGTGTAAACTCTGGCGCATGAGACGATACGTGGACGTTGGCGTCATTTGGACCGCAGCTGCAACACGGCAAACGGAAACCCGAGGCCGCTGTTGGATCACCTGCTGCACTAGCTGTGCGTTGCCCTCTGAGGTTGCCGTACGCGGTCGCCCTACCTTTCCAGCACGTTCATCCGTCACGTTCCCAGTCCATTGAAATTTTTCAAACAGATCCTTTATTGTATGGCTTTTCGGTCCTTTGGTTACATTAAACCTCCGTTGAAAACTTCGTCTTGTTGCAACAACACTGTGTTCTAGGCGGTGGAATTCCAACACCAGAAAAATCCTCTGTTCTAAGGAATAAACCATATTGTGCACAGCACACTTGCACGTTGTGAACAGCACACGCTTACAGCAGAAAGACGACGTACAGAATGGCGCACCCACAGACTGCGTTGTCGTCTATATCTTTCACATCACTTGCAGCGCCATCTGTTGTTGAAAATTGTAACTACTGTAATTTCTAAAGTTTGTCCGCCTGAAAATGTACTGTTGTCCCAAGCATATTGCAACAAACGGTGTATTTCTATCGCTGCTCGTTTAGTTTTTATTGCCGTTTCAAATATACCGGTCATTTTAGAAACACCCTGTATTATCTTAGAAGTTGAAAGAATCTTCGGCATTGTCCACGCGCTGTAAAAAAATGGTACGAGAACATGTGAAATGATGGCTTTCTGTCTGCATTTATGCTACGTGTGTCAGGTAAGGATATATACCTATTAAGTGGAATTATAAATTTCTTTGAGGTTATTTAAATAACACAGAAAATAGAATGATACACACTAACGTAAATTAACATTTCCATAAAGAGGCGTCAACATTTCGGAACATTACCTCACTGGCACATCCAGCAAAATATCTTTTCCTATTTCACAGGAATCCGTGAATAACAATTAATGTATGCAGCTGATGATACGAGCATGCTACATAAACGCGTCGTGCCAATACATATTGGAAAATAAATGTAACTAAAGTTGTAAAGTGTTTTTATCTCCCTACTTCTCTGATATCTACGCTATGAATTTACACGTTCGCAATTTTAGAGGCATAATGCGATATTAGATCCTAGGTATACCTTCTAAAGTGGGGATTTACATCCTAATTAATGTGGCAGAAGGGTATCTGACAAAAAATCTTTTATTCAGTAACTCTACTTTATTTAATTAAAACAACGATCGTCATGCTCATGAGAAAAATACAGTGAAACTGTTAGTGACACTGCATAAAATCGTTCGTCTACACGAACTGTTTCCAATACTCGACGTTTTTTGCTCTCGATTGATTGTGCTGTTGCACCACCGGCATAGTCGGCTGTTTGCTTAACATTACTAATTTAAACGTGTCGTGCAAGAAAAGCTACTTTCGTAAACGTTACGTTGACAGGATAGTCAACTGAACTCCTATACGCACAATAGTTTTGCAGTCACAACGCCTGACCAATAAAACGATGTTATTCTACAATTTGTAAGCGCTGTAATATATCAGTGGCATAGTAGGGCCATTCAATGAAGACCAAAAAATGTCGAATAAGTCTTGCAGATGCAAATTTCTATACACCTGTATGAAGAAGTGTCATGAACAACACACTAAAAATACTGATCGGTGAGGGATGAGTGTCGGGTTGGAGGTATTTTTGTTGGTTACTTTTCTACATTTTTCTTGAATCACTCCAAAACTACAATCTCTAGCCGAAATATATCCCTGTACAATATTTAACTTCAGTAATGTTCCTTAAAAAAAGTCGCGTTCATTTTTTCTGTAGGACTAATAGCTTGCGTGCAGCGAGTAAGGTTCAAATGGTTCAAATGGCTCTGAGCACTATGGGACTTAGCATCTATGGTCATCAGTGCCCTAGAACTTAGAACTACTTAAACCTAACTAACCTAAGGACATCACGCAACACCCAGTCATCACGAGGCAGAGAAAATCCCTGACCCCGCCGGGAATCGAACCCGGGAACCCGGGTGTGGGAAGCGAGAACGCTAACGCACGACCACGAGCTGCGGACCCTCAGCGAGTAAGGGAATGTAAAAATCTCGCACGTGGTTTTCGAGGGCCAGGTATAAAAATGCAGCCTGCATAAAATGATATCGGTAGGGGCAGTTGGATTACCCTTTATTTCTCAGTCAAGCACTTCACTTTTTCTGGAATGACTGTTTAATATTAGCCTCTAGGTTCGCTGTATGTGTTGCCCTTTTTGTTGCTGTTACCGAGTCTTCTATCTTCACAAAACCGATTGCCTTACCACAGTATTAGGTTCAACACCAAAGACATGTAGGACTCGAAAGCTATGTCGCTTTCTACGTTGAGCAAATCTTCTCTTTGTCAGGGTCACCAGGAGGCCAGGAAGGAGTAGTAAGACATCTGTTCCGCCACCTCACAGGCTTTCGGTTCGCTCTGACAGATCATACCAGCAGCACGTAAAGTGCTTCGAGCGTTCGTATCGGTGCTCAGGAGAGGCGAAGGGACCGTGGCTCCAAACTCCAAAAGTAGCCAGGAGCGCATTTACGACTCGATAATACAGTCACAGTCGAAGAGTCACCAATGAGTCACTATCACACAGAGCAGTAATAGCTTTTATAGAGCCGTAACGCAGACACACGAAAGGTTACCAACAGCTTTATACTGGCAAAATAATTCCTGAAGAACTACAGGATGGTATGAAAAGATGCCATTCTGTGCGTAATCTTTTCCGGCATTGTCTCGGTCGGCTATGAATGGATCTGAATGGTTGCCAATTCGGAGAACATTTCCAGCAGTAAACTCGTTCATTTCGTCAAAGGTTGCGAGAAAAGTCAAACACACTAAGAGCCAAAGAAACTGGTACACCTGCCTAATATCATGTAGGGGCCCCATGAATGCGCCGAAGTGCCACTACATGACGTGGCATGGTCTAGATTAATATCTGAAGTAGTGCTGGAGGTAACTGACGCCTCAAATCCTGCAGAGCTGTCCATAAATCTCTAAGAGTATGAGGGAGTGGAGATCTCTTCTGAAAAGCAAGTTGCAAGTTATCCCAGATACGCTCAATGATGTTCATGTCTGAGAGTTTGGTGGCCATCGGAAGTAGCAGGCCGGTGTAGCCGTGCTGTTCTAGGCGCTTCAGTCTGGGACCGCGTGACCGCTACGGTCGCAAGTTCGAATCCTGCCTCGGCCATGGATGTGTGTGATGTCCTTAGGTTAGTGAGGTTTAATTAGTTATTAGTTCTAGGGGACTGATGACCATAGATGTTAAGTCCCATAGTACTCAGAGCCATTGAGCCATCGGAAGTGTTGAAACTCAGAAGAGTGTCCCTGGAGCCACTCTGCACGTTGGGGGTGCCCCATTGTCCTTCTGGAATTGTCCTCGTCCGTCGGAGTGCACAATGGACATGGATGCAGGTGATCAGACAGGATGGTTACGTACGTGTCACCTGTCGGAGTCATATCTAGACGTATCAGGGGTCCCGTATCACTCCAATTGCACACACCCCACACCATTACCAGCTTCAAAAGTCCCTTGCTGACATGCAGGGTCCATGGATTCATGAGGTTGTCTTCATACCAGTACATCCGAAAAATTTGAAACGAGACTCGTCCGACCAGGCAACATGTTTCCAGTCATCAACAGATCAATGTCGGTGTTGACGGGCCCAGTTGAAGCGTAAAGCTTTGTGTCGTGGAGTCATCAAGAGTACAAGAGTGGGCCTTCGGCTCCGAAAGCCCATATGGATGATGTTTCTTTGATTGGTTCGCAGCCTGACACTTGTAAATAGCCCAGCACTGAAATCTGCTCAATTTGCGGAAAGGTTTGCTCTTCTGTTACGTCGGACGATTCTCTTCAGTCGTCGTTGGACCAGTTGTTTCAGGACATTTTTCCGACCGCAACGGCGTCGGAGATTTGATGTTTTTCCGGATCCCTGATATTCACGGTACATTAGTGAAATGGTCGTATGGGAAAATCCCCACTTCATCGCCACCTCGGAGACGCTGTGTCCCATCGATCGTGTGCCGACTATAACACCACGTCAAACCCACTTAAATCTTGATAATCCGCCATTTTAAAAGCGGTAACCGATCTAAAAACTGCGCCAGATACTTGTCTTACATAGGCGCTGCCGACCGCAGCGCCGTATTCTGTCTGTTTACATATATCTTTATCCGAATACGCATGCTTGTACCAGTTTCTTTGGCGCTTCAGTGTTTGTCTACCTGGGTGCCAGCAGTCGAGATGCATCCAACATTGTACTCTTCTATAAACGTACACGTGAAGCTCTCACATAATTAAGGCCGGTCACCTTACAGTACATTAAAGATGATGTTCCACCAAGCAATGCCAAGGCTATAAATTAGGTGCTTTGACCGAACTGCTACACATGCATTTTTCACATCTTTTAGTAGCATTCTTTTTTAAATACAGTATCATTTCCCAAATGATACCTGTCATTGTGAATGCAATAACGATCTCGGAAAGATAAAGCATTTGTACAAGCAGAAGTTTGTAACGATCAGGAACAACTGCAGAGCCAACGCAATATACGAGCGACGTTCCAACCTTTTGTGACCTACCATAAGAGTGTTGTGTTGTGATACATTCTCGTCACGAACTGCCTGTACCAGTCGTAACTATCTCAAACTGTAAGTCAGCGCACGCACGTAGGTGCGTGTCCACAATCGTTTATTTCCAGAATGAGATTTTCACTCTGCAGCGGAGTGTGCGCTGATATGAAACTTCCTGCCAGATTTCTTTCAGGAGTGCTAGTTCTGCAAGATCGCAGGAGAGCTTCTGTAACGTTTGGAAGGCAGGAGACGAGATACTGTCAGAAATAAAGCTGTGAGGCGGGGCGTGAGTCGTGCTTCGGTAGCTCAGATGGTAGAGCACTTGCCCGCGAAAGGCAAAGGTCCTGAGTTCGAATCTCGGTCGGGCACCCCCCCGCCCCCCCCCCCCCCCCCCCCCCCACAGTTTTGATCTGCCAGGAAGTTTCAATCGTTTATTTGTTTTCTGTTAATGTTTTTATCATTTTGTGAGTACATAGCTTCAGTCATTTTGCTGGACACAGAAACTATAATTTTTATTTGTGTTTGTGATATAAATTTATTTATTATGAATCATCTTCAGTAAAACACACTCAGTTTTTATGGCAGACATACATATTTCGGGATCTCACTTCACCCCTTACTGTTAGTCAATTGCCGGCCGCGGTGGCCGAGCGGTTCTAGGCGCTTCAGTCCGGAACCGCGCCACTGCTACGGTCGCAGGTTCGAATACTGCCTCAGGCATGGATGTGTGTGATGTCTTTTGTGAACACAAAAGTTACAGTTCGTTCATGAAAAAAAAAGGTGAACAAACATTATATTCACATGAATGTTGATTTTGTCAAAGAAACTTTTGATTTTCGGCTTCAGCTGGCCAGGTCATTCCGGTTTCTTGCGATTTGCAGTATAACGTTTCTACCTAGTTCTCCCCATTGTCTGACAGACTAGGTGCGCCAATGATGGCGGAGGATTTGTTGCCTTCTGGGATAATTTTGTGATTACTAAACCGCTCCATCATTGAAATTATAGGGCTGAGTCAGTCAGAATCTTCGCAGTCCTAAACCAGGAAAGTTCTGCAAATTAGGAGAAAGACGTGAAGAACACAAAAATAAAATTTCAGCTATGCAAGAAACAAGATTTCCAGATGAGAACACCATGGATTTTGAAAACTGCACACTATTTAAAAGCAAAGCATACAAAATAGTTCCTAAAAATGCATCCCATAAGGGGTGGGGGTGGGAGCTATATTCTAAGTTTCACATCACGGTTCAATTCGAAGGAAAGAAGTCGAGGATCAAGCGATGCGAAAATCCTCAGTGGTTTCGGTTCTGTGCCAGGAATTCACAGGAACAAATACTTTACAAACCTTTAAACCAATAACGGTCATGGTGTTGTGACTTGGCAAGACAGCCAAGTCACAATGAGAGGAAGCCGAAAGGCACGCGTTAAGCTCACGCAGATTGGCGTGAGGCCTGGAACAGTTAAAGGAATTAATAGTAGCAAATAAAGTACGTAGTTGATATAATACTTAACTTTAATCCACAATTGTAGAACATCTCTCTTGACGATACATGTTATAACCATAATATAAAATAATATCCAATGCTATGGCGCCTTGCTAGGTCGTAGGAATTGACGTAGCTGAAGGCTACGCTAACTATCGTCTCGGCAAATGAGAGCGTAGTTGTCAGTGATCCATCTCTGGCAAAGTCGGCTGTACAACTGGGGCGAGTGCTAGTAAGTCTCTCTAGACCTGGCGTGTGGCGGCGCACGGTCTGCAATCACTGATAGTGGCGACACGCGGGTCCGACGTATACTAATGGACCGCGGCCGAATTAAAGACTACCACCTAGCAAGTGTGGTGTCTGGCGGTGACACCACACATGGCATGCCAACATTCACGTGTGCAGAGCGTGCATGCCGAGGGTCGTCTTATCTCGGCTTTGCTCGATCCTCCTCGAAAGCACCCAGAACAGCGCGAAGTTTCAGCAAGTACTGCGGTGTGGCGTGTTTCGGTCGGCACAGCTCTCTTCGGTTCGCCAGAGTCGTGGTGTCAGCGCTTTTTGCCTTTCTCTATTTGTTCACCGAATGATGGTCATTCACGGGTCCTCTGGGTGTTTGCACAAAAACAGGCAATCCAGCGATCTATTGTCGCACCTTTTAAAAATTGATGGGAGTGAAAGAATAGAGGGATGAGAATTTTCGTTATATAACATGCAGTCGCATAAGCGGCGGGCACTGTGAATTTGCTATGAAACGACGTTACAGTATCACACAGAAAGAATTTAAAGGTGTAATTGACACTGCAAGAGCAAACAATTACAGCGATATACAGGTGGCATTCATTCTTCTGTACGTCAAGAAGCATCTGTGGTGAATTTTCAAGCATGGAGTGTGGTGTCACCGCCAGACACCACACTTGCTAGGTGGTAGCCTTTAAATCGGCCGCGGTCCATTAGTATACGCCGGACCCGCGTGTCGCCACTGTCAGTGATTGCAGACCGAGCGCCGTCACACGGCAGGTCTAGAGAGACTTACTAGCACTCGCCCCAGTTGTACAGCCGACTTTGCCAGAGATGGATCACTGACAACTACGTTCTCATTTGCCGAGACGATAGTTAGCATAGCCTACAGCTACGTCATTTGCTACGACCTAGCAAGGAGCCATAGCATTTGATATTATTTTATATTGTGGTTATAACATGTACCGTCAAGAGAGATGTTCTACAATTGTGGATTAAAGTTAAGTATTATATCAACTACGTACTTTATTTGCTACTATTAATTCCCTTAACTGTTCCAGACCTCACGCCAATCTGCGTGAGCTTAAGCGCGTCCCTTTCGGCTTCCTCTCATTGTGACTTGGCTGTCTTGCCAAGTCACAACATGGAGCACGTGAAGGAACTGGTGGTACGAACAGTAAAATTTATATCAGAATTTCTGAAGTCGCACTCTTTATAACTCTGTCAGTTGTAACAGTTTTTGAGCGGACTGAATGAAGAGCACGGAGACATAATGTTTTACTACAAAGTACATTAGTTAAGTCAAAGGGCATGCCTCGAACAATTTTTCGGTTTAAAACTCGCTGTTCTTGAATATATTAAGGAACGAACAATGCAGGAACGGAAACTACAACATCTGGGATGGATTGCAGACCTCGCATTTTAAATGAAGTTGACTGCACACTCCCCACAGTACGAGATTACAAGGTGAGAAACAACTCCTTTTTGATTTGATGACGATGCACTTGAAAAGAAAATTACATTGTAGAAGAGACACATTCTGACAAACACAGTCCATTTCCTTACGCATAACCGTGCGACCGCTACGGTCGCAGGTTCGAATCCTGCTTCGGGCATGGATGTGTGTGATGTCCTTAGGTTAGTTAGGTTTAAGTAGTTCTAAGTTCTAGGGGACTGATGACCACAGATGTTAAGTCCCATAGTGCTCAGAGCCATTTGAACCATTTGAAGCTTATGCATATTGCCATTCGATGTGGCCTAGAAAGAATTACAAGGATAGTCTACTAAACGGTTTGACGACGCTGCCAATCTTACACCCGTTTTCGAGACAGTTTTCCGTTTCAGCTGAAAGCGGTCCCTGTGCGTGTGCAGATGTAACTGATTAATCTGGAAGGAAATTCCCGTTTTTAAAGATACATCTCTTTAACGTTAAAACAGTCCGGGACATCTACATTGCTTCCCTTAGGTAGAGTTGCCACGTCTCCATAATGAGGTTGCAAAACGTCCCAATATTTCGACCAACACATGTGTGTGAAAGACGATTTCTCGATCATGAAACAAAATAATTCACGATTACGTAACAGCCTGAGTGCGAAAATCTGTGAAATTGTCAGCATCTGTCTGTATTCCGACAGTCTGTATCTGATAAAAATTATATTATGTCCACAGTGCGCCAAAAGATAACTGAATAACACTGAATACCTGTTTTTTGTTTGCGATCTATGATTCTGGGAAATATGAAATATAAAAGCAAGTCGTATACAGTTAGCCTGCATTGCTATTTAATTGTGGCACGTTCGCATTTCCCCCCTATTCCTCCTCCTCCTCGTGATCAAACAGAGTGCTTTGGTGGTGGGGGAAGTGTGCCAGAAAGGCTGAGCACTATGTGGCAATCCTGCCAGGGCACAGGTCTTGAGCCGATTTCTTGGCCTCCCCTACTTTAGAGGTTATGAAGATCGCTGCCTCGACAAACCTATCATCTCTACGTTTATTTTTGTAGCTCCTTGCGTGGCCGCCTAGGGGGGACAGTGTGTGGAGCTGTGGAGACCTGGTATCCCAGTTACTTTGTAACATGGCCTCAGCTGCCGAGTGGTTAACGATACTCATAACCGATTCTGCAGTCTAGATCGCGATTACTTGTATCATGTCACTTTATTCTGCAGGGTCAACTTCTCGACCTTGTAATGCCAATATCAGTAGCTGCTTCGATTAGAAATTGGTAACACAGATAAGCATGGCGTCCGAACAGCGTCGGATCATCAGACACACGACCTTGAGATGGAGACACCTTCCCGTTGTGGGATGGTAGATCCTACTCTTGGCTTCTTTTAATTTTTAATTTTAAAGATCTGTCATCTGGAAAGATGCATTTCATCTCTCTGTTGTGATGGATCTTATTACAAGAAATTAAGGGGGAACACCTGGTCTTTTAATTTACAGAGTGTTGCGTTTCATATACTTGCAACAGAGCGGGTTTTTAAAGGCAACTCTGTTACTGGACTCATGTTCAGTGCCTGCTAACACCATATTTGGGTCAGAAATTATGTCTTTGCTTAGCGTCAGGTTCCAGTAACTTTGATGCCTCGTTGCTTAGCAACTTCTTCTCTCAGTGAAGGCAGCATGCCAACAGACCCACTTAGTTGTCAATTTTCTTATCTTTACGTTAACATGGCAACTAGAGATAGCTCCCAAGCTAGGCTTTTCTTCTACATACCGTCCTTACCATTGGATAAATACGGAGGAAGATCGGGGCAGGGAAAGAAATGATGTAACATAGATTAGAAAGTAAAACGGTTTTCTATTGACGGGACGCATAGTTATTACAAAACTGCCAAGAAATCTGTGTGATAATTTCGTAATTACAGACAAGTTTGCTATATGAGTTGCTGCAGTCCCCGGAAGACGCCTTACCAACGCCTTAATGAGATATCCACCAAACCATACTTATAAAAATATAAGCGTGGTATTTAGCAAAAGGTGGATGGTGAGGATTAACGTTACCTGGAATTAAACGGGACAGACAAACAAAAGAACCGAACCCTTTAAACTGATTGAAATTTAACTGAACCTGCCACCCACGACTTCCCACTCTTGCAGCATGACGGAACATGCATACGAGCCTTCCACAGCAAGCTTTGATCCACCTGCTTATTCTAGAAGTATTATCGCAACGGCAAAAATTACTTAACTGCGCAGCGAATAGGCGACAAAGTGTGCGAAAGCTAAACAAAATCAGAAACACATAAATTTGAAACCGAAAGTACGAATCACTTACCCATGCTTTAGTTGCGGTATCATGTTTTCTAAACGCAAGCCACTGTTTTTATACTGTTCCATCACACAAAAGCTCACTGCCAAATTGAAATGTTAATGATAAGCAAACATGTGCATCTAATTTCTAACAGTACTCGGGACAAACTGGGAACGCTGGGCGTAGTGTTTGAACCCAGCTATTATTCCTCGGAGGAACCAAGCATTGTGCGTCTCCTGGCGTCCATATACACTACCAGTACTGAGGCATGTTCTGCTCGGAGCGTTGCTCAAAACGTCGGTTCGCAGTGACAGTTATCCATCGAGTTCTCACTACTAGCTCATCCAAACACTACCAATCGTACCCTTACGTCTACGTTTGCCTCCGCTAGGCCATGAACACGCACGAATACAGAAACTAAAAGCTGTTAACATAACTGTTTAAGCAGATACATGTGACATAATAAGGCTCTTTACAACATTTACCAACTTTCTGTGGCTTTACAGATATATTAATTAACTCGAAAGATTAAATAAACAAGAACACTAATTTGTCACATTTGAATCTCAATATCTCACATTGTACACCTCCAAGGGTGGTGAACCGTGGTAGTACTCAGCTCTTTAGAAAATCAAGATTACCATCTCACCACAGTTATTTAAAGAAAATAGGAAGCCCGAAATCGTTGGTGATGGACAAGCTTGTGATTGTTTTACAATTTTAATTTGACTCAAAACAGACATTATTATAAACTTCAATCCGGACATTTACCCTCTTACTGATGCAATATACAAATTTTGACTTTAACTGAATTACATAAATACGAATAAGAATCATATTTTGCATCCGCAACCAAAAACATAGATAGCAGGCACGGTGAATAGTCAATCATAAACAATAGTTCTTGTTTAACCATATGTCAAAGGCTAGTAACACTACACACTTCCAACTCAAAGTTACACAGCCACATAATTCGACAACTTCATTAAAAAAACAAAGATCTTAAAGCTTAATAAAACTGAACTGCCCACATAAAGGTTCACAGTGAAACATGCTTATACTAAAAATGCCGAGTGGGCCAACCAAGGTCGCGAAACTGGCACACAGGAAAAATAACGTAAGTGCTGAATAAGAATGGCTAGTAATAACCAGTAAAATAACTTACAGAAACTCTAATATTAACAAGGTGGCCTCACTTAACTTTAGAGAACAGCGTTAAAAGGCCCACAGCAGTATTTGGAAGGAATAACGCTACGGCCGACAGACAATACGTGTGTTCACTCCCCACGGCTTGTGCACAGGCTCACAAGCAGGCGGTATATACACTCCTGGAAATTGAAATAAGAACACCGTGAATTCATTGTCCCAGGAAGGGGAAACTTTATCGACACATTCCTGGGGTCAGATACATCACATGATCACACTGACAGAACCACAGGCACATAGACACAGGCAACAGAGCATGCACAATGTCGCCACTAGTACAGTGTATATCCACCTTTCGCAGCAATGCAGGCTGCTATTCTCCCATGGAGACGATCGTAGAGATGCTGGATGTAGTCCTGTGGAACGGCTTGCCATGCCATTTCCACCTGGCGCCTCAGTTGGACCAGCGTTCGTGCTGGACGTGCAGACCGCGTGAGACGAGGCTTCATCCAGTCCCAAACATGCTCAATGGGGGACAGATCCGGAGATCTTGCTGGACAGGGTAGTTGACTTACACCTTCTAGAGCACGTTGGGTGGCACGGGATACATGCGGACGTGCATTGTCCTGTTGGAACAGCAAGTTCCCTTGCCGGTCTAGGAATGGTAGAACGATGGGTTCGATGACGGTTTGGATGTACCGTGCACTATTCAGTGTCCCCTCGACGATCACCAGTGGTGTACGGCCAGTGTAGGAGATCGCTCCCCACACCATGATGCCGGGTGTTGGCCCTGTGTGCCTCGGTTGTATGCAGTCCTGATTGTGGCGCTCACCTGCACGGCGCCAAACACGCATACGACCATCATTGGCACCAAGGCAGAAGCGACTCTCACCGCTGAAGACGACACGTCTCCATTCGTCCCTCCATTCACGCCTGTCGCGACACCACTGGAGGCGGGCTGCACGATGTTGGGGCGTGAGCGGAAGACGGCCTAACGGTGTGCGGGACCGTAGCCCAGCTTCATGGAGACGGTTGCGAATGGTCCTCGCCGATACCCCAGGAGCAACAGTGTCCCTAATTTGCTGGGAAGTGGCGGTGCGGTCCCCTACGGCACTGCGTAGGATCCTACGGTCTTGGCGTGCATCCGTGCGTCGCTGCGGTCCGGTCCCAGGTCGACGGGCACGTGCACCTTCCGCCGACCACTGGCGACAACATCGATATACTGTGGAGACCTCACGCCCCACGTGTTGAGCAATTCGGCGGTACGTCCACCCGGCCTCCCGCATGCCCACTATACACCCTCGGTCAAAGTCCGTCAACTGCACATACGGTTCACGTCCACGCTGTCGCGGCATGCTACCAGTGTTAAAGACTGCGATGGAGCTCCGTATGCCACGGCAAACTGGCTGACACTGACGGCGGCGGTGCACAAATGCTGCGCAGCTAGCGCCATTCGACGGCCAACACCGCGGTTCCTGGTGTGTCCGCTGTGCCGTGCGTGTGATCATTGCTTGTACAGCCCTCTCGCAGTGTCCGGAGCAAGTATGGTGGGTCTGACACACCGGTGTCAATGTGTTCTTTTTTCCATTTCCAGGAGTGTATTTATATAGTCCGACCGGCCTCACAATGCGCCATCCTGACAAGAATCCATAACAGCACCGACGCCAGGAAACGAGCAGACTTAACAAATGGCCTGCAGCACAAATAGATTGCAATGAAAACAAGGTCAAATCACAGCCACACTGGAATATGTAATACGCATGCCCCCCAAATTCTTATGGAGCAATACTCTAACAGTACCCATCTCCCAGTAAATTGGCAGGAAACTTAGAGATCACTTGCAGTTGCCTTAAGGCACTTTCAACATTAAATAAACATACCAAATCCTGCCGTGACAAATGATTAAACCATTAACTCTACGGCTGCCGGGCGCGTACACAACGGCAACCAGTTCCCAAGCGGTCAATATGTCGTAAAACAAATTAAAACTTGCATGAAAACCACTTAAAACACACACTCCAAAAATGATGAGAAACGAAATGAGGAACATCAGCCTCCTTAAAATAGCCGCTGTGGAAACAAGTGCAGAACCATCTCCGGCAGCTACCCATGCCACAGTAAGTTTCAACAATCTTCTTAGTTAAACACAGAATAACTTAGAGCTTGCAAGCTGGGAAGCCGTTCAGCGTGAGACGTCAAACCCTCGGCAATTTTGCACGTCAAGGCGCCCAATGGTCAGCACCGAACATCCGACGCGACAAAAGACAAGGACGGCGAGCACGCCGAGGCCCGTGCACCATGGTTAGGGACGCAGGCTTGTTTTCCACACAAGTTGGCTCGTTGAACGCCGACCGGAGACTCTCCCGTCACACGTTCACGCGGAAAACCCGCCGGGGGGAGCAGTCAAAGATAGTAAGACAGCCGGCCAGAGTGGCCGAGCGGCTCTAGGCGCTTCAGTCTGGAGCCGTGCTACCGCTACGGTCGCATGTTCGAATACTGCTTTGGGCATGGATGTGTGTTATGTCCTTAGGTGAGTAAGGTTTAAGTAGTTCTAAGTTCTGGGGACTGATAAAATATAAATGTCGTGTGACTAGGGCCTCCCGTCGGGTAGACCGTTCGCCGGGTGCAAGTCTTTCGATTTGGAGCCACTTCGGCGACTTGCGCGTCGGTGGAGATGAAATGGTGATGATTAAGACAACACAACACCCATTCCCTGAGCCGAGAAAATCTCCGACCCAGCCGGGAATCGAACCCGAGCCCTTTGGATTTACATTCTGTCGCGCTGACCACTCAGCTACCGGGGGCGGACTAGGGGACTGATGATGTTAAGTCCCACAGTGCTCAGATAGCGAGACAGCCGAATATCGATATCAGCGATGCCAGTACGAGTAGAACACTCTAGCGCCAGCCGCCACGGCTCAGGTGGACTACTCTATGCTGCCCAAGACATCCTCGGATTATGGAAGATCTGCATATGCGTAAAAGCTTGTGAAATTGTACCCGGTTCCACTGCAAATATCATGACCAAGGCACCACCGTGAGTTCACTATCAAGTTCCTCAAACTACTGTTGTCGATTCCGGGCTTATGACAGGGACAGTTATTCTGCTAGAAGATACCTTGATTTTTAGGCAAGACGTCAACAATGAAGGGATGCATGTGTTCCGCAACGCCGTTGACGTAGTCTACACCTACCATGGTTCCATCGTTTACTACCACAACGAACCGTGGAAGCTCAGGTGAACGTTCCCCATAACAGCATATATTGTCCCCAGCGTCCTGAGTCCTCCGTGGTGCGGTAGTTACTTACATGTGCTGTAAATCACTTCATATGTGCACACGATCAGTGTTAACATTAATGAACATTTTTTTACTGGCTACCAGTTTTTAAGTAGAAATTCTTCAAGTTGTTCAGAAGAAATGATTTAAAATTAGTTTTAAAACTTGCTTCTCTACCTTTTTCTCTCTCGTGTTGTAGGTACCCCACCACTATTCTTCTCAATTTTTGATGGATTATTTACGACGAATTTCATTAGCGAATGTATATGTTGCGACGGATAATTAAAATGCCTATCACATTGAAGAGGTGTCTACACGACGTCCGTGGGTAAACACCACATATAATGATTAGACCAGCCGTTCGCCTGTATAACGGCGTTTCCGGCCACGACTACTGACCTTATGTAACAACATTCATCTGATCAGGCGGCAGTTCCACTGATCTATGGTACATTTTCGATGATCGAGTGGAATTGTAAGTGACGATGCCGTCGTGTCAACAAGGGAACATGCAAGGGTCGTCTGTTGCGGAGCCCATGTTCAACGCTGTTGACTGAACGATGCGTCCCGAAACACTTGTGGCTTCTCCATCTTTGTAGTGCCGTCAGGTCAGCCACAAGCCAACTGCCTGTCCCACTGTACAGAGCGGGCATAACCCTAATCTTCACTTCCCGTGATGATGTGCCGACGTCCAACACGTTGTTGCCTACTAGTGATTTCACGGTATTTCAGCAACGCGAGTAGTTCTCGAACAGACAACCAGCTTCGCCGTTTTCAAGATGCTCTCTTTTTCCGGCAAGGGTCATAGCAATCTGCCTCTTGTCAAAATAGGTTATTGCAGTGGATTTTACCATTTTCAGACCATATCGCCGTTACACTGAGTCCCCATCCGTTTCTATGCATAGTTATTATTCTTTCCTTACCTCGTCACGGGCCAGCAGCGCCAGCAGGTTGCAATGAGTCGTGTGGTGCACGGTGATCTTCATTTTACGGCTCATCAGTGTGCCCAATACGCTGAAGCACCAGAGAAACTGGTACATCTGCCTAATATCGTATAGGGCCGCCGCAAGCACGCAGAACTGCCGCAACACGACGTGGCATGGACTCGACTACGTCTGAAGTAGGGCTGAGGGAATCGACACCATGCATCCTAGAGGGCTGTCCATAAATCTCTTCTGAACAGCGCAATGCAAGGCATCCCATGTATGCTCAATAGTGCTCATTTGTGGGAAGTTTGGAGGCCAGCGGAAGTCTTTAAATTTTGAAGAGTGTACCTGGAGCCACTCTATCAATTCTGGGAGAGCGGGGTGTCCCATTGTCGAGCTGGAATTGCCCAAGTCCGTCGGAATACACAATGGGCATGAATGGATGCAGGTGATTACACAGGATGTTTACATACGTGTCACCTGTCAGAGTCGTATCTAGACGTACCACTGGTCCCATATCAATCCAAATGCACACTCCCTACACCATTACATCGGCTCCACCAGCAATCCTGCCAGGGCACAGGCCGTGAGCCGAATTCTTGGCCACACCTGCTTTAGAGGTTATGAAGATCGCTGCCTCGAAAAACCTATCATCTCTACGTTTATTTTTGTAGCTCCATGAATTCATGAGCTTGTCTTCATACCCGTACACGTCCAACCACTCGATACAATTTCAAACGAGACTCGTCCATCCAGGCAACATGTTTCCAGTCGTCAACAATCCAATGTCGGTGTTGACGAGCCCAGGCGAGGCGTAAAGCTTTGTGTAGTGGAGTCATCAAGGATACACGAGTGGGTCTTCGGCTCCGACGGGCCCAGGTGAGGCGTAAAGCTTTGTGTAGTGGAGTCATCAAGGGTACACGAGTGGGTCTTCGGCTCCGACGGGCCCAGGTGAGGCGTAAAGCTTTGTGTAGTGGAGTCATCAAGCGCACACGAGTGGACGTTCGGCTCCGAAAGCCCATATCGATGATGTTTCGTTGGATGGTTCGTACGCTGTTGTTGATGGCCCAGCACTGAAATCTGCAAAAATTTGCGGAAAGGTTGCACTTCTGTCACGTTGAACGATTCTCTCCAGTCGTCGTTGGTCCCGTTCATGCAGGATCTTTTTTCCGGCCGCAGCAATGTCGGAGATTTGATGTTTTACCGTATTCTGCTTGTTTACATATCTCTGTATATCTATACCAGACTCTTTGGTGCTTCACTGTATTATTCTGTATGGAGCTGTAGAAAGAATTTCTAACGAAGAAGGTGCTGAAAACATCTTTAACCACTTGGAAATGTTTCAAGGTTTAAACTGCAATACTAAATGTTGTAGGGATAATAAGTACTACAGCCGATGGCGATTAGTTAAAGTCATTTAGAAAATTCTACGAGACAGTGCCGCTGCCACAAATACTCTGTAATTTTCCATTTTACTGGTTTTTGAGTCTGTGGCTGAGGATTTTATTATTTTAATAAATATAGCAACCAGCCACTTGATTATGTATTTTTATTTAAGCTAACACGTGCTTCGAAGTTTCACCTATCTTCGCTTAACGTAATATATATTTTAGTATTCAGTCAGTACATAGTTACAACATCGACAGCAATTTGGATGCTACAGCTGCTCTGTGCAAAATTACAGTTTTATTTAGCTTCTATATTTCGCGAGTCGTATATTTACGATGTATTGTTGTTTAGGTTTACTTACTTTCTACTGTACATTGCGTTATTTCGATTTTCGCCGTAATCAATGTGGTTCGGACACCTTTTTACTTCTACTTTTCACAAAAACAACGTAGAATCCGCCATGCTGCCGACTGAAATCTTCGTTCACATCCTAAAATGCATCTGTGGTCAAAGATTATTTTCGCTTACAGGTTCTGCTAAGATCAAAGTTGTATTTTGCCCTTAGTTTCAATACAACTGGAAAGAACTGAAATTGCTTAACATTAATGTGCTGAGTACTATCCATTGTCATTAAATAATTGTATAAGTGGCTGTTTAATTATATGTTATATTATAAAAGTAATATAATACATTTCATATAGAAGAACTCATATCACTTTTTTCCTTTTTTTTCCTCTCACAGTTGCAGTGACATTCATACGTCTTTATTATTTAGAAATTATTTATTATTTACAAACGTCATTAGAACTTTGAGACAAAAAATTAAATGGAAAAGAAGTTATTTTTACTTTTATAATATGCCATATAAAATAAACCGTCAGTAATGCACTTATTTGATAACAATGTAGAATACGCAGCACATTCATGCTAAACACGTTTCAGTTCTTCTAACTCATACAGATAGTGTCAGCAAAATTTATCTTTGACCGTGGCAGAACCGGTTAGCAAAATGTAATCTTTGACCATAGGTGTATTTTAGGATGCAAACAAAGACGTCAGTCGGCAAGATGGCGGATAGTAGGCTGTTTTGTGCAAAATAAACGCAAAAAATTTCTGTTCCACATTCATAATGGCGAAAATCGGAATAACAACCATCAGGGTAGAAAGTAAGTACCCATAAATAGCAGTACATAGTAAATATACAACTCGCGAATTGTAGCAGCCAAGCAAAATGGTTATTTTGCACAGTGCAGCTGCAGCATCCAATTTGTTGTCGATGTTGTATTTATGTATTGTTTGAAGACTCAAATATGTATTACTAACAGAAAATCGGCGAAACTCCAGAACTCGCATTAGCTTAAATGAAGATACATAACAAAGCGGATAGTTGTTGTATTTATTAAATTACAATACAGTTGTGTAAATTAGTTCTTATTTCATGGCACCTTTATCGCTTAACGAGGCAACGATAAAGCGACGTCCCTTGTGTCCAGGGCAGCGACATAATTGACGTGGAGTATTGCTTGCACGCAAAACCTAACTGAAGAAAAACTTGGTGACAAAGGCATATGCATATTATTTTCTATCTTGCTGTCACTTCCAATAATCAGTGTAGGTATGCTATCACCAATGAGGCAGGGCGTTAGAAAAACTATGTTGCATTACTCTTTTCTCAAAAGCATTACTTTTTACGTCATAGTTCGAAATGCTGTAGGAGACAGCAGAAGAATATAATATGTTACTGCCGAGAAGCGCTAGCGAGGTCCCGTCCCTTACAGGCGGTGACGCGGTACCGAAAGCAACGCGTCGCGTGAGCTGGCCGCTGCGTGGGCGGCGGTGCGTGGCACACCTTGGCCGGCGTCGTCGGCGGCGGCGCTGTCTCATCGTCGTACTGCGCCTGCAGAGCTAAGGTCCCACGTCCGTTCACCCTCGCGCGCGCCTATTTCTGAAACGTTTATGCAGTTGCCAAACTGCCGCGCCCGATGCGGGCAGGCTGCTTATGTAAAGCGCGCGCCTCTTTGTGGCCGAGATTAAAAGCGAGGTGTGTCAGCCACTCTGTTTCCTTCTGGTGGCCAATTTATGATACCCGCGGGATCTACGCACGCCACTCCAGATTCACTTTTGCGCGCGCCGACACTGTGGCAAAGCAACCGTAAACACTCCTCTTCTGTGACAGACACCGTTATACAGCACTCTGCGGCGTAAATATTTTAGGACGAATAAGAATACTTATTTTAAGCCTCCTGTGACAGCACGACTTAGGGAAAAACGCCTCTCTTCATATTTGTGGTACTGTTGCCGTTTCACAGCACTGCAGTTACGGCAGATTAGCAGCTTTATTTCCCCCTCTCTTTTTCGTAAGCGAATTTAACAGACATCTTCGTCTACATTTACGTGTGTAGTACGAAAAGCAACACACAGGGCGTATCAGAGGAAATATAGCACCAATATTATCGATTTCCGGCCCTGTTCTGTTCATGTATTAAATAATGGGAAAATGACTGCCTGTAGGCCTGTGCCTTTGTACACGGTCTAAATTCTCCTGTTCTCCAGATCCTTACACTAGAGATACACTGAGGTGACAACAGTCATGGGATAGTGATATGCATATATACACCGGGTGATCAAAATGTCAGTATAAATTTGAAAACTTAATAAACCACGCCATAATGTAGATAGAGAGGTAAAAATTCACACACATGCTTGGAACGACATGGGGTTTTAATAGAACCAAAAAGAAAAACCATATTGCTAGACGCGTGAAAGATCTCCTGCGCGCCGCGACTGCTACGGTCGCAGGTTCGAATCCTGCCTCGGGCATGGATGTGTGTGATGTCCTTAGGTTAGTTAGGTTTAAGTAGTTCTGAGTTCTAGGGGACTGATGACCACAGATGTTAAGTCCCATAGTGCTCAGAACCATTTGAACCATTTTTTTCTCTTGCGCGCTTCGTTTGGTGATGATCGTGTGCTCAGCCGCCCCTTTCGTCATGCTTGGCCTCCTAGGTCCCTAGACCTCAGTCCGTGCGATTATTGGCTTTGGGGTTAACTGAAATCGCAAGTGTATCGTGATCGACCGATGTCTCTAGGGATGCTGAAAGACAACATCCGACGCCAATGCCTCACCATAACTCCGGACATGCTTTACAGTGCTGTTCACAACATTATTCCTCGACTACAGCTATTGTTGAGGAATGATGGTGGACATATTGAGCATTTCCTGTAAAGAACATCATCTTTGCTTTGTCTTACTTTGTTATGCTAATTATTGCTATTCTGAGCAGATGAAGCGCCATCTGTCGGACATTGTTTGAACTTTTGTATTTTTTGGTTCTAATAAAACCCCATGTCATTCCAAGCATGTGTGTCAATTTGTACCTCTCTATCTACATTAATCCGTGATTTATTCAGTTTTCAAATTTGTACTGATTTTTTGATCACCTGGTATATATACAATGCGGTACTATCGCGCACACAAGCAGAGCAGTGAGGGATCTGTCATTTGTAACAGGTGATTCATGTGCAAAGGTTTCCGACGTAATTGTCGTCGCACGATGGGAATTAACTTATTTCGAACGCGGAATGGTAGTTGGAGCTAGACGCATGACTATTCGATTTTGAAAATCATTGGGGAAGTCAACATTCCGAGCTCCACACTGTTAAGAGCGTGCCGATAACACCAAAATTCAGGCATTACGTCTCACCGTGAACAACGCAGTGACCGGCGGCCTTCACTTAACGACCGAGAGCAGCGGCGTTTGCGTAGAGCTGTCGGTGCTAACAGAAACATGAACTAACCTGTCCGCAGCCAGTAGTCTCCTGGTTAGCTTTGCTGCCCTTGGGTCCTGGGGTCCCGGGTTCGATTCCCGGCAAGAGGTCGCGGATTTTCTCAGCCCGGGGACTCGGTATTTTTGTTGCCCTCAACGTTTCATCATCATTCATGACCTGGCGAGGTTGGAAAGTGAAGAGATTGGGAATTTGCACGGGAGCTGATAATCACGCCGTTGAGCGCCCCACAAACCAAAATCGTCGTCGTCATCATCATAAACCAACAATAGAAATCAGTGTCGGACGGCGAACGTATCGATTAGGGCGGTGCGGCGAAATCTGTCGTTAACGGGCTATGGCCGCAGATGACCCACGATGGTGACTTTGACGTTGCCTGCAATGCCTCTCCCGTGTTTGTTTGTTTTGGGGAAGGAGACCAGACAGCGAGGTCATCGGTCTCATCGGATTAGGGAAGGACGGGGAAGGAAGTCGGCCGTGCCCTTTGAAAGGAACCATCCCGGCATTTGCCTGCAGCGATTTAGAGAAATCACGGAAAACCTAAATCAGGATGGCCGGACGCCGGATTGAAACATAGTCCTCCCGAATGCGAGTCCAGTGTCCAACCACTGCACCACCTCTCTCGGTGCCTCTCCTGTGGTCGTGACCATAATGGTGGCTCCACAATGGTATGGGCTGCGTTTACTTTGAATTGTCTGGGTCCTCTGATCCAACTGAACCGATCAGTGACTGGAAACTAGCTACTTGGAGGCCATCTGCAACCATTCATGGACTTCATGTTCCCAAACAACGATGAAATTTTTATAGATGACAATGCGTCATATCAGAAGGCCACAGTTGTTGGTGATTGGTTTGAGGAACGTTTTAGACAGTCCGAGCGAATAATTTGCTCACCCTCATCGCGCGACATGAATCCTACGGAAAACGTTTATGAGACATAATGGAGAGGTCAGCTCATGCACAAAATCCTTGCACCGGCAACATTTCCGTAATTATGGACAGTTATAGAGCTCAATTAAGGGCAGCTATAGAGTTAGCACTGGTCAATATTTCTGCAGAGGATTTACAACGAGTTTTCTAATCCATGTCATGTCGGGAAAAATGAGTTCCGACACGATATTAGGAGGTATTCTATGACTTTTGTTACCTCGGTCTACTCTGATGTTAGTTTAATATTCGCAGTCTCCTTTGACTTTACAGGAAATGGACAAAAATATGGAAACATCAAAAACGTGACACATTACCATGCCTATTAAGGTGTAGGAAACTTGCTTGCATTCAAAACATATTCCTGTCGTCTCGAAATCTATAAATACAGGTCCAGCTCTTTTCCATTCATCCTGGAAAATAGTGGAAATTTCAGGTAACGGCGATGGAGGTGGATAGCTATCAAGAAATCCTTCTCTCTAAAATAGACAATGTCAGGTTAATAATATCATCTAGTGCCTGCGATGGACAGTGGAGATGCGACAATTCATCATCGTGTTAACAAAACCAATTCTGAATGGTGCGAGCTGTGTGAACAGGGGCCCTGTTGATTTGGAACACAGCATCACCATTTAGGAACAAACATTATACCGTGGGATAGATCTGGTCAGCCAAAATGGTCAAATAAACCTTAGCAGTAATGCAATCTCGCATTGAACCACGGAGCCCATGGAATACCATCATGTTTCACTGTTGGGACGTAAACTCGTCCAGAAGCTGGAAAAGTGTGAAGCAAGATATCCGACCAAATCAGATTCTTCCATTACACCATAGTCCAGTTTTTATGGTCTCGACACCACATTTCCCTAATACGGACGTTTACATCACTGATGAGTGGTTTCGGGATACCATCTCTCACCGCAGTTCCCCGCTTATAGCATTACGTTCGGGCTGTTTTGGTACTGACAGGGTTCCCGAATGCGACATTCAGTTCTGCACTGACTTTTTCAATTGAAGTCCTCTTGTTTTTCGTCACAGTCCTCTTCAACGATGTCAACACACACTTCGGTCTGCGTTGTGACTAAGCGAATAATGTTTTTCCTCTTTCCCTGTATGCGGTACACGCTTCGATACGATGCCTCTTCAATCAAAAAATGGTTCAAAAGGCTCTGAACACTATGGGACTTAACTCCTGAGGTCATCAGTCCCCTACAACTTGGAACTACTTAAACCTAACTAACACACATCCATGCCCGAGGCAGGATTCGCACCTGCGGCCGCAGCGGTCGCGCGGTTCCAGACTGTAGCGCCTAGAACCTCTCGGCCACCCCGGCCGGCCCTCTAAATCACCAAGCACTTCAGCTACCTTGTATAAAGGTTACCATGCGAGGTACCGGGGTTGCGAAGACTTTGTGCCTTTTTAATTCCGGCGAATCTTGCATGACAACTGGACATGCAATCGGCCCCCCTCCTTACCTACCACCTAATTGATTATGTGCACAATGGTAACGAAAAGAATTGATGGTGGACCCTGCTAGTTGGTAAAATAAGGAGAGCACACTCACAACAATTCAATAAAAAAATCATTATCTACTCAGTAAAGGAAAAGGGAATTTTATCGCAATAAACGGCAAGAAATGGGATTCTGTATCTATCTATGAAATGATATGGAGATTAAATATTACAATGTGATTTATTATAAATTAGAACACACACAAAGGTACTTGATTGTCAATACAAACAGTAGGCTAAAGGGTACGTTATACTGAACTATTATGAGAATAAGAGTTGGCTCGTGAACAAGGGGCACTTCCTCCCTGTGGTGTAGTAGATCAAAGATAATGACTGGATGTCCTAATGAATCAAATGCTACTCCCCCGACTGTAATGCAGTATTGCGATTAGTAGTGACAGATCAAATGGGATCACATGGAAAAACATTCAAGGTTGACTTGTTGCAAAGCGAGCACACGTACTGCTGAGGGAAAGAAATGGCTCTGAGCACTATGGGACTTAACTTCTAAGGTCATCAGTCCCCTAGAACTTAGAACTACTTAAACCTAACTGACCTAAGGACATCGCACTCATCCATGCCCGAGGCAGGATTCGAACCTGCTAACGTAGCGGTCGCGCGGTTCCAGACTGTAGCGCCTAAAACCGCTCCTCCACCCCGGCCGGCTGCTGCTGAGGACTTCGGTATAAAATTGATAGGTCTTACAATGCCGGAGCCGCAAAATACTTTACCAGTCCTGAAACCTGCAGCTCGGTTCTTAAGGATCCAGTCACAATTCAGCCGACAGCGGACGATTCCACCGACGACTTACTTCGTCCAGCTCGCACGATCAATTCAAACAATGCTACGGATGTGACCGCGGTTTCCCTGTCGTCCACGGCATCTTCCTTGCTCGAAGGAAAGTATAAATGTACTTGTTTAGTACTAAGAATGTCTTTTTCTTAACCCCCCCCCCCCTGCACACCATTCCCGACCCTCCTGAGGGTCTCGGCCCACAGTTTGAGAACCAGTGCTCTGGCCATTTGTGCGATTTCCTTTTCACGCGCACTTTACCTTCGCGGAACACGCTGAACGACTATAAGTATTCAATTCACATTACCTAATAGTGATTTTTACGTAATCGTCAAATTTCATATCGCGCCTTAGTGTCATCCGTAGACACTTATACTATTGGGAACCTTCAAGGTGTTCACCACTAATCTTGTAGTCCGATACAACTTGGGATTTCTTTTAACAATAGGCACTATCTTCATTTTATCGACATATACCCGCCCTAATAGCTGCGCATGTTAACGGTCGCTTTCGCGATTCGGGAAGGCTAGCCTGGCCAACATGAAATCCGGGTTTGGGATTAACAACAACAGCTGCTGATCCAACCAGCACGTATTAATGTGTTTTTAAGCAGTTTTCTACTAGGTGAATATCGTTACGTACGCATTTAGGCGCTGTAAGAACATTTGCACATAGGATTAACTCTGGACAGACGGATGGGATAAGCAGATCCCGTCCTGGAGGGGAAAAGAGACTGATTACCTTTGATATTTATTGAAACCCGTAACCACCAGCAGCGTTCATCGACATACAGAGAGAGCTGTCATTCATTACATCAAGCGAGAAAGAAGTCCAAGCCGGCCGGTGTGGCCGAGCGGTTCTAGGTGCTTCAGTCTGGAACTGCGCGACTGCTACGGTCGCAGGTTCGAATCCTGTCTCGGGCATGGATGTGTGTGATGTCCTTAGGTTAGTTAGGTTTAAGTAGTTCTAAGTTCTAGTGGACTGATGACCTCAGCTGTTAAGTCCCATAGTACTCAGAGCCATTTGAAAGATGTCCAAGTCTTCCTGATTTTCCTTACGATCGTCAAATGACGATACTTCTCTCTAGACAACTGCGTCAGTGAACCTCTTACGGAGTTGCTGATCCTATCAGATAAATCAGCTATGCATATTGAGAGCGGTAGATGTCCTGTTACCATTCCTTTGGGAACAGTCGATGTTACCTTCGCTTCTGTACAACATGCGCCGTCCAGTAAAACTTATCAGATTCTTTTGGTCAAATATTCAAGAACCCCATGTCATACTGTCGAAGATACTACGCATGATCGTACACCAAGTAGTAATCGACTATGTAACACAGTGTCGAACACCTTACGGAAGTCTAGGAAGATCCAGTCTACCTGTTCACTTATATCTATTGTTTTTATAGCCGAGTAATCATACACGACCGACTGCTCGTTGAAATATCCGCACCTAAAGGCTGGAACGTTGCACAAGTCACACCAATACCCAAGAAAGGAAACAGGAATAATCAGCTGAATTACAGACCCACACCACTAACGTCAATTGGTAGTAGGATTTTCGAACATATACTGTGTTCGAACATTATGAATAACCTCGAAGAAAATGATTTATTGACAAATAGCCAACACGGATTCAGAAAATAACGTTCTTGTGAAACACAACTAGCTGTTTATTCACACGAAGTAATGAGTGCTATTGACAGTGGATGTCAAATTGATTCCATACTTTTAGATTCCCAGAAGCCTTTTGACACCGTTCTTCACAAGCGACTTCTAATCAAACTGCGTGGCTAAGGATATGTGCGACAGGGTTCCTGTTCTGTGAGAAAGGTCACAGTTCGTACTAATTGAGGGGAGGTCACGGAGTAAAACAGAAGTAATATCTGTCGTTCCCCAAGGAAGTGTTATAGATCCTCTGGCGTTTCTGATCTGCATAAGTGATTTACGAGACAATCTGAGTAGCCCTCTAGATGGTTGGTAGATGATACTGTCACTTGTCGTCTTATAGTCATCAGACGATCAAAACAAATGGTAAAACGATTCAGACAAAATGTATGTACGGTGCGAAAAGAGGCAATTGACTCTATGTATTGAAAAGTGTAAAGTCGTCCACATGCGTACTGAAACGAATCCACTAAATTTCTGTTAACCAATGAATTAAAGAAATCTAATGGCTGTGAATTCAGCTAAATACTTAGGGATTAGAGTTACGAATAACTTCAATTTGAACCCTCACATATATAATTTTGTGCGTAAAGCAAACCAAAGACTGTGATTTATTGGTAGAACACTTAGAAAATGCTATAGGACTACTAAAGAGACTGGTTATACTACTCTTGACCTCCGTCTTCTGGAGTAATGCTGTGGGGTGTGGGATCCGGATGAGATAGGATTGATGGAGGACATGGAAAAAATTTGAAGGAAGCCAAGTCGCTTTCCTATCGCGAAATTGGAGACAGAGTGCTACGGATACGGTACGCGAACTGGGGTGGTAATCATTAAACCAAAGGCGTTTTTCGTTGCGGCGCGATCTTCTCATGAACACTCTCAAAATGGCTCAAATGGCTCTGAGCACTATGGGACTTAACTGCTGTGGTCATCAGTCCCCTAGAACTTAGAACTACTTAAACCTAACTAACCTAAGGACATCACACACATCCATGCCCAAGGCAGGATTCGAACCTGCGACCGTAGCAGTCACGCGGCTCCAGACTGTAGCGCCTAGAACCGCACGGCCACTCCGGCCGGCTGAACACTCTCAGTAACATTCTTTCTCGTCAGACTGTGAAAACACATGGTTGGCGCCCATCTACATAGAGAGGAACGATTATCATTATAAAATCAGTGCTCACGCGGAAAGATCTGAATGTTCGTTTTTCCCGCGTTGTTGAAAGTGGAATCGCAGAGAAATAGCTTGAAGGCGGTTCCATGAACCCTCCGCCAGGCACTTAATTGTGAATTGTAGTAATCATGTAGACTTAGGTGTGTAGACAGATTAATTTTCGAGGAACGTTTGTGTATGTAATTTAGAAGTGTTTCGTGCGAACTGGATTAACTGTGACGAATTAAATCCCCTCGCCGCAGTGAAAAAAAGCCCGTTATTATCACTGAATGGCAGAACTTGAAGTCATGGTGACTCGATGGCCTGGCGTTATTACGCAGCAGAGGGTATTTCGTAGTAATTTTACGTTGTTGTGGGTGCTTCGTTGTGAATTTGCGGGACAGAGGTCCTTCGTATCAATGCTGTATGCCAGAGTGCGTTTCATATAAGTGTTGTATAGCATTGTGTGCATCACACCATTATTGCATGGCAGAGGGTGCTTCTTAGCGGTGCTAAGTTGCGCAGGATGCTTTGTACCAATGCTGCAAGGCGGATGGCGCTTAGTACCATGCTGCGCGACTAGGGGTGCTCCATACCGTTTGTGAATGGCAGAAGGTGCTTCTTACCAGTATTGCGTGGCAAAGTGTGCTTGGTACCGACGTGAGTGCTCCGTAGTGATGATACACTAGGGAATGCTATAAAGGGTCACACAGAAAATACGGCTCACACCGAACTGGTGCTGGATCCGGGCAGCCGGCAAGTAGTCACAGTTCGCACTGAATTCTGCTATGGCCAAGTGGACAGTGCCGTGGGCCGGTTGGCGAACGTAGCTCGTGGCGAACTGGCGCTGCAGTCGGGGGGAGGGGGGGCGGCACCGAGAGGCAAGGTAGTTCCCACCTCCCATCACTGCCATGACATGTCACTCCAAACAACCAAGTATGGAACAGATACTATTCGTGCCTCCAGCTGCTTCTAATACTGGATCCCCTATCTCTTCCTTGTCGATTCCTGTTTCTTCTTCTATCACGTCATCATACAAATCCTTACCCTCACCGAGGCCTTCAATGCGCGTTTCTGAACAGTCCGATCCCTCATCTGCATATCACAGTGCGATTCTCACTGCACTCTCCATGTTACCACCCGCGTTTTTAATATCACCGAACGCTGTTTTGACTTTGCTACATGCTCAGTCAGTCCTTCCGACAAACTTTTCTTTTTCAATTTCTTAATATTTTTCGTGCAGTGATTTCCACGTACTTTGCTGCACTTCTTATTTGCGAGTATTTCATACGTAAGTGACTTGTATTTCTACACTCCTGAATTTCCCAGATCATTTTTGTACTTCTTTCTTTCGTCGGTCAACTATTTCTTGTGTTACCCACGGTTTCTTCGCAGTTCTTCCTTGTTCCTTCGTGTTTATTTCCAACTTCTGTGATTTCCGTTTTTAGATATGGCTATTCATCTTTAAGTGAACTGCTTATAGAGCTATTCATTATCGCAGTATCTACAGCCTCAGAGAATTTCAAACGTAGCTCTTCATGCCTCCGAACTTCCGTACCCCACTTCCTTGCGCACTGATTCTTCCTGATTAGCATCTCCAACTTCATCTTACTATTCGTGATTACTAAATTGTGATCGCAATTTGTATCTGCTCTTGGATATGCCTTGCAATCCAATATTTGGTTTCGCAATCTCTGCCTGAGCATGATTTAATCTAACTGGAATCTTTCCGTATCTCCTAGTCTCTTCCATGCAGACCACCTCCTCTTTTGATTCTTGAACTGAGTGTTTGCTATTACTAGTTGAAACTTCTCCTCTCTCATTCCTTCTGCCAAGCCCATATTCTCCCTCGTAGCCCATATTTTCTCACCAAGTCCATATTCTCCCGTACCCCGTTCTACTAATCCTTCCCCCTCAACCGCATTCCAATCTTCCGTGAATATTAGATCTTCATCTCCCGTTACGTGCTGAGTCACCATTTCAATATCTAATATACTGTCTCTATCTCTTCATCTTCTGCTTGCAACGTCGGTATGTATACCTAAAATATTGTTGTAGATGTTAATATGTTGTCGATTCTGATGAGAATAATCCTACCACTGAACTGTTCACAGTAACTCATTATTTGCTCAATCTTGCTATTCATAACAGAACTACTCCTTTTAAACCATTTTCTGCTGCTGTTATATTACCCTGTACTCGTCTCATTACAAATCCTTGTCTTGTTTCCATTCCATATCACTGACCCCCACTATATCTAGATTGAGCTTTCGGCTTTTCTAGCTTCCCTACTATCTTCAAACATCTTACATTCTATGCTACGACTAGTAGAACATTACCCTTTAATTGGTTATTCAATCTTTTCATCCTTGTCACGTCCCCCTTGCCAGTTTCCTCCCGGAGGTCAGACTGGGGGACTAGTGTGGAATCTTTCGCCAATGGAGAGATCATCATGACACTTTTCCAGGTAAAGGTCTCATTTCCTATGCATAAAACTTGTATGTCTTTAATGGATTGGTTTCCATTGCCTTCCGCATCATCCTCCCTTTTAACGTCGGCGATTCCTCCGCCTTTTAGGGTCAGTTTCATATCACAAGGGCATAAGATTGTCCTGAACCTTCGTCCACTCCTTCGCCCTCCTTCACGAGGCTGTTGCCAGAACGAGGGGCTTTATTATGAAGGAAGTCTTCTGTCGCCATTTCCGAGCAAATTTAAGCAGTGGCGAGATTCTAACCCGGGATATTTGACGATGTGATTAGCGGTCAAGGTCCTACCGCTTTCTTCTATTCATTTTGTTTGTCATTGTTCTCGTCATTTGCTCTCCGCGGACGTCGTATGACATCCACTCAAGCGCGTGCCGAACACTCACTTCTTTTTATTACAGAAAGCAGCCAGCCCTCTGAACGAACACGCTGAGCTACCTTGTCGGCGAAACCCACCACTAGATAATGTGTGCAGTGTTATGCAATTTGAATAATTACTGACACAGTTGGAGGTTTTAACGATGGACGTTCAAAATGTTCAAATGTTTGTGAAATCTTATGGGACTTAACTGCCAAAGTCATCAGTCCCTAAGTTTACACACTACTTAACCTAAATCATCCTAAGAACAAACGCACACACACCCATGCCCGAGGGAGGGCTCGAACCTCCGCTGGGACCAGCCGCAGTCCATGACTGCAGCGCCTCAGACCGCTCGGCTAAGCCCGTGCGGCTAAGGATGGATGAAATTAAGTTAAAAACTCTATTCTAACTTTTTAGTAGGATATGGCAACACCGTGAATTTTTTCTGTCTGGAGACAGAGTGTCGTAGTATTATATTAAATCCAGAACAAGACACAAAAAACAGAAATAGCTGCGGACTGATAAACCTAACAATCACTGCATTGTGATTGACCACAGCATTTTTCGATTTACGAAAGGTGTATGGAGCAAAATGTCGATGTTACATTTTATCAACTTTGCACTAGTCAAATTTGCGAGAAAATTTGCCCACCTACGTACAAAACACTTTTTTCGAGGCAGAGTGGGCACAGCCCTTAGAAACCCAACCAGTACTTGCAGAAAAATGGATTCCCTCTACGCACCGTTTTTTTTTTCTTTTTTCGTAGTAATCTAGTAGCAGTGATTACACTAGCCAACAGCAAAGAAACTGTTCTAATAATTATCGCTGGCCCTTCGGCATTTTTTTAATACTTCATGTGAAAATCGGTATTAAAAGCGTGTGTTACGTGTAGTTTGTTATAGGAATCACTTAAACACGTCCATTATTATTTGTTTTTTTTGTTGCAGGAGACTGTACTATTGACAGTTGTACGTCAAAGAAGAGATTTATCTCGCAGTGATTTGAATCGAGCAGTGTTTAGATACGATTGCAGCACTTATTACTGCTTGCATCCTTGCGTTTGCATTGGGCCGATGGACGATGTTTGCGAGTATTGTGGCGCATTGAAGTTTTCTGGAGAAACGCACGGGCTGTGCAGCCTTAGTTTGTGTTTCAAATCTGGAATATCCATGTTTTTCACATGGTCACTTATATGTGGCATGTTCATGGGTCGGAAGACCATCTGCGTTCTTTGTTCTTGCGCCTGATAATAAAATAAAATGTCGTGTATCACAAGATACTTAATTGAAGAGTGGAAGCTATGCACCAAAAAATATATAGAATAAAGAATCATTAAAATACTTAATTTTTTTATTTGAATTTCCTAATAAAAAATTGAACTTAATATCCAAAATCTGATTATTTATTGGCTTTAAGACGGAACAGAGTTCGCCGGGTCAGCTAGTAATTCATACAAAAACATCAATGAAACATAAGAAGGTGTACTTTGCATATTTTGGCCTTCAACTGGGTGACAGAGATAAAGGTTGGGCACCCTATAAAATATGTTGTGTGGATAGAAAAGTTAAGGAAATAGTTAAAGGGAATGGATAATAGTTTAATTCGGTATCGCAATAATGTGGTGGAAGCAAGTGAACCGCAGTGATAACTGTTCCTTTTGATGCACTGATGTTAGTGGCTATAATTAAAAAAAAAAAAAAACACACATAGTGTACCCAAGCCTTCCACCCAATTCCTCATGGTCCAGACATTCCATTACCTTACCCTCCAAAGTCACTACAAGAAATTGTGCTTTCTAGAAACATTTCAAGTCATGGTGCTACAGCGGTTCAAGTGATGGATCAGATACTACTTTCGAGTGTGTTAGACATCCGAATAGTAAGATTTTCACGTAGTCCTAGCTCAGTGACGTTGTGACAGACCTAGATCTAACCAAAGAAGAGATAGAACTGGGTTGTAAGAAAAGGAGTTACTAGCTGAAGGGACGTCTGTTCGTTTCCTTAGGAAGAAAACGTTGCGGTTTCCAGCTTAATTTGAGCAAGTAGATGACTTGGTATTTTGTTTAGTCACAGTTATTATTGCATGAGTTTGGAATAGAGTATGAAAAAGAAGCTTGGAGGCTATTTATTGATTCCTCAAAAATAAGCTCAAAGCTGTTCTTTTACGTTTTGGTGCAAACATGCGTCAGTGTCAACTGATCATTCAGTGCACTTAAAAGAGACTTGTGAAAACACACAACTGATCCTTACGAATGTAAAAATACTCTGACCAAAGTGGATGACCTGCGGAGACTTGAAGTTTATATGCATGGTACTTGTCCAGCAGGCAGAATTTACGAAGCAATTATGTTTTCTGCCTGAGTGAGAGAAAGAGATCAATATTGACTCAACGACAAATGATCACTTCGTCATAATAGCGTTCCCAAAACTAAAAAGGTTGAGTGATCGAGCCTTGTCACCCGTGAAAAAAAAAATACTGCTCTCCCCCATTTCACATTAAGCATTTTGTGAAAGCACTGCCTGAAACTCGGAGTTGTCTCAAATATTTGTGTGAATGTTATTCTAATTGTCAGAGGATAAATCAAAGAGGGTGTTTTTCTTGGACCTGACTCCTCAAGTTTACGTGTGACGAAGAATTTGTTACTACAATGACCTTTTGATGAAAAGGAGGTGCGGACTGCATTCAGGGATGTCATTTCCAAATTTTGGGGGAATACAGAGAACGCATATTACAAGAAAATCATTCAAAACATGCTTCAGAAGCTTCACTTTCTTAAATCACATTTGGACTTCTTTCCCGAAAATCTCGGAGCAGTCAGTGCCGAGCACTGCGAAATATTTCATCAGGCCATTCCCGTCATGGTGGAAGATATCAAGGGCGTTGTAACGTTTCTATGATTCGAGACTATTGCTGGTCAATGCAACGGGAACACCTGAGGCATCTCATAAGAGTCAGAGCGACATTCGAAGTTTTACAGAAGAGAAGGAGAACACATTAGTATGGGAATGATGATGATGCTAAACAAATTCAAAGAGAGTTGCGATGTAATTTACAATATGTATAATATTATAACTATAGCAGAACAATTTTCTGCCAAGTATATTTTACTATTTAATAAGAAATTAAAAAATAGCTGTACGAGTACGTGGTAGAGTACAAAATCGGTGACCGCAAAGACAAAAGACAGATAGATAAAAAAATGGAAAGATAGATAAAAAATGGACAACGGTTTTGGATTCACAATGTTTAAAAACATAAAGATATGCCAAATTCACAAAAACGTTCTTTGAAACTCTTAATTTGGTCGTCCTGTGTTAACTCTGCGTATTTTAATGTGCAAAATAATTTAAAGAAGTACTTTCGTGGAATAAAATCTACTCATCCTCATCCAGAACTAACAAAGCCAACTACTGGAAGTAGTAGCTTTTTACGACTTTTTTTGTACTATAAACATACATGGTTATCACACAAAGCCTCTTACCTACGCCTTCGAACGCTATGAAAGGTTTCAGGTACTAACAACTTATAGTGTCTTCAAAATTAAAATCACATGTTTGTAATGTTTACTGGTTTCATAAATGCCGTTGTTCCAGGTTATTATTATTTCATCGCTCCTAACGAACCTGTAGAAAGTACGCTCTAAATCGTTGTCAGTATTATCTCATGCGGTTTAATGTCCTCTGAGTTTTCCAGAAACCTGCTCCTCGTAATTATCTAGTTTCCAATCGGCCTTCTTAAATTCGATAGTTCGCTGTAGCTTTACATTTTCCACATTTCCAATTGTGCAATTTTCCCGTTCCACTAAGTAGGGTTTAGCTTGGCTTACAGTTTATGTGAGGGCGAAGGTATTCTCGATTTTATTCTCGGTGAATTCAGATTTTTCAATGATGGAAAGATCTGGAGTGAACTCCATTCACCCTCCTGCCTTATTGAATAATAATAGACAGAAAAAATGTGGGAAATGCTCCCAGATGGGTGCTGTCCGCATCCCCTTACCTCAGCACCACACTCATTATAGCAAGTGTAATGACAATGATTATATTACCTCCCCTCACAGTTAGCTATAATAACAGCCATCAATTGAAGTAGCTGTTTTCGAAATTCGGTTTCCAGTCAAGTAAAGAATAAATTTTTCATTAGTTTTGTAAGTTTTACCTTTTCTTTATTTGTAAACTACTGGATTACGTTATCGTTTTCCTAATAGCACAGCGAGGTTCTACTTTCACCCTAATGCTTTTCTTCCTGAGAACAGTATGCGTATTTGAAACCGGGTGACAGATTAAAGGTGTGCGCTGGACCGGGAACCTTGCCCTTCGCTGTCACTGTTCTTACCTACAGAACCTACACCCTTCTCTCTTAACAGAAACTAGCTGTGTTGGAACTCCTTCCGTCCACTTTAGCACACAAGTTTCATTCTCGAGAAGGACGCCGTAGTTATTATGTAAAATACAGACGACGAAAATATATGTGCAGACGCAGATGAAAAAATACTTTATACTTCGTCCGAATATGAACTGTGTGTAAACGAAAGCATCTTGGTCCTAATTAAAGCGTAAGCTGTAATTATTTAGCACAGCAATCAGCTCACTATCATCACATTTTTTAAGCAAAGGAGCTGATACAGCGAGTGAAGTGACAAACTATTTTTTCACAGTACAGACTACAGAAAAACACACCAAAATCGTCTGCAAAATCGAGTGACGCTATTCTCAGAATAACGCGACTTCCGACCTCATGCTGGTAATCATTTTGACAACATGTCATATGCCATTTGTCATGGAGATTAACATGTGACAGCAAAGAGTACTGATAAAAGGACCGTTGACAAGAGGCAATGTCGTCTGCGTTATAAGCGTCTCACAGTCAAGTTCACAATTTAAATGATAAAGACGACTATAAGGACTGTCGTGCTCATTCAGGCACGTAGCTGAATGGCCAGAAATTTAAAACGTTCCCTGATGTTTTAGCACATGGACTGCATGTGTTGGTTCCGAAATTTTAAGAAAGCGAAAAAGGAACCTTTAAGAGTGAATGACACAGTGACAATTTGAACGGCTGCAACTCGGAAATGTGTCATCCCAGAAATGAGTTATCCAACCGAATCATTGTAGCTTGCCTTTTGGCCCTTCTCACAGGTTCAGTCTGTCAGCTGAATGCTTCCTTTCAAGTTCTGCTACTACGCCTCCAGGATTAATATTCTTCGGAGGGAGCCACTACCTTTGTCGTTCAGTTGAAAACTAAGACTTAGAGAAGACCACGCAGCGAATGTTCGTGGTGGCTTCTGATAAGTACAGCAGTGGCGCATCAATTAAAGACGATACTCCTGTCAAAAACAACGCCGATCGAACACTATTCAAAGTATCACGTGGTAGGCCAACTGAAAATTACGATCCTTACGCTTGTCATGTGTTTGTGTAAAAGTGAACAACAAAACAAACATAACCATTTGTTATTTAAGGACTTGTTCAAACATATATTCAGCGATTTACAGGTTTATCTTCTTATTTCTTAGGATCGTTTGTTCCATCCCTACTTTTAATTTAATGTTTCGTAATTTGTTATTGGCATATATTGTTTACATAAACTCCCTGTCATTGTCTGCATTATTATATCATACAGGACTCAGTTTTCCTAGACGTTACGGGAGGTATTTTATTTAGTGTGTACTAGTTTTCGCATATTTCGTACCAGTCAGACTGAAACAGTTTATTTTAGTCGATGAGTTGAAAGTTTAACCAAGGCAACCAATCGTTAGTGCTCGCGTGGTTTGAAATATATTACTTGGACTTGTTTTAAATGTGTGTGTCATTTCTCTGTGTAGACTGAGACTGTAAGTCTAAACCTGTAGAAATCACATTACAACTGTTGTGCACATTTATTCTTACCCAAAATGACAGCATTTACTTAATTAACTCTGATGGTGCCATCAGTGCTAATAACAGTCTGTTGTAGCAACTAGGTTGTGTGTATGAACAGGCTGATACAGCTGCCCCTAACTCTGGGTCTTATACAAGCCGCAACGCCTTCAATATCGAGTGAAAAGTTTTCAAATTATCTTGCTCACTATGCGCGAGCTATTAATCTTCAAGAAAAAATGAACAGGACCTTTTTGTAGGAAATTTAATGTAGTTAAAGTTTGTACTCCGATACGATTTCTCTAGAGGTCTTAGTTTTCGAATTATTCAAGAGAAACGTACAAAGGTGACCTTTAAACGCAATTTTTATTTAATAACCCGAAAACCGTGGCCTCCCATTACAAAATTTAATGCATTAAATTTCCTACAAAAGGGTCCTGCTTATTTTTTCAGTAGGACTAACAGTTCGTGTGAATCGAGCGAGAGAATACGAAAATCTTGTGCGTGGTACTTGAAGTGGTGTCCGTTGCATAAAAACAAGCGCTACAGGCAGCTGAATGCCCCTGTACAAATACATGTAAGCTTAGAACAGAACTGAGACGAAAATATCTGCTTCCGACAGGTGGATTACAAACAGTACTGGCACAGGTCCCTTCTCAGTGTGACGCAGTGGTTAAGCCAGTAATTTAAGGTGGGACGTTTGCGCCCAGTCTGGTGAACACGAAGCTGATGTCTGTCGTAAAGCCATTGCCCAAAACGAAGTCATTGTCATTTATTTTAAAGCTAGCAAGTAAATGATGCAATGGTCAGGGCACCTATGTCTCTCTAGCACGGGGCGACAGTCAAATCTACGTTCGACCATCCATATTTGAAATTTTTTGAATTCCCTAAATAGTTTAGGACGGATGGGAAAATCTTTCCTTGGAAAATGACATAATTTATCTTTCTTCACAAGTTCATATCATCCGTCACTGAGCCGTGGCTGGCTCATGTTATGCGTTGGATCAAACCTTGATTGCTATTCCGTGTTTAGTCTCCCGCGGTTATCGCGATTATGCTGTTATCCTCTCTCTCCGCAAGTGGTAGCAGCGGTGTGTATCGATATTCGCACCTTGTACACACATTGTGCCGTGTCGATTTCGCTGTCGACTATTGGGACATTCCCGCGAGCAACAACATGTGTTTTCAAGTTGGCAAATTTTAGGCACCCTCCGGTGGAGTTTAACTGTACTTGGTTATTTTGAATTGCAGTGCACCAGCTGAATCTTCTGCCCTGTGGCCGCTAACGTTCCGGTTATCTGCCCTGGCCGTTGACGTAAATTCAGGCAGTGTATTTTCCTCATCGTGTTGTCGCTGTCCAGCATGGTGTGTAGTTTGACAGCTAAATGTATAATCGGTTGTGGGCCCCAATATCTCCTACGTTGTTCCATTGAACTCCCTGTTGTGTGCTGGTCGGATGGATCGGAAGTTATGATGTCGGTGGGTCCGTTGACTGTCAGTCGGTTGGGTTGTCGTCGGATCGAGAATGGTTGGGCAGACTGCCTGTCTCACCTAAGCGAGTCTTCGGGTTTTAATTCCAGGCCGACCCTCGGAAACTTCTGAACGCCGTTAGGTGTACTGCTTTTTCTTATTTGTTCTTGTTATTTGTATTCGTATGGCTTCGAGCTGAATTTTAAATTAAGGTTGTTTTATCTTCTGGTAAACCTTCCGGGATGTAAGGTCGTGGTCCATGAAACTCTTCAGCTCCTAACGTTTCGTCCAGAGCTGCGCTGGACATCTTCAGAGGGGTGTTTCTCCTCCGGTGAGTCTTGCCGACTGACGGGTCGGACTTTTTTTTTCTTTATTGTTATTTTAACACCTGAACAATCAGGTAGGCTGGCAGCGGCATGCTACGCCGCTCTTCAGCCATAGTGTTGACAATAACAGTATAATAATGGAGAATGAAAATGAACATAGTGATGGGCAAAAAATAGTGGTCACAGATACACAAAAAACACGGAGCCGTTCACACTCGACGATAACGACACTGAAAACACGTTGACACGGCGCACAGAACACTGATGAATCCGACGGCACAAGTGAACGTAGAAGCGTGACGGCGGACACTAAAAGCACAAAACGACGTCACACACACGAGACACTGATGGCGATGATCTCCGGCGCGCGAAAGTCCACGTAGCGTGTGCGAGTCCGGGGACCTACCAAGAGGGGAAGAAGGGTGAGGGGGGGGGGTGGAGAGGGTGGAGAGGGGAGAACAAAGATGCCAATGGCTGAGGAGATGGGAGGAGGAGTAGAGGGACAGGGGAGGGGAGGCCCAGGGGAGGAGTGGGGAGAAGGGGAGGAGGGACAGAGGGTGCCCAAAGGAACAGACACAGGAAGAGGGAGAGAGGGAGGATCAAAGTTGGTAGGAGGGGTAGATGGAGGGGAGGAGGACATCATCAGGGAGGGGAAGCTGGCGGAAGCCACCTTGGGAGAGGGTAAGGAGGGTGGAGAGATGGAGACCGGGTGGGACGTGGGAATACAGGCGCGGCAGCGGGCAGGGGTGGGAGAGGACGGGTGAGAGAAGTGGATGAGGAGGATCGAGTTTGCGGGAGGTGTACAGGATCCGTATACTTTCAAGGAAAAGGAGGAGGTGGGGGAACGGAATGAGATCATACAGGATCCGCGTGGGGGAGGGGAGACGGATGCGATAGGCGAGGCGGAGAGCATGGTGTTCAAGGACTTGTAGGGATTTATAAAAGGTAGGGGGGGGCGGAGATCCTGGCCGGATGGGCGTAACAAAGGATAGGGCGGATGAGGGATTTATAGGTGTGGAGGATGGTGGAGGGGTCCAGACCCCACATACGACCAGAAAGGAGCTTGAGGAGACAGAGTCGGGAGCGTGCCTTGGCTTGGATTGTCCGGAGATGGGGAGTCCAGGAGAGGTGACGGTCGAGGGTGACGCCAAGGTACTTACGGGTGGGAGTGAGGGCGATAGGACGGCCATAGATGGTGAGATAGAAATCAAGGAGGCAGAAGGAAGGGGTGGTTTTGCCTACAATGATCGCCTGGGTTTTGGTGGGATTGACCTTGAGCAACCACTGGTTGCACCAAGCGGTGGACCGGTCAAGATGAGATTGGAGAAGGTGTTGGGAGCGCTGCAGGGTGGGGGCAAGGGCAAGGAAGGCGGTGTCATCGGCAAAATGGAGGAGGTGGACGGGGGGTGACGGCAGCGGCATGTCCGTTGTATACAAAAGGTACAGAAGGTGGGAGAGGACGGAGCCTTGGGGCACACTGGTGGAGGGGAAAATGGAGTAGGAATCCGTGTTATGGATGGTGACGTAGGAAGGATGGTAAGAGAGAAAGGAACCGATCAGATGGACGTAGTTAATGGGAAGGGCGATGGTTTGGAGCTTGAAGAGGAGACCGGAATGCCGTACGCGGTCATAAGCACGTTCGAGGTCCAGGGAGAGGAAGGTTGCGGAGCGATGGGAATTAAGCTGTTCGGAAAGGAGATGAGTGAGGTGAAGGAGAAGGTCGTCGGAAGAGAAGGACGGCCGAAAGCCACACTGAGTAACGGGAAGGAGGCGGTGCTGGCGGAGATGCTGGTGGATGCATCTGGTGAGGATAGATTCCAGGACCTTGCTGAAGACCGAGGTAAGGCTGATGGGACGGTAGGAGGAGACAGCGGACGGCAGTTTGCCAGGTTTAAGGAACATCAGGATACAGGAGGTTTTCCACAGGTCAGGGTAATAACCGGTGGACAGGACTACATTGTAGAGCCTGGCCAGAGTGGAGAGAAAAGCGACAGGAGCTTCACGAAGGTGAAGGTAGGTGACACGATCGTGACCAGGAGCGGTGTTGCGTTTCATGCGGAGTGTAGCAGTGAGATCCTGTGTAGTGATAGGGGCATTGAGTTCCGTGTGTGCAATGTTGTCCAAGTACTGGAAACCAGGAGCGAGGGGAGGGACAAAGGTGTCAGTTCGATCGCGGACATCTGGGAAGAGGGAGTAATCGAACTGGGGATCATCGGGGATGGAAAACACATCAGAGATGTAGGAAGCAAAGTGACTGGCCTTAGTAAGAGTGTCAGGGAAGGGGTGATCATCATGGAGAAGAGGATAGTAGGGGGAGGGTTTAGTTCCGGTAAGGCGACGGAAGGCTGACCAGAACTTGGACGAGTTGATAGGTAGGGTGGCATTTAAACGGATGCATGTCTGTCGCCAGTCCCGGCGTTTCTTAGCCGCGAGCAAATTACGAATGTGTCGCTGGAGTTGCCAGTGGCGTTGTAGTGTGCCCGGGTCACGCGTGCGGAGGAAGACACAGTAGAGACGGCGGGATTCACGGAGGAGGGGGTCAGCCTGTGGGGGTAAGGTAGGACGGAGGGAGTGGACGGCGACAGTAGGGACGTGGGCCTCCACGGCCTCAGACAAGGTGTGCTGGAGAAAGGAGGCAGCATGGGTTACATCGTTAGGGTGGCGGTAGGTGAGGGGGTGGCTATCGACCTGGGTGGAGAGGGTATCCCGGTAGGCATTCCAGTTGGCACGGGAATAGTTATGGATATACTTAGGAGGAGGGTCATGACGAGGTTCGGGGTGGGGGCGACGACCGTCTGAAATGGTGAGGAGGACAGGGAGATGGTTGCTACCAATAGGCTCCAGGACATCCACCGGTATGCAGCCAAGGAGGTTGGGGGAGGAAAGGGTAACATCGGGAGTGGAGTTGGATTCAGGACGGGTGTGCTGGGGGATGGGGAGGAGGTCGCCTTGAAGGGAGGAGGGGAACCGATGCCACTGCCGTAACTGGGCGGCGGAACGACTGTGGATGTTGAGGTCGGCGGCGATCATGTAGGAGGAGAAGATACGGTTAGTGTGGGAGAGGAAGTCGAAGGGAATAGGGGCGTTAGGGCGGACATAAATGGTGGCGCAGGTAACAGTAAGGCCGGGGAAGAAGAGACTAAGGATCAGGTGTTCGGTGGGGTCAGGAAGGAGAGGTTGGAGCCAAACGGGGGTCTGGCGGTGGTGACCAATGGCAACTCCGCCACGTGCAATAGGGAGGGGATTATCGGAGCGGTGGAGGAGATGGGGTGAAGTGTGGACGGTGTGGTGGGGTTGGAGGAAGGTTTCATTGAGGAGGAAGGCATCCACGCAGTGGGTGGCAAGGGTATGTAGGAAGAGGTTCTTGTTGGCGGGAAGGGAGTGGATATTGTTGAAAAGGATATGGTGCTGTCACGCCATGTCTGGGATTTAGACAAGGGTATCAAGACGGGAGAAGGTGAAATGGGCCTGGTTGTTGGAGTAGGTGGCGTACATTTTGAGTTGGAAAATGGAACGGGCGGCGTGGGAGATCTGTTGGAGAGTGTGGGGGCGCTGAAAAGGATGAACATTCTGAAGGACGATGGTAAGGAATCTGATGATGTCCTCAGCGGTAGGGGTGGGCGAAGGTAATTGCCGGGAAGGGTGGGGGTGTCCAGAGGACGGACAGGGACGGTGAGTTCAGGAGTGGTCGGAGGGGGCCGGGCTTTACACTTTTGGGAGTAGGTGGGATGGGGGAGATTGCAGGTATTACAGGAGGGAGGGGATTGAGGGTTAGGGCACTGCCAGAGGAAGTGCACTTGCCTACAATGCAGGCAGGTGGGGGCCTCACGTCACTCGGCTTTTGGGTGTGCATTATAGCGCAGACACCTCTGGCAGCGCAGGGATTGAGGAGGGGAACGGAAGGGGTTGACTTTGTAGCGCTGGTTGAAGAGGAGGGCACCCTCCTTCAGGAGACGGTCAATGGAGGGGATGTCCTCGGAGAAAACCCGCATAAGGCAGGTGGGGCCGACCGAGTTCAAAATGCGGCGGACTGCCCGCACCTCCAGTGTGGGATGCGCCTTGAGCTCCGCCAACACCTCCTCCTCCGTGATCGTCAGACTAAGCCGAGTGATCACGGCGGTGAGGGTCGGTGGGCGACGCGGGAGTTGGGGTTGGCGGGTAGGAGATGGAGAAGGAGCAGGGGTGAGGGAGGCATTGGGGCGAAAACGGGTGATGGGGAGGTGGGAGAGGATGTCAGTATGGAGGGTTGGGCTGGGGGAGGAGATGAGAACGGAATCCCGTCTGGGAGTGACGAGAGAAATGGGGGCACCAGGGAAGTGTTGGCAGAGGAGGAGGGAGAGATTCCGGGCCTCGAGAAGGGAAGGATCAGGACGGGAGTGGAGGTATTTGTAGAAAGAGGGGGGGGGAAGAGGAGGAGGAGGAGGAGGCGGAGGGAGTAGGGCCAGGCAGGGAGACATCCTTGGCATACTAGGGGGGGGGGGGAAGGAGGACGGGGCGGGGCCTTTTTGGGAGCGGAGCAGGTGGTGGTGCCACTAGAGCGTTTAACGGCGGCAGAAGGGTGGGTGGTGATATGAGGGATGGGAGCCATAGGGAGGTGGCGGGAAATGGCAGGTCCCAGTTTGGACGCAGCAGTCGGCGCCGGAGATGGTGACGGTGAAGGCGACGGCGACGGCGGTGGCGGTGGCGGTGATGGCGAAGGCGATGGGGAGAGTTGGGCATGGGCAGTGGCCCGACGGGCCACAACCCTAGCTGGAGCTGCAGTGACAGGCTGGGGGAGTGGGGGGAAAGGATCGGAGGGAGAGGAGCGGGAGAAAGAAGCAGGAGAGGGGGCAACAAAGAGCGAGGGCGAAGGGAGAGTGAGAAGAGGCGGGATGGAAAGAGGGGGGTGGGACTGGGCACACCATGTTATGGTGGTGGTGGCGGCGGAGGGGGAAGTATAAACTGTGGCTGTGGTGGTAGTGGTGGTAGTGGTGGTGGGGGCTGACATGACAGGGAGAAACAAAAACGCACTGGACGAAAAAGAAAAGACAAAAACAGGGGACAGACGAAGACGAAGACGGAGACGGAGGAAGACGAAAACGGACGAAGATCAGAGTCCCACGCTGCCGGCGCTGGCGCTGACGGCGACGACTGGTGGCAGGAATGCCGCAGCTGCTGCTGCTGCTGCCGCTGCCGCTGCCGCTGCCGCGGACGGGGCCGGGGCCGCTGCTGCTGCTGATGCTGCTGGGCTGGGCTGGGCTGGGCTGGGCTGGGCTGGGCTGGCTGGACCGCCGCTGCTGAGCTACTGCTGCTGCACCAGGGCTGGCTGGCTGGCTGGCTGGCTGGCTGCAACCGGCCGGACCGCTGCTGCTGCTGTTGCTGGCCGGGAACGATGCTGCTGGCCGGGACCGGGACCGCTGCTGCTGCTGCTGGCTGGCTGGCTGGCTGGCACCTGAAAAACCTAGCACTTCGATTAGTGCTGGAATGGCACAATCGACGGGCGGTAACCTTGCGGAGTACCGCCGGAGATGCGGGTCGGACGTCTGAGAGCGACTCATACATCGTAGAAAGTGGGCGTGACCAGGGTTACACGTGATATGCAGAGATAATCTTTGTCAGAGATAAAACTTAACTATGGATCGTAGTCTCGTCACGGATAAAACTGTCTAGCAAATCTGTAGTGCTACTGTCCAAATATCACTAAGTTTCATGGTCTCTTCTTTCCGATTAAAATTATCCCTATGTTTATATAATTCAATTGCTTCTCTACAAAGCCGGGGGTAATAGTTCGTCGTCGTAGATAAAATATTTGTTTCGGAAAACTTCACTTGATGAATTCCTGACTGAAAAGCGTGTTCTGCTACAGCCGATTTATCTGTTTTTCCTAATCGGCAAAGACTTCTGTGTTCTTTTATCCGTGTATTTACGGTTCTTTTTGTTGTTCCAGTATAAACTTTACCACACGTACAAGGAATTTTATATGCGCCACTGGCTGATAGAGGAGCGCGTTTATCTTTTACAGACCGGAGAACATGACAAATTTTCTTCGTTGGTCTAAAAACAGGTCTAATATCTTGTTTACTTAAAATCTTTCCAATCTGATCCGTTACTTTCTTTATAAAAGGGAGAGAGACTGTATTCTTCCATCGTTTTTAGGGCTTGTCCTTAGGCTTTTTGTTGTTTGGGTGCAGAATTCTGCTTACTTCTTTCTTTGAGTAGCCATTTTTCTCAAAAGCGTGCTTCAGATGCTTTAATTCGACGTCTAGATACTCCGGCGTGCAAATCCGTCTGGCTCTGTCAACGAGACTTTTAATCACACCTCTCTTTTGTTGTGGGTGGTGGTTAGAGTTTTTATGTAAGTATCAGTCTGTGTGCGTTATTTTTCTAAAAATCTGTTGTTTCAAGCTTCCATCTGTCTGTCTCATAACTAAAACATCCAAAAACGGTATTTTGTTATCATTTTCTCTCTCCATGGTAAACTGGATTCTTGGATTTATATTATTAAGGTAATCAAAAAATTCGTCTAAGGCTTCTCTACCATGTGGCCAGACCACAAATGTATCGTCTACATATCGATACCAGCGAGATGGTTTCTTATCTGCTTTTTCCAAGGCTGACTGTTCGAATTTCTCCATGTAGAAATTAGCTACTGCAGGACCCAATGGGTTACCCATTGCTACGCCATTAAGTTGCTCATAAAATTCATTATTCCCCTGGAACTGACTGAAAGTAAGACAATGTCTGAAAAGACAGAGGAGAGGATACATTATACAAGACGAGAGATGGATTCTGTTGACCGTAAGTTACTGCAGCTACATTTATTCCTTGCTAGTAAGATACAGATAGACCTATGGAATAAAATAGATTGCCTTACATTTCGATTTGTGGAAACCATGATGGAAACGACTACTAGAAGGCATAAGAAGAAGTTAGAAAAGTTACAAACTTATGCAGAATCTACAAATAATACAGTGATGTCCGAAACTGTTATTAACAAGTCAGACAGAGTTTTATCTCAAGACGAAATTTCAGTTCTTGCAAAAGGAGGAAACTACGCTCTAACACCTCCGAAAGTTCCTGTTGAGGATATTATTGCAAATGTAGAAGCAGGTATACGTACTCTCCCCAAAGAAACTGCTAATGCAATCCGAATCGAAACCACCAGAGTATTATGCCGCAGTAAACCTCTGGAAAGTAATTTAACCAATGGCCAAAGAAAGGCTCTGAGAGATTTAAATACAGATGAAGACATAGTGATTGTTCCTGCTGATAAAGGGAATGCTACTGTCGTTTTAAATACAGAAGATTATCAAATCAAAATTTTGAATATTTTAACGTCAGGACAATACAAAAAACTTAAGAAAGATCATACAGCCAGCGTATTACGGAAAACAAATAATCTGATAAAATCGGCCACTTCTATTCAAAAAGAAGAAAAAAGAGCTTTATTGAAGACTGAAGCTATGTGTCCTAGACTCTATGGCCTACCCAAGGTACATAAGAGGGACCTTCCTCTGAGACCGATTGTTAGTGCTATCCATTCTCCTACGTATGAAATAGCAAGATATCTAGCAACTCGTTTACAACCATATATTGGAAAAACTGACTCATATATAAAGGACTCACGTCATTTTATAGAGAAAATTGAAGGTTTAATTCTGACTCCTGAAGATATTTTAGTAAGTTATGATGTAGTATCTTTATTTACTATGATTCCAGTTAACGAAGTTATGGATTTTATAACGGATATTTTTCCAGAAGATCTGACTGCTCTTTTCAGACATTGTCTTACTTCCAGTCAGTTCCAGTGGAATAATGAATTTTATGAGCAACTTAATGGCGTAGCAATGGGTAACCCATTGGGTCCTGCAGTACCTAATTTCTGCATGGAGAAATTCGAACAGTCAGCCTTGGAAAAAGCAGATAAGAAACCATCTCGCTGGTATCGATATGTAGACGATACATTTGTGGTCTGGCCACATGGTAGAGAAGCCTTAGACGAATTTTTTGATTACCTTAATAATATAAATCCAAGAATCCAGTTTACCATGGAGAGAGAAAATGATAACAAAATACCGTTTTTGGATGTTTTAGTTATGAGACAGACAGATGGAAGCTTGAAACAACAGATTTTTAGAAAAATAACGCACACAGACTGATACTTACATAAAAACTCTAACCACCACCCACAACAAAAGAGAGGTGTGATTAAAAGTCTCGTTGACAGAGCCAGACGGATTTGCACGCCGGAGTATCTAGACGTCGAATTAAAGCATCTGAAGCACGCTTTTGAGAAAAATGGCTACTCAAAGAAAGAAGTAAGCAGAATTCTGCACCCAAACAACAAAAAGACTAAGGACAAGCCCGAAAAACGATGGAAGAATACAGTCTCTCTCCCTTTTATAAAGAAAGTAACGGATCAGATTGGAAAGATTTTAAGTAAACAAGATATTAGACCTGTTTTTAGACCAACGAAGAAAATTTGTCATGTTCTCTGGTCTGTAAAAGATAAACGCGCTCCTCTATCAGCCAGTGGCGCATATAAAATTCCTTGTACATGTGGTACAGTTTATATTGGAACAACAAAAAGAAGCGTAAATACACGGTGAAAAGAACACAGAAGTCTTTGCCGATTAGGAAAAACAGATAAATCGGCTGTAGCAGAACACGCTTTTCAGTCAGGAAATCATCAAGTGAAGTTTTCCGAAACAAATATTTTATCTACGACGACGAACTATTGGTTCAAATGGCTCAGAGCACTATGGGACTCTACTGCTGAGGTCATAAGTCCCCTAGAACTTAGAACTACTTAAACCTAACTAACCTAAGGACAACACACACATCCATGCCCGAGGCAGGATTCGAACCTGCGACCGTAGCAGTCGCGCGGTTCCAGACTGTAGCGCCAGAACCGCTCGGCCACCAGCGGCCGGCGACGAACTATTACCCCCGGCTTTGTAGAGAAGCAATTGAAATATACAAACATAGGGATAATTTTAATCGGAAAGAAGAGACCATGAAACTTAGTGATATTTGGACAGTAGCACTACAGAAGTGCTAGACAGTTTTATCCGTGACGAGATTACGATCGATAGTTAAGTTTTATCTCTGACAAAGATTATCTCTGCATACCACGTGTAACTCTGGTCACGCCCACTTTCTACGATATATAAGTCGCTCTCAGACGTCCGGCCCGTCAGTCGGCGAGACTCACCGGAGGAGAAACACCCCTCCGAAGATGTCCAGCGCAGCTCTGGACGAAACGTTAGGAGCTGAAGAGTTTCATGGACCACGACCTTACATCCCGGAAGGTTTACCAGAAGATATGTCATCCGGTCGTGAAAGCCTACATACTATGATAAGGTTGTTTTGCCCTTAAGGCGTAAGAATGTTTGAGCTTTCAGCCTAATTTTTAGAACTGTTTCAAGGTAAGACCTTTGGCCTTTTAAAAATTTATTTTGGTTTGTGTCTTAAGTGATGGGCCTTCAGCCGATTTTTAAATTAAAGTTGTTTTGCTCTTAAGGTGTCAGATTGTTTGATCCTTCAGCCTAATTAAATAACTGTTTTAAGGTAAGGTCTTTTGCCTTTTAAAACTTTAATTTTATTTTGAGTCTTATGAGATGGGCCTTCAGCCGATTTTTTTTTAAATTAAAGTTGTTTGCTCTTAAGGTGTGAGATTGTTTGGGCCTTCAGCCTAATTGAAAGAACTGATTTAAGATAAAGCCTTCTGCCTTCTAAATTTCTGATTTTGGTTTCAGCCGTAAGTTATTGGCTTTCAACTGATTTCAAATTAAAGTGGTCTTGCCCTTAAGGTATGAGATTGTATGGCGCATTCAGCCGGTAATTAAGTTCCAAAAATTAATGCTGTGTTTTTTTAATTTTTTGGGTCGTTTAATGTTTGGTCAAATAAATAAAGTTATATGTTCGAGTGTAACTGACGGCCGCTTTGTTTGGCCCCTTTCAACAATTTAAACTTCCTGTCCTGTCCTGCGGGTGTAGCAGAGCGTTGCAGTCACTTATTAACGCCTGCGTGATCAACATCTATCGAACTTCGGTTGCTTTAAATACTGTATAAAAGCACTTAATTAGAAGTGGTCACTTACGTTTGATTTTATACGAGGGTCGTTTAGTAAGTAACGCAACGCATTCTTCTCGGTCAGTTTCCACTGAAAAATGCGTAATTTGTTGTGGGACATCTTGGAATATTTCCGCTTCAGCGCCTATAGTTTCACCAAGTTCCAATAGGTGGCTACTGTATACGCAGCCTCCAAAATGGCGTTTGTGACTGAGGTACGTTACAAGCAGAGATTTGTCATTGGCTTCCTTTTGGCGAAAAACCAGGGCGTCGCAAATATTCACAGCCCTTTAGGGATGTCTTCTGAGACCTGGCAGTGAACAAAAGGAGGGCGAGGCGTTAGGCAACGCGCGTCTGTCACCAGCGCAACAACGCCGTGCGGACCTGTCCGGTCCCCCGCGTGCCGGCAGGTCGCACACAGCAGTCAGTGACTCCAGCAGTGCTGGAACGTGCGGACAGTACGATTCGAGGTGATCTACAGATCACAAACAAGCAGCTCGCTCCTCAGCTGAACGTCTCTGCTAGTAATGTTGACACACTCGACCATTTCAATTACCCAAAGGTGTCTGCCCGCCGGGTTCCTCGCCACCTAGCAGAAGACACAAGGAGCAGCGAAGGGCCATCTTTGCGGAACTGCTTGTGCATTATGAGCGTGATCGTGACAATTTTTTTGTCCAGCTTCGACACAGGATATGACGCATGGGTTCACCTCATAGAGTCGTAAACAAACGGCATTACATCGAGTGACGCCATACCACCTCTCCTCCAAGAAAAAAGTTCAAATGCTCTCATCCAGAAATGTAAAGGCGACGGTCTTCTCGGAACCTGAAGGTGTTTCTCTATTTTATGTCCGCCCTCATGGTGCAACAATCAACTCTGAAGTGTACTGTGCTACCCTCAGGAAATTGGAGAAACTTCTTCAGGCTGTTCGTTGCCACAAATGCAAACGATCTTCACCATGACAACGCAAGGCCTTACATAACACTGCACAATAGAGAGGAGCGCACAAAATTTCACTGGACTTTGTTCCTCACCCAGCTTATAGCGCGGATCTCGCACCTTCAGACTTCCATCTGCTTCGCACAATGAAGGATGCACTCCAAGGGAAGCAGTACGTGAAGTACTGGGAGGTTGTTGCTGCAGCAAGACATTGGTTCGGACGTCGACCATTAGAGTGGAACCAAGCAGGCATACCGGCCCTCACAGTCTGGTGGCGTAAGGCCGACTCACTGAACGTGAATTATATTGAAATACAGGGTTTTGTAGCCAGAAAATTGGGGAATTATGTAGTGTACTGGAACCCTGAGCAAAACAAACCCTCTTTCAGAAAAAAAGAGTGTGGCATTACATATTGAACGCCCCTCGCATTAGCTCTCCATTGACCACACAACAATATTAAATTCAGAATCACACATTCGAGAAAAGCACATCCCTTTTAAGATTTCAAGACAGCGTCGGTTATTTTACACTGCTGCCCACCGTAAATGCAACACCAAGAAAGACAAGAGGTAGCACAACAAGATTTATTTTGTAGATAACATGTTGACCAAGTATCAAATGATTACGTTTACAGACGTCTGTGACATGTGGTTCCTGCCAGAATCAGTAGCCAGAGTAGCCGCCATTGTTGGAGATCACCGCTGCCACACGTCTCGGCATTGAGTCAAAGAGACGTTGGATGTGTTCCTGGGGTACAGCAGCCCAAGCAGCTTCCACACGTTGCCAAAGATCATCTGGTGTGGCAGCTGGGAATGTAATCTGGGTCACTCGTTGAGCAACCATGGAACACATGATTTCTATCGGTGAAAGATCCGGAGAGCGAGCCGGCCAGGGAAGCAATTCAATCTGGTTATTGACGAAGAACCTTTGGACAATGCGTGCCACGTGTGGTCGCGCATTATCCTGTTGAAATATGGCTGTGGCCGAGCCCTGAAGGTAAGGAAGGACAACTGGCTCCAGCACCTCGGATATGTAGCGCCGGCTATTTAAAGTACCGGCAATGCGTACTAGAGGCGTGCGAGAGTAATATCCAATACCGCCCCATACCATAATACCCGGTGCAAGACCAGTGTGGCGGTGCATAATGCAGCTGTCCAGCATCCTCTCTCCACGGTGTCTCCACACTAGAACCCGACCATCGTGGTGCTGCAGACAGAAGCGTGCATCATCAGTAAAGATAACGTCATTCCATTCTGCCGTCCACATCCGTCTGTCATCACACCATTGGCGACGGAGACGTCTGTGGTTCTGCGTCAATGGTAGACGAAGCAATGGACGTCTTGCGGATAGACCACTCTGGTGTAAACGGCGTCGAATGGTTCGCGCAGACACTGGATGATGCGTTACAGACGCAATGTGATTTGCTATGGTTCGGGATGTCACTGAGCGATCCGTCACTGCCATGCGCACAATTTGCCTATCAGCACGTGCAGTGGTGCACCGAGGTGAATGCGATCGACCACATCGGTCCGTCGTACTCTCCTGCATCCAACAGTCACATATCCGCATTACGGTTGTTTGGTTTCGTTCAACACGACTAGCGATTTCTCTGTATGATAATCCACAATCTCGGTAAGCCACTATCCTTCCTCTGTCGAACTCGGATACTTGATCAAACGATGTTCGCTGTTGTCTACGAGGCATAACTGATCGTCTTGTGAAACAACCACAAGGTAAACACACGTGCCGAACGTACACTCGTTGAAATCGCCAAGCCTTAAATGGCGCTATGTGGTGGCGCCACAGGCGCGCGTGATGTGCGTCTGCGCTGAAATTCTAATCAGTTGCATATCTCATCGCTGCAAACCCATGGTGTAAATTTCACTTGATTCGGATGCTTCCTTCAGGGTGTTGCATTTACGGTGGCCAGCAGTATACATTAGTTACATGTCAGATAACCTCATGAATCCACGGATCCTGCATGTCAGCAGGGAAATGTTCAAGCTGGTGGAGGCTCCATATTGGTGTGGGGCGTGTGTGGTTTCAGTAATATGGGACCCCTGATATGTCTAGAAACGACTCTTAACAGGTGACACGTACGTAAGCATCCTGTCTGATGACCTGCATCCGTTCATGTCCACTGTGCATTCCGACGGACTTGGGGAATTCCAGCAGGAAAATGCGACAACCCACACGTCCATAATTGTTACACGGTGGCTCCAGAAACACTCTTCTGAGTTTAAATACTTCCGCTGGTCACCAGACTCCCGAGACATGAACATTATTGATTTTATCTGGGATGCCTTCCAACGTGCCGTTCAGAAGAGATCTCCACCCCATCGTAATCTTACGGATTTATGGACAGCCCTGCAGGATTCATGGTGTCAGTTCCCTCCAGCACTACTTCAGATATTAGTCGAGTCCATGCCATGTCGTGTTGCGGCACTTCGGCGTGTTTCTTTAGCTCTTCAGTGTATTATGTGTGAAGTTTGCTGCAAGTCACTAAATGCACTCACTTTCAAATACTGGATCAATGACGTACGAATATTTGCCCATCGTGGACCACACTACTTGCTCCCGGGTTCGATTCCCGGCGGGGTCAGGGATTTTCTCTGCCTCGTGATGACTGGGTGTTGTGTGAAGTCCTTAGGTTAGTTAGGTATAAGTACGAGTAGTTCTAAGTTCTAGGGGACTGATGACCATAGATGTTAAGTCCCATAGTGCTCAGAGCCACACTGCTTGCCTGTGTGTACATTCAGGGTATCAGCTATCTCCACTTCAAATTTCGTATACTCTCTTCAGCGATTTTAGCGTGAATGAATAACAAACATACAAACACATATACTCACTAATTTTCGCATTTAGTACGAGGGCAGTTCAATAAGTAATGCAACACATTTTTTTCTGAAACAGGGGTTGTTTTATTCAGCATTGAAATACACCAGGTTATTCCCCAATCTTTTAGCTACACAACACTATTTTTCAACGTAATCTCCATTCAATGCTACGGCCTTACGCCACCTTTAAATGAGGGCCTGTATGCCTGCACGGTACCATTCCACTGGTCGATGTCGGAGCCAACGTCGTACTGCATCAATAACTTCTTCATCATCCGCGTAGTGCCTCCCACGGATTGCGTCCTTCATTGGGCCAATCATATGGAAATCCGACAGTGCGAGATCGGGGCTGTAGGGTGCATGAGGAAGAACAGTCCACTGAAGTTTTGTGAGCTCCTCTCGGGTGCGAAGACTTGTGTGAGGTCTTGCGTTGTCATGAAGAAGGAGAAGTTCGTTCAGATTTTTGTGCCTACAAACACGCTGAAGTCGTTTTTTCAATTTCTGAAGAGTAGCACAATACACTTCAGAGTTGATCGTTTGACCACGGGGAAGGACATCGAACAGAATAACCCCTTCAGCGTCCCAGAAGACTGTAACCATGACTTTACCGGCTGAGGGTATGGCTTTAAACTTTTTCTTGGTAGGGGAGTGGGTGTGGCGCCACTCCATTGATTGCCGTTTTGTTTCAGGTTCGAAGTGATGAACCCATGTTTCATTGCCTGTAACAATCTCTGACAAGAAATTGTCACCCTCAGCCACATGACGAGCAAGCAATTCCGCACAGATGGTTCTCCTTTACTCTTTATGGTGTTCGGTTACACAACGAGGGACCCAGCGGGAACAAGCCTTTGAATATCCCAACTGGTGAACAATTTTGACAGCACTACCAACAAAGATGTCAAGTTGAGCACTGAGTTGTTTGATGGTGATCCGTCGATCATCTCGAACGAGTGTGTTCGCACGCTCCGCCATTGCAGGAGTCACAGCTGCGCACGGCCGGCCCGCACGCGGGAGATCAGACAGTCTTGCTTGACCTTGCGGCGATGATGACACACGCTTTGCCCAACGACTCACCGTGCTTTTGTCCACTGCCAGATCACCGTAGACATTCTGCAAGCGCCTATGAATATCTGAGATGCCCTGGTTTTCCGCCAAAAGAAACTCGATCACTGCCCGTTGTTTGCAACGCACATCCGTTACAGACGCCATTTTAGCAGCTCCGTACAGCGCTGCTACCTGTCGGAAGTCAATGAAACTATAGGAGACGAAGCGGGAATGTTTGAAAATATTCCACAAGAAATTTCCGGTTTTTTCAACCAAAATTGGCCGAGAAAAAAAATGTGTTGCATTACTTATTGAACTGCCCTCGTATAATCTACAGTATACGTGCCAGGGTAGCCGAGAGCACTAACGCGCTGCTTCCTGGAATCGGTTAGGCGCACCGGCCCGGATCGAATCCGCCCAGCGGACTAACGACGAGGGCCGGTGTGCCGGCCAGCCTGGATGCGGTTTTTAGGCATTTTTCCACATCCCACTAGGTGAATGCCAGGATGGTCCCCATGTTGCGCCTCAGTTACACGACTCACAGACATTTGACAGACATTCGCACTATTCCATGGCCTACACTAGGTGCAGACAGTTGGGGTGCACACATTTCGTCCCAGGGTGGTACGGGGTGGCGACAGGAAGGGCATCTGGCCACCCTTTCAAATTAACACGTCAAATCCGGTTAACCATAACCGCAGACGCCGCTAGTCAGGATTAATGCTTGGAAAGGGAGAGACAGTATAATCTACAGTAGACCTTTATAAGGTTTAGTCTGATATCAGCTGTAAAAAATGTGAAATTTTTTGGCAGTACTGGAGATTGTTTTGTATAAAATATATCACAGAATTTGTATCAAATTTTGCTATAAAAAAATAATGCGCAGCGAAGGTAAATCTGCTATGAGTAAAACAATGGTTTGTGAGTGGTAAAAGCGTTTCGAAGAAGGACGTGAAGACGTAAAGGTGGCTAGCGTCATGGACACAAGAACACCTAAAAAACTAATGAAACCGTGGAGAAAATGAAAGAAATGGTTCTCAACGATCAGCGGATCACAACTAAGCAATCAGTGATGGTGTTACCATTTAAATTCCCTCGTGCTGTTAGACTTGTTTCTGAAGTTTTCAGTATGAAACATGTGACAGCAAATTTTGTTCAAAAATTGTTGACTTTCGAATATAACATGAGTTTACAGGTATGACGTCAAAACTAAGACCCAGTCTTTCCAGTGGAAACTAGACACGTGCTGTCAAATATGAAGGCTATACTCTCACTGTTCTACGATTTCAACGGCATAGAGCACCACCAGTTCTAGTCGCAAGTATATCAATATACTTCTTACAAGTTCAACACCGTTTTATTAAAGCAATCCAAAACAAAATGTACCAGCTTACACTCCGTTGTATATAAGATTTTGTCCGTAAACAATGGTGATTAATGCCCCAGACTCCATATTCGCCAGACGTTGCCCCTAACGGTTTTAAAGAGGGTTTTAAAAGGACGTCGTTTTACAAGCATAGCTGAGATCAAAAACGAATCGCATCGCTTGCTACATGCTGTCCCATTTCCAAAAGAATTCCGGGAAATTGAAAAAGCAACGACCTAATCGTGTAACATCTAATGGACGATCGTTTTGAAGCAGCTAATACTGATGTAGACGAATAAATGAAATTCTTCTCCAAACCACGACCTCTGCGCCCTTCCCCTTGACCAGGCATTGTGCAAGACTATTCTCCGTGTGACTCCCACGGAAGGCCACGGAAAACGACCCCTAACCGCAACTGCTAGCAGCGCGACGTACCGCAGCCGAGGACGGGTCAGCAAAGTTTCGGTGATGGGCCTTAGATTGGCGCGATAGGGAAAGTCAATTTCCGGCGGGCGGCGTCACAAGTTGGCAGCACTGGTGACGGCTGGCGGCAATTTCCGGTGCTGGCCGCGATTCCCGCCTCTGGTAGGAAATAAAAGACGGTGCACAGTATAGCGCGTACAGTCCATTTCGCCGCTCCAACACGTAAGTGCCTCGTTCAGCGAAAGTAAAGAGAATTTGAATATTACGTTAACAATATACTCATCTGTGGTCAGAAAGATCCACAATACCATTAATATCGAAGTTGCTTTTAGATGACATGAAACCAGGCTAAAGAATGGTTGCCATTTTCTTCTGGACCTAACATATGATGTCGATTGTACGTTTTTCGGGCAGTAGTGAAGTCTGCGCTGTTTCTTTGCGCCCTTCCAGTCTGCAAGTATTTTGGAAGTGAACTACGAAACTGACTTACTTTATAGAAGAATGAAGATATCACAATGAAGCCTTCGGCACTAAACTTAATCTTCAAATCGTAGGATGACATGGCAATGATCATATCTTTTTGCCAAAAGCATAAAAGAACCTGGTGCATAATACAAGAAACTGGTAATAATAAGACTTCAAGGTAGACTCTGATAGGCGTCCAAATTGTTTAAAAATTCGAACGGCCGCAAGACAGCCATCAAATATCAATATAATTTTTCTGAGTTTGTGACTGCATTGTAAATAACTAAAACTACCGACGATTCGGTAACTGTTGCAAGTGACCTTCTTCAGGGTGTTTTTGCTTACAAAACACTCTGAAGAAGGACACTTGTAACAGTAACCAAAACGTCTGTAGTTTTGCATATTGACAACGAGGTCACAAACCCAGAAAAAATTTATTGACTGTGACGTCGGTAGCGAAATGCTAAAATTATATTTAACTATCATATCATTAACAGGAATAAACTACTGAAGTCGATTTTTCTAAAAAGTACCCTCTCTCATAATCCTCAACTTAGCACGAGGAAGCTATACTTATTTATTTTTTAATGAGTCGATATCTCCCCACTTTCTCACCGAGAGCACATCGAAGTTAATGTAAATGCAAATCCTGCTCTTAACCAAAACTGAAACTGTTAAAAGTAGAATGTAAACGTGTAAATCAATCGCTTTGAAGATTCACTTTGCGAATCAAGTGGAAAATGAATGTTTCGGGTTCTTAACGGCTATACACTTAAAAATGTTCTAGTATCTACCCAGGGTTCCAATATTTCAATTTGCCTATGTTTCTCTTTTCTTAGGCAAATTAGAACCTCTTTGCTGAGCCCAGTCATTTGTTGTTGTCCCATTTTCCAAAACATTTAACAAGATTTGCCCTTGTCCCTGTCTTTTAGTGTCGTCAAAATGTGCTCATGAAATTCAGCCTGACACAGCCTGAATTATCTCTACTAAGACTAAGTGGTACCTGAGACTACCTGTTAGAGGTACAATATAAACTTCAGTAACGAATCTTCCTGAAACTTTCAACATAAACTTCGTTTACCTGTTAGAAGTTAAAACAGCGTAACGTCTTGGAATCATAATAGTCTGTAGTATGTTTGGCGGCGGACAGGGGCTGTCTTTGAGACGCAGAGATGGAGTGTGTGTCGCATGTGGAATGTGTGTCAGATGCGGAGACTTAATGTGTCGGATGTGGAGACGGAATTTCTCAGACATGAAGGCGGAGAGTCTCTGCAAAGAGCGTAAAAAAATAAAGATTAAAGTGCAAACAATGTCTGTGGTCCGCTTCGTCCAAGATACATGTTCCTGTGAGTATTTAATGAACGCTTGTGTATTTCGAGAGAATTATAAAAGACATACCTTTAACATTGAATGAATAACGACATTTTTATTAATTTTATCCTGAGTTAAAGTATTGTGCGTATACCTTTACCAGTTCTAAAAAAGTCGTCATGGTATGAACGTTCGTTTTTATATACAACTGTAGAAGAATTTCAGTAGACCGAAACAGCTACATTTTATTAAATGACAACTCCAGTTAAATAAAAATAAAATAACATCTTCCCATTTGAAAACATTATTCATAGTAATAATATTTATAACTGCTAATGCTTTATTTTAAAATTATTTTCAGATACGCTGTTTAATAATACTGCTGACAACAATTTTTGATGCCCTACACCCAAGAAACATGTTTGACAAATAAAGCAGACAGAAAAGGAATATGCATAGAGGAATTTTGCTGTCGAGGGTATGTAGAGAAGATAAAATCAGCACAAACGTAGAGTCAGAAGAGACAGAAAGGGAGAGAAATATGTTAAAAGCAATTCATGGACTTAAAACTGTTCGCAAATAATAAGCACAGTGTACTAAAGATAAGTCACAGTTAATAAAATGTTCCGGGCTATTATGCCGTGGTCGATGAATTTCACCTTAAAACCCAACGTTTCGTCCCCGTCTACGGAGGACATTTTCGAGGATGAGCGTAGTTTCTTTGGATGTCCAATTCACACCCTGTCTCGCTACTGACTACAGCAAAATTCCACTTTCGCGTGTTTACGTGCAGTGGGTGACGTCACATGTTCTGAATGCGCGACCGCAATTGGGCGTGGTCGACTGCCGTCTCTGATGTTTCTATTACCCCATGGTAGAAGGCTGATACACATCTTCTTCAGCTTCGATATCGGATGTTATTCAATTTCACGGCCTGCTCCTTTCTACTGAAATTCCTGGGGTGTTTTACAAACTTTGTGGCCTCTCCGTATAGCCTTTCGTGCTCTCCACTTGTGGCAGGCAGTACTCGAGTCCTATGAAAGTGAGTGCGGTGATCTCCTGGCTGCAAATCATGTTCCACAACAACTGATCTGTCAGTCTATCCCATTCTGCAGTTGCCCATGCACTCTTCTAATCGTTTTTTGACCGTCATTTTACAGTACCCATGTACACCTACCCACAACTACAAGGAATGCTATAAATTCCAGCTTTCTGTAGCTGTTTGCGAACATCCTTACCAGATTTCAGGTTATCTTGCATCTTCCGGAATGTACCGTTGGGCTCTAAGTGCAATCCACACTGCCGCGGCATAATAGCCCGGATCATTTTATCAATAGTGACCTTTCAGGACATGAATGTTTACGTTTTAGAAAATAAGTCAGCACTAGGAGACATGGCGCTAATACCATGTAAAATCGCGTCTGGTGGCAATAATGATGTCAAATTGGCGATAAGTATGCCACGTATAGCTGAAGCAAATTGATGTTTAGATCCCGAAAATCCAAGAAAATTGCAGGCATGTTGATTGCTATGTTTCACGCGCTGATGAAAATAGTTCCACACTGTTTCTATAGGACTAAGATCTGGTGATGTAGGGGACAAGTCAAGGTGAGGTGGGATCAGACCAGCGTTGCGAGCAGCCCAGTGAACACTGCTTGGAAGACGGGACTCTCTACACTACACCCGTCATCAAGGTGTGTAAGAAAAGACTAAGTATTGTCACTGACAATGTTGAAATAAAAATTTTGCTTCATGTAAACTATAACTTGAAAATCAGTGGCCCGAAACCATAATACGAATAATACCTCCAGAGCATTTAAAGCACCATCTTCCGGAACTACACTTTCCGCACACTGCCGGCTTATGGTTCGATGCACCATTGGTACACTCGTCGTCCTGCATTAGTAGAAAAAAAGGTAAAGTGAACAATGCGAATTACTCCGCGTCACTGAGTTTCATTTAAGAAATTGATTTGAAGTTTGTTACAAACATGTTTTTGTTTACTAAGTATTATTATTATCATCATTCTTAGTTCGTCACTCGCAGGTACTAGTTTATTTAGTTCTTCTGTCATTTGACTGTTGTTCATTTAATTAACTGGTGATATAAGTTTGGTGGACTTTGAATAGTTCACAAAATATCAGAGAATTTCCAGAAGTTGCTGCGCTGGTCTGCCAAGATATCACCGGTTAGCTGGAACTCCGCTACACAACACACGATCCACTGAAACGGGTTGTTGTATTTATTCTCACACGCCGAATATTCGGAGCCTGCACCAGTGCAATTACAGTACTCAACTGACTCACGGGTGTCCTAGCCCGATACGTAGATTTCCACAAAGTAACAACGGCTTATAAATTCTTCGGATGAAATGAATGTGCTTGTATATTCGCCGGGAAACATCCGGAATAAGTGTCCGAATATCGTACGACAATTTCGAACATCCACAGCTCAGATCAGTCACTTCTGAATAAATAAGATGTGCTAGGTACCTGTAACGTTTGCTTTTCTATTTTACTGAAAATGTTACACTATTTTAAATAGAAATAACATTAATCGGATACTACTTAAATCGAAAAAAATTATTGTGGATGAATACAGGCCAAAATGGCTGCCAGCAATAGCCTATTTTCCTATGTTAAAAATATGATTCGGCTTGTTATTCTGATTGATTGTAACATTTAAACAGCATTTACGGTCAATATTGTCACAAATGTTATTTTTATGTAATTAAAGCTTAAAAAGTTAAATATCAAAATCTGGTGGCGTGGTAACGTCACAGACAAGGAGTCAGACGAAGCTATACGTGTGTTACAAGAGCTTAGCCGAAGTCACGAAGTTTTTACGTTTTTTTTTTTTTCTGCAAACAGTTTAGCTACTTAGTGATGGAAAACACAAGTACAACTTTCAAGTAACAGTAGAAATGAATTCTGTGAACGGTGATAGTGGAAGCCTTGCGAAAGTTGAAGTGTTTATGCTCCACTCATTTGGAGTGGCGTTGTTGCAACGGCGGACATTCTTTTCCCAGCTTCCTGTAGTATAATTAAAATCGCTCAAAACTGAGGAATTGTAGTACTTTCGCAAATGGGTCCCTTTATTGTAACTAGATCGTCAACTAACAGTCATGAGCTACGACCCAAAACACAATAAAATTATTCTTGGCAAAACTTCGTCATGATTTCTAGCGCATCCGACTACGGATTAAGAGATCACATGTCCGAATCTTGGAAAGGTCATACCATGCATAGGGTGACAGTTATTGAATTATATGAAATAAAATCGTCGTAACTTGTGAACGGTTTGCGTTAGGAAGTTCAAACTGGATGGTTGGCCGCGGGGCAAGATGCGGATTAGTATTATTAATACAGTTCAATAATAATTATACAATAATAACCTACCACCTTAACTAATTAGTGGGTGCCGGCCGAAGTGGCCGTGCGGTTAAAGGCGCTGCAGTCTGGAACCGCAAGACCGCTACGGTAGCAGGTTCGAATCCTGCCTTGGGCATGGATGTTTGTGATTTCCTTAGGTTAGTTAGGTTTAACTAGTTCTAAGTTCTAGGGGACTAATGACCTCAGCAGTTGAGTCCCATAGTGCTGAGAGCCATTTGAACCATTTAATTAGTGGGTCTTTAATTAATACAATGACAAAGAAAATGCAGCTTCTACGTACATGTAAGCACATGTAAATAGCAAGAAAAACGATAATATTCTGTTTCTGATTTGTGTGGTGAAATTTAACAATTGTGATTTGGCTTCCATATGAGAGAACAGTAGAGTCGTTTTACAAGTAGGTTAAAATGTTCTTTCGGGTTAGATTGGAACCAGCGACAAGGGCATCATCTTATGAAATTCGACGGTCCACTATTCTAACATGTGATCTACCGAATACTTGAGGTGCAGTTGGGCAAAAAGACAATTTTCACTGGGAGTTCAATTTCGCTGAATGACGCTATCCTTCGTTGTAACAGTGGGAGATCATATCTCGGGTGTAGGTTAATGTTAACTTCACATTGCAAATTATTTTTAATTAAGTCACTGAATTGTGCTTCGACGTGGTGTCAAGTTGATGTTACTGTGCAACCACATTTTAGGCATCTTATTGTTCTCTGGAACTCTCATAAACAACTTTTCAGGAGTTTCTATACAAGTGTTCGTTAGGTGTGGTACTACACACCATTTGTGACACATTTTCCGAAAGATAAATTCCAAGACAAGACATCACTGTGAATTAGCATGATGACAGCAGGAGCAGCGAACTAGCCAGCGACGTCACAGGCATCATGTGACTCGAATGGACCGTTTTAGCGGGCTTTCAAACTATTTGAATTTCAACTCCACTTCGTTAAAGATACTGAAATTCAAGAGCAAAAATGCAAGTTAAGAGCATAAAATGACATAATTAATCGTTTAAGACAATTTCCACAAAGCAGTCAAATACCCTGTTGTACAAATAGCCGCTAATCGATATACACGTCCGTACTCGTTACGTCCCCCAACCAAAGTAAGCTACAGTCGTTCCATATGTTCGTTATACGATTTGCTCTACAGGGAGAAGCGCTACCATCACAAAAAATCTAGCGCGCTCTCGCAGTAAAAAATAAATAGTAAAAGAAAAGCTCTCAGCGATACGCCATACATACACACAAACCTTTCAAATTCATTTTTGTGTTAGACGTTACCCAAACGCAGTGTCATACAACAATAACCTTGAGTCATCGGATCAACTGATACACCTATAGTTAGCAACTGTTCAGCGTCGGTGTTGTTTGGCCCAATTGTGGAGCTTTATAGTCCGCTGTGAGCAACGACCTTGTCCGAGGTACACGAAATTAGTGTTCAGTTACGAACTTGGAGGGAAATTATTTGGAACAGTAACCGCTGTGACATATCTACGAATAGCCGTTCAGCAGCAGCCTAAATTAACACGACCACATGAAACTAATTAGAGGAAAAGCAGATGTCAGACTGATTCATTGATAGAATATTAAGGTTATGTTATTCAGTCATGAAAGAAGCGGCACACAAGACATTTAAAAGCCGGATTTTTGGATATTGTTTGAGTCTGGGGCCATTACCAGATTTGATTATCAAGTGGCGGGACGGTCCACGTGTGAGGAGCGGATTGCTGTTTGCTGCATTGGGGAGGCATGTCAGAGGAACACACGAGGACTGTCACCGACGGTGGTGTATCGGGACGCTATCGGTATCGCAGGTTCGAATCCTGCCTCGGGCAAGGATGTGTGTGATGTCCTTAGGTTAGTTAGGTTTAAGTAGTTCTAAGTTCTAGGGGACCGATGACTTTAGATGTTAAGTCCCGTAGTGCTCAGAGCCATTTCAACCATTTTTGGATTGTGCTCAATATTTCTTGACAGTGTGCTAACTGGTTAAGAATAATGTGTAGCTGAGAGCCGTTATGCTAAATGACGTTGCCGTTGTCCCGTCATTGCCGGTAATTAAAGTCCGCTACGCCGAGTCGTATTAATGGTTTTGACTTCGGGCGGTTCTTTCACGACGTCCATTTAATGGCGTTGATCCTTGAGTTTTTGAGGATGCAGCGTTTCTCGCCGGGTCACTGAATACTGTGTTGATTTTCTCAAAGAGGATTAATGGTAGTTGTTTCCTTGTAATCAGTTTAATTCTGCTGTTCTGTTCACTTTTACTATACAAATGTATTGTTCGGATCAAGTGGCCCGACACATACTACTAGGGACAGAAAGTTGGCTGAAACCAGATGTAAACAGTAATTAAATCCTAAACTCAGATTGGAATGTATACCGCAGATACAAGCTGGACAGTGAAGGGGGAGGCGTGTTTATAGCGATAGGAAGTGCAATAGTATCGAAGGAAATTGACGGAGATCCGAAATGTGAAATGATTTGGGTGAAGGTCACGGTTACAGCAGACTCAGACATGGTAATTGGATGTCTCTATAGGCCCCCTGGCTCAGCAACTGTTGTGGCTGAGCACCTGAAGGATAATTTGGAAAATATTTAGAGGAGATTTCCCCACCATGTTATAGTTCTGGGTGGAGATTTTAATTTGCCGGATATAGATTGGGAGACTCAAACGTTCAAACGTGGCAGGGACAAAGAATCCAGTGAAATTTTTTCAAGTGCTTTATCTGAAAACTACCTTGAGCAGTTAAACAGAGAACCGACTCGTAGCGATAACATATTAGACCTTCTGGTGACAAACAGACTCGAACTATTTGAAACAGTTAACGCAGAACAGGGAATCAGCGATCATAAAGCGGTTACTGCATCGATGATTTCAGCCGTAAATAGAAATATTAAAAAAGGTAGGAAGATTTTTCTGTCTAGCAAAAGTGACAAAAAGCAGATTTCAGAGTACCTGTCGGCTCAACACAAAAGTTTTGTCTCAAGTACAGATAGTGTTGAGGATCAGTGGAAAAAGTTCAAAACCATCGTACAATATGCGTTAGATAGGTATGTGCCAAGCAAGATTGTAAGAGATGGAAAAGAACTACCGTGGTACAACAACCGAGTTAGAAAACTGCTGCGGAAGCAAAGGGAACTTCACACCAAACATAAACATAGCCAAAGCCTTGCAGACAAACAAAAATTACGCGAAGCGAAATGTAGTGTGAGGAGGGCTATGCGAGAGGCGTTCAATGAATTCGAAAGTAAAGTTCTATGTACTGACTTGGCAGAAAACCCTAAGAAATTTTGGTCTTATGTCAAAGCGGTAGGTGGATCAAAACAAAATGTCCAGACACTCTGTGACCAAAATGGTACTGAAACAGAGGATGACAGACTAAAGGCCGAAATACTAAATGTCTTTTTCCAAAGCTGTTTCACAGAGGAAGACTGCACTGTAGTTCCTTCTCTAGATTGTCGCACAGATGACAAAATGGTAGATATCGAAATAGACGACAGAGGGATAGAGAAACAATTAAAATCGCTCAAAAGAGGGAAGGCCTGATGGTATACCAGTTCGATTTTACACAGAGTACGCGAAGGAACTTGCCCCCCTTCTTGCAGCGGTGCACCGTAGGTCTCTAGGAGAGAGTAGCGTTCCAAAGGATTGGAAAAGGGCGCAGATCTACATCTACATCTACATTGATACTCCGCAAGCCACCCAACGGTGTGTGGCGGAGGGCACTTTACGTGCCACTGTCATTACCTCCCTTTCCTGTTCCAGTCGCGTATGGTTCGCGCGAAGAACGACTGTCTGAAAGCCTCCGTGCGCGCTCTAATCTCTCTAATTTTACATTCGTGATCTCCTCGGGAAGTATAAGTAGGGGGAAGCAATATATTCGATACCTCATCCAGAAACGCACCCTCTCGAAACCTGGCGAGCAAGCTACACCGCGATGCAGAGCGCCTCTCTTGCAGAGTCTGCCACTTGAGTTTATTAAACATCTCCGTAACGCTATCACGGTTACCAAATAACCCTGTGACGAAACGCGCCGCTCTTCTTTGGATCTTCTCTATCTCTTCCGTCAACCCGACCTGGTACGGATCCCACACTGATGAGCAATACTCAAGTATAGGTCGAACGAGTGTTTTGTAAGCCACCTCCTTTGTTGATGGACTACATTTTCTAAGCACTCTCCCAATGAATCTCAACCTGGTGCCCGCCTTACCAACAATTAGTTTTATATGATCATTCCACTTCAAATCGTTCCGTACGCATACTCCCAGATATTTTACAGAAGTAACTGCTACCAGTGTTTGTTCCGCTATCATATAATCATACAATAAAGGATCCTTCTTTCTATGTATTCGCAATACATTACATTTGTCTATGTTAAGGGTCAGTTGCCACTCCCTGCACCAAGTGCCTATCCGCTGCAGATCTTCCTGTATTTCGCTACAATTTTCTAATGCAGCAACTTCTCTGTATACTACAGCATCATCCGCGAAAAGCCGCATGGAACTTCCGACGCTATCTACTAAGTCATTTATATATATTGTGAAAAGCAATGGTCCCATAACACTCCCCTGTGGCACGCCAGAGGTTACTTTAACGTCTGTAGACGTCTCTCCATTGATAACAACATGCTGTGTTCTGTTTGCTAAAAACTCTTCAATCCAGCCACACAGCTGGTCTGATATTCCGTAGGCTCTTACTTTGTTTATCAGGTGACAGTGCGGAACTGTATCGAACGCCTTCCGGAAGTCAAGAAAAATAGCATCTACCTGGGAGCCTGTATCTAATATTTTTTGGGTCTCATGAACAAATAAGGCGAGTTGGGTCTCACACGATCGCTGTTTCCGGAATCCATGTTGATTCCTACATAGTAGATTCTGGGTTTCCAGAAATGACATGATACGCGAGCAAAAAACATGTTCCAAAATTCTACAAGAGATCGACGTAAGAGATATAGGTCTATAGTTTTGCGCATCTGCTCGACGACCCTTCTTGAGGACTGGGACTATCTGTGCTCTTTTCCAATCATCTGGAACCCTCCGTTCCTCTAGAGACTTGCGGTACACGGCTGTTAGAAGGGGGGCAAGATCATCCCAGTTTTCAAGAAGGGACGTCGAACAGATGAGCAGAACTATAGACCTATATCTCTAACGTCGATCAGTTGTAGAGTTTTGGAACACGTATTATGTTCGAGCACAATGACTTTTCTGGAGACTAGAAATCTACTCTGTAGGAATCAGCATGGGTTTCGAAAAAGACGGTCGTGTGAAACCCAGCTCGCGCTATTCGTTCACGAGACTCAGAGGGCCATAGACACTGGTTCACAGGTAGATGCCGTGTTTCTTGACCTCCGCAAGGCGTTCGATACAGTTCCCCATAGTCGTTTAATGAACAAAGTAAGAGCATATGGACTATCAGACCAGTTGTGTGATTGGATTGAAGAGTTCCTAGATAACAGAAGGCAGCATGTCATTCTCAATGGAGAGAAGTCTTCCGAAGTAAGAGTAATTTCAGGTGCGCCGCGTGGGAGTGTCGTAGGACCGTTGATATTCACAATATACATAAATGACCTTGTGGATGACATCGGAAGTTCACTGAGGCTTTTTGCGGATGATGCTGTGCTATATCGAGAGGTTGTAACAATGGAAAATTGTACTGAAATGCAGGAGGATCTGCAGCGAATTGGCGCATGGTGCAGGGAATGGCAATTGAATCTCAATGTAGACAAGTGTAATGTGCTGCGAATACATAGAAAGAAAGATCCCTTATCATTTAGCTACAATATAGCAGGTCAGCAACTGGAAACAGTTAATGCCATAAATTATCTGGGAGTACGCATTAGGAGTGATTTAAAATGGAATGATCATATAAAGTTGATCGTCGGTAAAGCAGATGCCAGACTGAGATTCATTGGAAGAATCCTAAGCCCGAGGGAGGACTCGAACCTCCGACGGTGGGAGCCGCGCGAACTGTGACAAGGCGCCTGAGACCGCACGGATAGCCCGGGAGCCAATCATCGTGTATAAGGGCGATTCTGCATCTATATTTATTAAAGGTCGTGGAATTAAAATGAAATATAATATTTTTGGAAGAATCCTAATGAAATGCAATCCGAAAACAAAGGAAGTAGGTTACAGTACGCTTGTTCGCCCACTGCTTGAATACTGCTCACCAGTGTGGGATCCGTACCAGATAGGGTTGATAGAAGAGATAGAGAAGATCCAACGGAGAGCAGCGCGCTTCGTTACAGGATCATTTAGCAATCGCGAAAGCGTTACGGAGATGATAGATAAACTCCAGTGGAAGACTCTGCAGGAGAGACGCTCAGTAGCTCGGTACGGGCTTTTGTTGGAGTTTCGAGAACATACCTTCACCGAAGAGTCAAGCAGTATATTGCTCCCTCCTACGTATATCTCGCGAAGAGACCATGAGGATAATATCAGAGAGATTAGAGCCCACACAGAGGCATACCGACAATCCTTCTTTCCACGAACAATATGAAACTTGAATAGAAGGGAGAACCGATAGAGGTACTCAAGCTAGCCTCTGCCACACACCGTCAGGTGGCTTGCGGAGTATGGATGTAGATGTAGATGTAGATATGTGAAGAAAATATAAGCGCCGCGCCAGACCGGTCGCGGCCCAGTTCAAGAATAGCTTCAAGACTAGTGACTTGTGTAGAAGAGTCAACTGTATTACTTCACTTGTACTAGGATTTATCATCATCATCATCATCATCATCTTGGACAGTTTCCAGCCACTGGCAGGGTCTGTCGGGAACACAAGCCTCTCCATCGTGTTCTGTCTTTCCACCATTCCCCCTCTTCCACCTTCGTCCAGTTCTCTCCTCTTCTCATCACACATTCCTTCACTCCCTTCATCCATCTATCTCTTGGTCTTCCTCTGGGCCTCTTCCCCTCCAGTTGCAGATCAAACATGCTCTTTGGAATTCTTCCCTCATCCATTCTCTTCATGTGTCCATACCACTGCAGTCTTGATTTTTCTATCCTGTCCTGTACTGGTTCCTCCTTTCGTCTTTCCCTCACATACACATTTCGCAATCTGTCTCGTCTTGTTGCACCCAACCTGCTCCTCTGGAACTTCATTTCACTAGCCTGTATTCTACTTCTGTCGCTTTTGTGCATTACCCATGTCTCACTTCCGTATGCCAATATGGGGACGAAGTAGGTTCGGTATATAATTCCCATAAGTCCAACCCCTCGTCCAAGTCGTGGGAGATGGGCAACGGCACAAAGTAGGGGATTGCCTATAGGGGCGATGTACAGCGGGGACTTCGTGTGCCCCAGGACCGCTACGGTAGCTGAGAAGGCCCTATGGGAACCCTGAAACGTGACGGCTAACGGGGCTCTGGTGAAGCTGCGATAGGCCTAGCAAGCCAGTAGTGGATAAATCAACTGCTTTTAAAAAGGGAACATGCCTCGGATCACTAGGACTTATATATACTGAAAAAGATTGTTCACTTCCGATGTCGCCCTTTGCTTGCGGCACGTCTATGTAATCCTCAGAGCTAAGTATTGTCATTTACTTTTCGTAATAAAACTCTTTAATATGATTTGTTGGAATTGTTTGTCTAGCGATCCGAGAAAGCAGGTTTCCTAGACGCACCATATTCGACGACTAGACAGGATGTAACAGCGTCAGTCAATAATGTAATCGCCATGATGTCACAATTCATACTGATCAGAAACTATAGAGAACACAAACTGAGCAGATACGATGGACAATTCAAACAGTTAACAAGTCGTAATGAGAGGCCATTGTTGTAAATGCAGCGCCTTTGTTGAGTTGTTGAATGTTGAAAGTAAGTATGAACAATGTTTCACTGCTACTAAAAAAAAATAAGACAGCCAAAAAGTATTTGGCTTTAGAGTAAATTATATTAATGTCAGAACACATTTACCTGAACTTTACGAATGTATCTCTTAAGGTTTATGACACGAGGACTCAAAATAATTTAAAACTTTTTTTATCCACATACTGCCCTTGCGTGTTTAGACAGTCACCAAATTTCATAAAGTTATCTTGATATCTAAATAATAATAAACGAAATTTATAACCGTTTCGGTTCATATAGATCCGAACAGAATAGCAGGCTTAATTACGTGGTATGTTTCATGCCGTGAATGTGTTTTTTGTGGTAATCAATGCTAATGTTTTTAAAGACAATAGGCTCACCTCTAGTGAATTTAACTTGTAATATATCTTTTCGTGTACTCAGTAACTTTATTCTTGTAATTAATGTCGTAACTGTCCAGTAATTTTCACCGTGCACTAAAGGACTATGTTAACTACACTTGATGGTTGAAAGACAAGGTTCTTTTAGCCCAGTGCCTATTAAAAGTATTATCAGCCGTGAAATTGTTTAGTGTTTGTTTACTTTAGAAAGTATATTTTCTACTCGCCCGTTCTGTGGAGCGATGGCCTACTTGTATTGTGGCAACCAGTGGAGGCCTAGGCTAGGCCACCTGAGTCTCAGTAGTGTGGGCGGTTTGCTGGCCACGTTTGTATTTGACGTTGCTGTATCTTTTTTTTTTTTTAAAAAAAATCGTACAGTGGATTCACCTTCACTGTTCATGAGATATTACTTGCTTTGGCCATGGTGCTCTTTGTGTAGACAATTTTTAATAATGCTTGTGGTTTTTGGATTTTCAAAGTAAGGGTTACGTTTTGGATGTTGAATATGTAACACCGAATATGCAAAATGGCTCTGAGCACTATGGGACTCAACTGCTGTGGTCATCAGTCCCCTAGAACTTAGAACTACTTAAACCTAACTAACCTAAGGACATCACACACACCCATGCCCGAGGCAGGATTCGAACCTGCGACCGGAGCAGCAGCGCGGCTCCGGACTGGAGCGCCTAGAACCGCACGGCCACCACGGCCGGCCACCGAATATGCTGATAAATTCCTTCTGCACTATTCAAAATTTTTCGCCGTTTAATATCCGTTGATAATTTGTACTGTATTTCTAATTGTGAATCTGTAGACTTCGCTACAGAAACTATATTTAATATGTAATGGATGAGGTAGTGTATTCATTTGTGAATGTCTATAATTCACTGTAATTATAATGTAAACAATGTAAATTACTGGGTAATATCCAAGGCAACTTTATTTTAATGTGTCAGTAGCAACGACGAAATGGCAGTAGCTGTGCCGTTGTTTATCTTTGCGTATGGTGAGTCTGTCGCATTGCGAACAGAGAGGAAGCAGAGAGCTTGGGTCTTGAAAGAGTGCGAAATTTTCCCTGGACGCTCCCGCAGCCGCGGTGTGCTGCTATGTTGTCGCGCCGGTGTAGGCACACCTAATACGTTAACCAGGCCACTATTGACAGCACAGTATGAGCGAACAGGCGGAGGAAGCTGCACTCCGTCTTCAGGCCACGAGTGGCCTACCGGGACCATCCGACCGCTGTGTCATCCTCGGTGGAGGATGCGGATAGAAGGGGCGTGGGGTCAGCATACCGCTCTCCCGGTCGTAAGATGGTATTCTTGACCGAAGCCGCTACTATTCGGTCGAGTAGCTCCTCAAATGGCATCACGGGGCTGAGTGCACCACGAAAAAAGCTGTAGCTAAAACTATTGCCTGTCCCATAACCATCCGTGGCTCTGGAGACGACACGTGGTTCTGAACCAGCAGCAGCAGCAGCAGTGGCATTCCAGCATTGTCGTCGGCTACATTCTTCGTCTCCGGCACAGCTACAATATCGTAAAACTGTTAACCAATATTGTATAGGCATTACCGAGCGGCATTTCTTTCACGAATTTTAACTTCCTTGAACAATAACCTCCAAGAGATAAAACTTGTAGGGCACCTGTGTTGTCATTGTCCTCAAACATTATTACCAAGCAGGCTCCCTTTCCTTTCCATGCGATCACAGTGCGTCGTAATATATGACAACTGATAAACTGTCTACTGCCAGTTTTGTTTGTATCGGTCTAATTTTGCTGTCTCACAAACTGTTCGTTCTTGGATTGCACAACAAAGGCATAAATAATTTTCAGTTTTGAGTGTTAACTTCACTCTCTTAAGGTAAAGTTAACATTTCACTGGCCAAATTAATAATTAAAGGTATAGCATAAATTAAGAGTGCGGAATTTCATTTATTCTGTATTTAGCTTAGCGAGTTGCTTATGAGGACTTGGTACGTACCTTTTGCTACGGTAAAAATTTAATCAGTTGCTCATTTGCTTAAAGTAAATTCAATTCAATCTTTCATTAATTAAAAGTAAATTGCTTGCCTTTTTCCAAATTTAACATTACTTTGTTGACGAATCATTGTGTAATTTGTAAATTTGTAAATTTGTGGTAAGGTTCTATGGGACCAAACTGCTGAGGTCACCGGTCCCTAGGCTTACACACTAATTAAACTAACTTACGCTAAGGACAACAGATACACCTAAGCCCGAGGGAGGACTCGAACCTCCGACGGTGGGAGCCGCGCGAACTGTGACAAGGCGCCTGAGACCGCACGAATACCCCGGGAGCCAATCATCATGTATAAGGGCGATTCTGCATCTATATTTATTAAAGGTCGTGGAATTAAAATGAAATATAATATTTTTGGAGGTGTAAGATTGTACAATAGTATTTAGATCGCGTACATCGCGAACCTGTAGAAGTAAGGTATGTAAAATTTGCATAAATAAACTACGTATTGGTCTTGTCAAGAGCCGAGATTCGATTTCTTCTTTTCTTTTGCAGCTCTGGCCCTCATTTCAATGTTCTGTTATCTCGGTTCTCAGTGAGTTAATGCAATATTCTGTGTGAGTGTGTGATTTTTTATTCTAAAAAAAGCGGGATGGCACTAATATGACACATTATATATGAGATTTCATTAGAAATTGTACATATCATAAAATGAATGTAACATTTGACTTCGAATTTGGGATACTACTGTGTCAGTATCATGTTTGATTCTATTTTTACTGTTTGTGTGCTTCCAACGTACTAGCTGTGCCCGTACACCGGTGGTGTCGAACATTTTAGCTCACCTGGGCGTCGTTGTTAGTTCCTTTCTGCTCTCATTTCTGCTGTTTCTCATTACTTTGGTCTTTTTACGGTTTCCTCTCAATCCATATTCTGTACTCATTGGATTGTTCACTTGATTCGTGGTCTTCTGTAATTGTTCTTCACTTGCACTGAGGATAGCAGTGTCAGCCGTGAAAATTAACATTGATATTCTCTAATCTTGAATTTTAATACCACTCTTGGATATCTTTTTTAATTTCCATCCTTCCTTCATAGACGTACATACTGAACAGCAGAGGCGAAAGACAACATTCCTGTCGTACAACCTTTTTAATCCACGCACTTCCTTCTTGGTCTTCCACTCTCCCTGTTCCCTCTTTGTTCTTGTATATATATTGTATATTACTCGTCTTTACCTATAGCTTACCCTGATTTTTTCTGAATTTCGAACATCTCGCACGATTTGTCATTGTCCAGCACTTTTTATAGGTCACAAATCCTACGAATATGTGTTGATTTTTCTTTTGCTTTGCTTGCATTAAAACCATATTGTCAGGACCGCCTCTCCGGTGCCTTTACCTGTCCAAAAGCCATCACTAATCGTCATCTAACACATCCCGAATTTTCTTTTCCATTCTTGTGTATATTATTTTAACAGCCACTTGAATACATGAGCTGTTAAGGTGATTGCACGATGACTCTCGCATTTGTTGGTTCTTGCAATGTTGCCGCGCGGGACGAACCGAGCGGTCTGAAGCGCTGCAGCCATAGACTGTGCGGCTGGTCCCGGCGGAGGTTCGAGTCCTCCCTCGGGCATGGGTGTGTGTGTTTGTCCTTAGGATAGTTTAGGTTAAGTAGTGTGTAAGCTTAGGGACTGGTAACCTTAGCAATTAAGTCCGATAAGATTTCACACATGTTTGAACATTTTTTTTCCTTACATTGGTGCCAATCGTGTGGGTGATGTTTTTTTCCGAAAGTCTGATGGTATATCGCTGGTCTCATTTTGCCGACATTTCCCCCAATGATTTTAGAAGTTCCAATACGATGATTATCCCTTCTGTCTTATTTCATTTTAAGTCTTCCAAAGCTCTTCTAAATTCTAATACTGACACCTCTCTCTCTACCACATCGACTCCAGTTTCTTCTTCTATCACGGCTTCGACCTCATAGAGGCCGTAGATGTAGAATTCCACCCATCAGCTCTCTCTTCTGAATTTTTTTCTTACTTCTTGCTACATTAGCTTTTGACGGTTGAAAAACGTAGTGCAGCTGTCCCACACGTGACACTGTGTTACACCGTTCCCTATGTACGTCCTGCACCTTTACGACTGACTGAGAGCGGTTCTCACATGTCGGTCCAGCGCCGGCACAGGCCCACGCGCGCCTATAGTAAGTAAGACGCGCATTAGCGAGGACCGCCCTTCTGGCGTGGGCGGCGCGGACGCTGCCCGTCATTAGCGGGGCATCTCTCGGCAGCCACGACGCCGCGCACTGTGCTCGCCTTCCGGCGGTGCGCTCTGCATTAGTACGCCTTTCAGAGCCTTCCTCAATTGGGAGCGGGCGGCCTATTTGCGCCCACGGCCAGATTGCCAGCTCAGCCCCCGGCGTCGGGCGGCGCCTTTGATGTCCGCCGGCGAGGCGGACTGCCAGCGCCGCTGGAAGGCGTCCAACCGCCTCTGGCGCCCACACCGCCGCCACCCGGAATCTCGGCCGATATACATACTTCCTCCAGATCCACACTGAACCACTTGTTTTCATTTTCTCCCCAACTATGCTTCAGTGGACAAATTAGTCTCGAGAGATCAGGCCAGCTGATTTCTATAGCACACCTGCGCAGATCTGTCCGAAAGTAAAGGAACAACTCTTTCTCTGCTTTTACCTTGACAGTCTGGTCATCTAAATACACAGAAGTCACGGGATAGCAATAGCCACATGTGCAGGTGGTGATTCTATGGCGTAAAGTTTTCAAAATGATTATGGGCGCACGACGGGGATTCAAAGACTTTGAAAGTGGAATGGTAGTTGGAGCTAGACACATGCGACAATCCAATTCGGAAATCATTAGGACATTCAATATCCCGAGATCCACAGTGTCAAGTGTGTGCCGAGAATACTAGATCTGAAGTATTACCTGTCATCACGGACAAAGCAGTGGCCGATGGCTTTCACTTAACGACCGAGAGTTGCGGCGTTTGCGTAGAGATGTCAGTGCTAACAGACAAGCAACACTGCCTGAAATAACGGCAGAAATCAATATAAGACCTGTGACTGTTGTGTACACAGTTCCGCGTACTCAGCGTGTACACAACTTTCCCTCTAGACCGCGCCCTGCTAAACACAACAGCGCAGGCGCAGCGCTCGTCCGTCTCCGCACTACGAGATGGTGCTGCCATAGAGACGGACCAAATTGTGCTTCCGCCGATCCACGTATTAATATGTAACGCAGCCAATGAGATTGCTGCTAACGTGGAACCTTTTCTCCTCGCGGATCACACTCGCGCAGTGATACCTGAACGCGCGAGGTATTATAACGAGTGTACAGACCTCCGATTAGTCAGTCTGCATCAGTCTGTACCAATCTGCATTAGTCTGCATTTGTCTGTACCAGTCTATAGTCAAGTTTCAGTCTGCGCCTAATAAGATTATCATATTCCTGTACATAGCCATGAAGGGAAGTGTATAGACACTTTGTCAAGTATCAGAGATATGTGAGAATAAGATTAACGTACCAAGACCCAAGGAACTCCAGATTGTCAGTTGTAAACAGCATCCAGAATCAAGTTACGTAATGTCTACATTTTTTTTTATTATTTTAATAAATGTGCGTGAAAATTAATCAAGTTCTGTTTAAAGTTGGTCACCGTCAATCTGCTACTCCAAGCGTGCAAGTGGCATTTCTATCCTCTGACCTAATGGCAGAAGATAAACACGCCACGATAAGACCACAAGACATATTGCTAACACTCGCCTACTTTGTTAGAGCGACAAGTCAAATAATCTGATGGTGTGTGTACCGAAGGTCTTACAGTGCGCACACCACAGTGACGAATGTGTCTGTGAGAATCGTGCGGCTGACTTTGGCGTTAATACGCTATGGCAGCAGACGAAGTCTCGAGTGCCTTTGGTAACAGCACGACAGCGCCTGCAACGCCTCTCTTGGACTCGTGGCCGTATCGATTGGACCCTAGAGGACTGGTAAACTGTAGCCTGGTCAGATGAGTCTCGATTTCAGTTGGTAAGAATTGGAGTGTCGCGCAGTCCCCATGAAGCCGTGGACTCAAGTTGTCATCAAGGCATTGAGCAAGCTAGTGATGGCTCGGTAATAGTGCGGGCTGTGTTTACATGGAACAAATGGACTATTGAATGGAAATGGTTACGTTCGGCTACAAGGAAGCCATTTTCAGCCATTCGTGGACTTCATGTACCCAAGCAAAGTTGGGACTTTTATGGATGACAATGCGCCATATCACCGGTCAACAATTGTTTGTGATTGGTTTGAAGAACGTTCTGCACAATTCGAGCCAATCATTTGGTCACCCAAATCGACCGACATGAATCCCATGGAATATATATGGGACATAATCGAGAGTCAGCTCGTGCACAAAATCCAGCACTGGTAACACTTTCTCAATATTGTGGACGATTGTAGAGGCAGGATGGCTCAATAAATTCTGCAGGTGATTTCCAACGACTTGTTGAGTAAATGCCACATCGAGTTTGTGCACTACGCCGGAGAAAACGAGGTCCGACACGATATTAGATGGTATTCCGTGACTTTCGTCATCTCAGTGTGTAGGAGAAAGCTGAAATTATTCTTTTGTAAATAATACAGCTTACTTCACTTTCCATTCTTGCCCATTCCTAGCTTTCCCTCTGTCACTGACTAAATGCGGGTCCAGGGGTCTATTCGTTGGCGGAATTGAGTAGTGAGCGGGTTACAGTTTGTAATTGTCTCCTCGCCTGGTTTCTCTACCCCCACCCCAAGAATTACGAGTTGCTGTTACCCAGCCTTTTAACATATCACTTGACCCGAGTAAAATACTTTAATATAAGACTAGTCACAATAGTACTTCACATGAGCGCTTATTTCATCGCTTTAGCATTTTTCTGACAAACTGCTATTCAGGGACGTACAGTAGGTGAAACTATCTCACGAAAATATGTAAGGTCCATTGTGGGCGTAATTGTAGTGTGGCAGCGTATCTTGGTAGTTAGTTCCAACTGTCAAATGGAATTATTTGGTTCCAGAGACATATTGAAGTCTCAAACATCTATGGTGTATACATGCAGACTGAAGCGATGAATAAAAATTTGTACCAAGGCCAGGATTCGAGACCATTTGTCCTATGGGTTCGAATCCTTCCCTTGTGTACCAATTTTCATTCGTTGTAGGTCTGCATATATACATCTTAGACGTTTGAGACTTAAAAACGTCTCTAGAAGCATACAGTTTCATTTCATTTCAGGCAGGATCCCCAGTTCTGTTCGATGCTGAAGTGCTATTACAATACAGTTGGAGAGCCTCTGTGATGTTAGAGTTTAGGGGGAATACCAACAGGGCCGAGGCATGATTGGGAATTTGGACTGAGGAGGGAGACGTGCTAGGCTAGACTGTTGAGTTGGGCAAAGCCACTGTGCCAAGATGGAGTAGTGGTTAGTGCATCTCCGTATTGAACAGGAGACCTGCGTTTGAATTCTGGCCTTGGCACAACTTTTCATTCGTTGCTTCAGTATTCATATATGCGTCATAGATGTTTGAGACTTGAAAACTTCTCTGGAACTACGAGGGTTGACTGAAAAGTAATTCCTCCACCTTTGTAGCTTTTCAACAGTTGGCGGCATTGGTATGAAGCAGGTACTGGCTTGTTCGGTAGCCTCTTCTATACAGCTCCAGTTGGCGGGAAGCCATGGCATTGAACGGTAATATTGTTACAGTGTAAAGTATGGAACCCTGCGCAGATTGTCGGCCAATGCGATTTAACCGTGTGACAGCAACCACCGAGTTTCACAAGAAAATGTTGTCACATTTATTCTCAACGCTGCTAACTCTGAAACGGCTAGCAAGTATCCAAAAGGGAAAGGGAAATGTTTTCCTGCAGCACGACATTGCCAAGCCACACACTTCACATGCCAGCACAGAATAGCTTCAGAGACTGAATCTCACCACCGTACAGCATCCTCCGTACAGTCCAGATGTAGCACCGTCTGACTTCCATCTGTTCCCGATAATGAAAGTCTATATGCGGGGACATTCTCATGCTTGAGAGCACTGTGCAACTGTGGTTGCGGAAACAGAGTGTCGACTTCTTTCGTGATGCCTTCAGAAACCTTGTTCATCGTTGACAGAAATGTATCCAATTGGCTGGTGATAAAGTGGAAAAGTGAATACTGGTAATTAAAGATCACAATCTAAGGATTACTCCTGCATTTGATTTACTTAAATATTCGCATCCAAATCCAATTAACGAAGGTGGAAGCATTACTTTTCATTCAACCCTCGTATATATTTTCTTGTTGCAGTTGGAAGTTCTAATTTGTTTCCCAGTGTAAATCGTTCTGCATTAATGCATTATTTTGTCTACCATGTCTCGGGGCCACACGACAACTACAGCTCCCACTGGACGCTTGTGAGTAGGTGCACTTAAATTGTAACTACACAATACACATATCATGAAATTAATGCATGTATCATAAAATTGATTTAAGAAATAAAATAGCAACAAACTCTCACAGATTTAACAGAGTAATAATTAACACAATATAAGATCGCAAAAGTAATAATCACTCACCTTTATTAGCATTTCACCAAAAACTGTGATCCATAGATTATGGGCACATGCAAGGGAGGGATAGTGTTTCTTTCAGTTTTCGCTGGCCTTCGACATAGCGGACGGTAACAGCTATTGCACACCAAGGGAGATGCCATCGCTGTTGTGATACATCAGTGCGATGGTGAATTCTCACCTGGATCATCAACATCCTATAGATCCAGACTGACTTGTCTGTTTATTACAGAGACTCGCACTCTTGTTGTCTGCCCACATGAGGTTTTGTTTTTTAAAAAAGGAAGATGGGTCCAGGAAGGTAGTTGTCCAGACTGTGATAAAATTTTTCCTGATACTTTTGAAGTAATTAACATGAGTAGTAGAACAGAGTTTGTGTCACCCAACAATCCATTGTGACCAAATTTATACAAGATGGCCAATCCAAGATGGTGGCGATATATAGGCAAAGTCATAATGTCACCATTGTGGGAAGTTCAAATTTTGGTGGCAAAATAGGTCAATTGGGCTAACTCCACTAACTTAACACACTCCCCTCCGCCTCCCCTCCCCTCCCCCAGAAAATGGCGGGAAGTTCAAATTTTGGTAGGGAAGAGAGGTCCATTGGGCTACCTCCACCAACCTGTCGTCCGACTGCCACCTCATTCTAGGAATGAGCCTGTGCTGGATAGAATGGACATAAGTCTTTTTGTATAAACAGTCTTTATTTACACAATTAGAGGCCGTATCTCCATTCAGTGTCTTCACCATGCAGTCTGGACTCCAACTGACCTAGTACACAGTACTGCCACCAGAGGGCGCTGTCGTCCCTTCTGTGACGTAATCCAAGATGGCGGTCTGGGCAGGAGAAATACAGATAGGGACAGCCTGTGCTGTGCTGCTGGATAGGATGGACGAAAGTGTCTGTTTTGCAGGCAGTCTTTATTTAAACAATTTGAAGCAGTAGTTCCAGCCAGTATGTCCACCATTAGGTCCAGAGTCCAACTGACCTAGTACACAGTACTGCCACCAGAGTTCACTTTCATCCCATGGTGGTCTAGGGGAAAATGGCGGGAAATGCACTCAGCCTGTTCTGGGCTGCTGGAGAGAGAAAGGACCGTACCGGTACTTTATTTATTTTGGAACAATTTACTTAGGGGTTGATTTCATATAGTTCATTTATTACATTCATACAAAACACTTGCCCTGAAGTGCTTGGGGTCACAGTACACAGCATAAAGACCTGCAAACTACTCGTAAGTTACCGAATTACTGCAGTACACAGCACACAGACCTGCAAACTATTCGTGAGTCACCGAAATAATGCTGTACACTGATGTGCAGACCTGCAAACTACTCGTAAATTGTCAAAATAATGCATGTATAATGATCTGTAAACACGCCTGTTAATTGTAAATTGTCGAAATAATACACTCAACAATCTACAGAACTGCAAACTACACGTAAATCGCTGAAATGATACAGTTCACTGATGTGCAGACATGCTCACTAATTATAACCTGTCGAAATAATGCATACAATTTATTTAGGGACGGATTTCACATAGTTCATTTATTACACTGATACAAAACACTCACCCTGACGTGGTTGAGGTCGCACGAAATAGTCTACAGACCTGCAAACTACTCATAAATCACCGAAGAAATGCAGTACACTGATATGCAGAAACACAAACAACTCCTAAATTGTCAAAATAATGCATGTTAAAGGCTCTGCAAACACGCTTGCTAATTGTCAACTGTCGAAATCATGCATTGCAAAGCCCGCACACCTGTTCACAAAATAATGTAACCAACATGAAAACAACTCGCAAATTGTCAAAAGATGATGTATGTGTAACGCTATGGAAACACGCTTACACTGCCTTAATAGCCGAAAATAATGCAGTGCACAAACACATATTGCACGTAAAAAATGCTTTCAAACTATCGTCAACCACGATGTACAGCAAACTTTACCAACGCGAACATTTGTCAAAGACACAGCGAGCCACCGCCAGAAAGACGAAAGCACGGGGCACACCATTGCCGATGGCAGGTGAAAGCTGCGTCTACAGTTAGATTACTTCAAGTCTTGTACTGACGTCACATGACTATGTAAATAAGATCCAAGTCACCCTCTGGACACACACATGTTCAGCAATGCTGGCGCGATCCCACTCTACCTGTGGTCCAGTGAACACCTAATTACCAGGTCACTCACCCTCGCAAATGCAGTGGCATGAGAGCAATGGGTTGCACCGTGCATTCGTCTTTCTGGCAGTGGCTCGCAGCAGCTTCAACATATGTGCGCACTGGAACAGTTCGCTGTACATCGCGGTTGATGATAGTTCGAAATTGTTTTTTACATTCCATATGTGTTTGTGCACTTCATTATTTTTGGCTGTTTAAGCGTTGTGAGTGTGTTTGCATAGCGTTACACGTGCATCATCTTTTGACAATTTACGAGTCAGTTACATTATTTTGTGAACGGGTGTGCAGGCTTTGCAATGCATGATTTCAACAGTTGACAGTTTGCAAGTGTGTTTGCAGAGCCTTTTACATACATTATTTTGACAATTTACGAGTAGTTTGCAGGTCTGCACATCAGTGTACTGCATTATTTCGGTGATTTATGAGTAGTTTGCATGTCTGTATGCTGGGTACTGCATTATTTCGGTAATTTACAAGTAGTTTTCAGGTCTGTCTGCTGTGTACCACAATCCTAAGCACGTCAGGGCGAGTGTTTTGTATCAGTGTAATAAATGAACTATAGTAAATCCACCTCTAAATAAATTGTTCCAAAATAAATAAAGTACTCTCCTTCCTCTCTCTGGCAGCCCAGCAAAGGCTGAGCCCTTTTCCCACCAATTCCTAGGAAGAGATGGTTGTCGGATGACTTACATTAGTGGAGGTAGCCCAATTGACCCTGTTTTCCCCACCAAAATTTGAAAATTTGAACTTCACGCAATTTCTGGGGTCAGTGAGGGGAGGGGTTAGGTTAGTGGAGGTAGCCCAGTTGACCTATTTTCCTGCAAAAATTAGAACTTCTCGTCATGATGTCATTACGACATTGCCATATCTATCGCCGCCATCTTGAATAAATTTGCCAACAATGGACAGTGGGATGACACAAACTTCGTTCTACTACTAATGCGTTCTGAGCGCAGGCAAGTTTGTTGGCTGAGATTGTCACAGTGGTTGAATATTTACCTAATTGTGTAAGGTACTGGTGGGAGCAGTTGATACCTATAAATGAATATTTGGAGTCGGTTCCTTAAACAAAACTATAATTTGCTTTTAAATCAAGAAGTTAAATTTTGTTCATCTGTGGAAACCTGAAAGAGATGCTTTTAGACCGTGTGTTCATTTGTTTTGTGCCTGTGCTTATATATGTGTCTCCGTTTAGTGGTCCCTTGTTTCCGTCAAGTGTAATTATTCCTTGACCTGATGCCAGTAACTATGTGCTCTGGTTCTGGGCGTGATGCTTGAGCCTGTTATTACTGTAGTTCTTGAGGTAACGTGCTACCTTATTGATGTGTGAAATTTAATCCTTTTAATGGCTCAGAAAGTAGTTCATTTAATACAGTGCTGTGTAAGTTTTTAACTAGTTTTTAATTTTGTTAGTGTCCTGCAATTTTACTTTGGTTACTAGTAAATTCTGTCATGGTAAGAACTCTTTGGCTCGTAACCACAGTAGTTTTCTGGAGTTTAAAGTTAATTGAGCATTTCAATGCTTAAATGAGAACTTGCGACTGACTTTACGGTAATGTTTTTATGTCCATTATAGACGTGATTACAGAAAAGTGTAATTAAGATCCAGTTTATCCTCTGGGAAATTTAACCTGTAAGAAATATGTTTTAAAGTATATGTTTATTAGTTAATCCAGCCCCTCAGCACTCCATCATCTGGACCCTGGCTACCGCACCATTACACAGTCGTTTCCGCCTGATTTCGCGAAGCCAGTCTTCATGTAATTTCATTTTATGCAGAGGGCTTTTTCTTTTTGGTCTTGCCCTTCTCAATTACGTCTTCCGAGTTATGTTGGCACAAGGTAGAATCAGCCTACGGCGTTCGAAGCCTTTATCCGACTGTAACATTGTCTGCAGTAGGTCAGGCCGAAAGCCCATCAAAGTGGCCAAATCACTGAAAGCAACATTGCTGTGTCCACAGCTCCCGCGTCGTCACGCCACCACTTCTACGTCCCTTATTTGATCAACACCTGTTTCTCATAAAATAACTCTTAATCTGATTTTCTTTTCATTACATTTATACATCTGTTCATCAAAAGAACAGTTTTAACTGGGCAGGTTGCTGCTCTGTTCGCTTAGCGATAGTGTCTTACCGTAAATACACATCCCAGACGCCGCACTGTTGTAAACAGAGTGTACTTTACAGCAGCATTAGACTTTGTGGTGTTTATGACACATTTCGGGCCTTATTTTATTACATAAATTCTAATGCTGAGGTAACTTTTCGAGCTTGCCGATACACGTGATTACCAAGCCCACAATTAACAGTTGGTCATGCTGAGTGTTATGGGAGGGTGGAAAATGTGTGAGCATATGCTGTATTGTGCTGAAGCGTAGAGAGAGAACAGAGAATCCCGTGTTGGCACCAGGACAATGATTTTCATTGTTAATGTTTAATGTTTCGGTGTTTTGACGCTATTCCAACATTACTGAAGGTCTAATTCACACTTATATCATTCAAATACATTCACATATATCATTAAAAATTTACTTGCAAAGATTAATTAAAGAATCAGTTTAGCCTGCTGTCGCGCACGTGGGACTTTGGAGCACCGTCAATCGTGTGGGGCTGCCCGGACCCTACTCGCATTTTTGGCTCCGGGGGCGTGTAGTCGCCCCGGATCGGCGTCGAAACAACATATAAATAAATTCAGGGATGCCTACGAGAGCGAGAATACTCTTCAGATTTCAACCCTCAGGAAGCAAAATTTCAGTTTGTGTCACTGAAAATACGTGAAAAGAAGCATTCCGTCATTTTAGAAAACCAATAATGTAAGAAAATGGTACGGAAGTGGGTACATTGTTAAATCACAAAGCGAAAACAAAACTGGTAAGTATTTTATTAACACCGGAAAGAGATATAAATTTGAGCGATCAATGAATATGAGAACAACCTTGGTTCTCATATAAGTAAAGTACTCGCAAAACTTCATATATTTTCATCATTAATTCAGACTTGAGACCTCAACTTCGTAAATATGTTGAAAATTGCGGTCAGAAACTAATTACAACAACCAACATATTGACTGCCGAAATCAGAAGTAGAAAAATATATAAACTCGAAGTATCGTACTGACATCAAAAATAAATATAAACTCGGATACGCTTTGAATAGAACTGGCATGTTCTTGAAAATTACCTCTCCAGAGGCAAAGTAAAAACAACTATTGACAGTACCAAAATCAGACTTAGAAATGTGTTTTAACTTGAACAATCCATAATCTTTGACAATAGGAACAAATTAATATTGCAAACTTCCATCACAGAATAAGTCTTCTCCGAATTCACTGTGAGAATCTTCAGCATCACACATCAGACTTGATCGACTTAGTTTTTCCTATTCCTTGCAAACTGGACGGTTACCTTTGGTGCATGTTTTGTTAGATTTCTTATCCTTTCTTCTGTCGCACATGTGGCATCTCATTTTCTTGAGGGGTGCTGTGCCAGAGACTGGACTATTGGTGATGTGAAGGTCGATGACAGCATGTCATGACCTCACACAAATGCAGGATTCTTTTCGATCGGCACCCCTGGGATTTGCAGTGGGATGATAGAGGCTAGCACGACTGGGGTGGTTGTAGGAATCTGGAACATTCTATAATAATTACTGGAATACTTTAGTAAATAACTTTTACTTAACTTTGTCCTGCTAGTGCACTCCACGAACATAACTAATAACAACTATCTTTCTTCAATACAAATGACTCATTAACAAACATTAACTGGATTATACAACAAGCAAGATAACACAATTCTGATATTACGTGCGTAATACAGGGTGTTACAAAAAGGTACGGCCAAACTTTCAGGAAACATTCCTCACACACAAATAAAGAAAAGATGTTATGTGCACATGTGTCCGGAAACGCTTAATTTCCATGCTAGAGCTCATTTTAGTTTCGTCAGTATGTACTGTACTTCCTCGATTCACCGCCAGTTGGCCCAATTGAAGGAAGGTCACGTTGACTTCGGTGCTTGTGTTGACATGCGACTCATTGCTCTACAGTACTAGCATCAAGCACATCAGTACGTAGCATCAACAGGTTAGTGTTCATCACGAACGTGGTTTTGCAGTCAGTGCAATGTTTACAAATGCGAAGTTGGCGGATGCCCATTTGATGTATCGATTAGCACGGGGCAATAGCCGTGGCGCGGTACGTTTGTATCGAGACAAATTTCCAGAACGAAGGTATCCCGACAGGAAGACGTTCGGAGCAATTGATCGGCGTCTTAGGGAGCACAGAACATTCCAGCATATGACTCGCGACTGGGGAAGACCTAGAACGACGAGGACACCTGCAATGGACGATTCAATTGTTCGTGCAGTTGACGATAACCCTAATGTCAGCGTCAGAGAAGTTGCTGCTGTACAAGGTAACGTTGACCACGTCACTGAATGGAGAGTGCTACGGGAGAACCAGTTGTTTCCGTACCATGTACAGCGTGTGCAGGCACTATCAGCAGCTGATTGGCCTCCACAGGTACACTTCTGCGAATAGTTCATCCACCAATGTGTCAATCCTCATTTCAGTGCAAATGTTCTCTTTACGGAAGAGGCTTCATTCCAACGTGATCAAATTGTAAATTTTTACAATCAACATGTGTGGGCTGACGAGAATCCGTATGCAATTGTGCAATCACGTCATCAACACAGATTTTCTGTGAACGTTTGGGCAGGCATGGTTGATGATGTCTTGATTGGGCCCCATGTTCTTCCACCTACGCTCAATGGAGCACGTTATCATGATTTCATACGGGATACCCTACCTGTGTTGCTAGAACATGTGCCTTTACAAGTACGACACAACATGTGATTCATGCACGATGGAGCTCCTGCACATTTCAGTCGAAGTGTTCGTACACTTCTCAACAACAGATTCGGTGACCGATGGATTGGTAGAGGCGGACCAATTCCATGGCCTCCACGCTCTCCTGACCTCAACCCTCTTGACTTTCATTTATGGGGGCATTTGAAAGCTCTTGTCTACGAAACCCCGGTATCAAATGTAGAGACTCTTCGTGCTCGTATTGTGGACGGCTGTGATACAATACGCCATTCTCCAGGGCTGCATCAGCGCATCAAGGATTCCATGCGACGGAGGGTGGATGTATGTATCCTCGCTAACGGGTGACATTTTGAACATTTCCTGTAGCAAAGTCTTTGGAGTCACGCTGGTACGTTCTGTTGCTGTTTGTTTCCATTCCGTGATTAATGTGGTTTCAGGAGAAGTAATAAAATGAGCTCTAACATGGAAAGTAAGCGGTTCCGGACACATGTCCACATAACATATTTTCTTTCTTTGTGTGTGAGGAATGTTTCTTGAAAGTTTGGCCGTACCTTTTTGTAACACCCTGTATATGCGCGAACTAGAGACTATTCTACTCTGACTTCACTCACGCCCTGTAGCTGACTCAGGCAGTGCGATCTGCAAGTCTGTGTCCGTGCCATACAGCGGCGCTGCAAGCGCCAGTGAGTCCAGAGAGGTTGCAAGTGCTGGACCGCTATCGATTATTGCAACCTCTAGCGTCGACACCACAACTGGCATATTCCTTAGTTCCAAGAAGCATCCCTGTCTCGATATGTTGGGTTCTCCTAATCCTCACATTAGTTTGCTTCCACTTCATATGAGATTCAGGTAACGAATAGCCAGGTTTTTTCAAAGTCTTGTCGAGACAATTTACTTTCACCTGTTGTTGTTGTTGTTGTTGTTGTGATCTTCAGTCCCGAGACTGGTTTGATGCAGCTCTCCATGCTACTCTATCCTGTGCAAGCTTCTTCATCTCCCAGTACCTACTGCAACCTACATCCTTCTGAATCTGTTTAGTGTATTCATCTCTTGGTCTCCCTCTACGATTTTTACCCTCCACGCTGCCCTCCAATACTAAATTGGTGATCCCTTGATGCCTCATAATATGTCTTACCAACCGATCCCTTCTTCTAGTTAGGTTCTGCCACAAACTTCTCTTCTCCCCAATCCTATTCAATACCTCCTCATTAGTTGTATGATCTACCACCTAATCTTCAGCAATCTTCTGTAGCACCACATTTCGAAATCTTCTATTCTCTTCTTGTCCAAACTAGTTATCGTACATGTTTCACTTCCATACATGGCTACGCTCCATACCAATACTTTCAGAAACGACTTCCTGACACTTAAATCAATACTCGATGTTAACAAATTTCTCTTCTTCATAAACGCTTTCCTTGCCATTGCCAGTCTACATTTTATATCCTCTCTACTTCGACCATCATCAGTTATTTTGTTCCCCAAATAGCAAAGCTCCTTTACTACTTTAAGTGTCTCATTTCCTAATCTAATTCCCTCAGCATCACCCGACTTAATTCGACTACATTCCATAATTTTCGATTTGCTTTTGTTGATGTTCGTCTTATACCCTCCTTTCATGACACTGTCCATTCCGTTCAACTGCTCTTCCAAGTCCTTTGCTGTCTCTGATAGAATTACAATGTCATCGGTGAACCTCAAAGTTTTTATTTCTTCTCCATGGATTTTAATACCTACTCCGAATTTTTCTTTTGTTTCCTTCACTGCTTGCTCAATATACAGATTGAATAACATCGGGGATAGGCTACAACCCTGTCTCATTCCCTTCCCAACCACTGCTTCCCTTTCATGCCCCTCGACTCTTATAACTGCCATCTGGTTTCTGTACAAATTGTAAATAGCCTTTCGCTCCCTGTATTTTACCCCTGCCACCTTCAGAATTTGAAAGAGAGTATTCCAGTCAACATTGTCAAAAGCTTTCTCTAAATCTACAAATGCTAGAAACGTAGGTTTGCCTTTCCTTAATCTAGCTTCTAAGATAAGTCGTAGGGTCAGTAGTGCCTCACGTGTTCCAATATTTCTACGGAATCCAAACTGATCTTCCCCGAGTTCGGCTTCTACCAGTTTTTCCATTCCCCTGTAAAGAATACGCGTTAGTATTTTGCATCCGTGACTTATTAAACTGATTGATCGGTAATTTCCACATCTGTCAACACCTGCTTTCTTTGGGATTGGAATTATTATATTCTTCTTGAAGTCTGAGGGTATTTCGCCTGTCTCATACATCTTGCTCACCAGATGGTAGAGTTTTGGCAGGACTGGCTCTCCCAAGGCCGTCAGTAGTTCCAATGGAATGTTCTCTACTCCCGGGGCTTTGTTTCGACTCAGGTCTTTCAGTGCTCTGTCAAACTCTTCACGCAGTATCATATCTCCTATTTCATCTTCATCTACATCCTCTTACATTTACACGATATTTTCCTCAAGTACATTGACCTTGTATAGGCCCTCTATATACTCCCTCCATCTTTCTGCTTTCCCTTCTTTGCTTAGAACTGGGTTTCCATCTGAGCTCTTGATATTCATACAAGTGGTTCTCTTTTTTCCAAAGGTCTCTTTAATTTTCCTGTAGGCAGTATCTATCTTACCCCTAGTGAGATAAGCCTCTACATCCTTACATTTGTCCTCTAGCCATCCCTGCTTAGCCATTTTGCATTTCCTGTCGATCTCGTTTTTGAGACGTTTGTATTCCTTTTTGTCTGCTTCATTTACTGCATTTTTATATTTTCTCCTTTCATCAATTAAATTCAATATTTCTTCTGTTACCCAAGGATTTCTACTAGCCCTCGTCTTTTTACCTACTAGGTCCTCTGCTGCCTTCACTACTTCATCCCTCAAATCTACCCATTCTTCTTCTACTGTATTTCTTTCCCCGATTCCTGTCGATTGTTCCCTTATGCTCTCCCTCAAACTCTGTACCACCTCTGGTTTAGTCAGTTTATCCAGGTCCCATCTCCCACCTTTTTGCAGTTATTTCAGTTTTAATCTGGTCAGAGTCCACATCTGCCCCTGGAAATGTCTAACAATTTAAAACCTGGCTCCTAAATCTCTGTCTCACCATTATGTAATCTATCTTAAACCTGTCAGTATCTCCAGGCTTCTTCCACGTATACAACCTTTTTTTATGATTCTTGAACCAAGTGTTAGCTGTGATTAAGTTGTGCTCTGTGCAAAATTCTATCAGGCAGCTTCCTCTTTCATTTCTTAGCCCCAATCCATATTCACCTACTACGTTTCCTTGTCTCCCTTTTCCTACTACCGAATGCCAGTCACCCATGACTATTAAATTTTCGTCTCCCTTCACTGTCTGAATAATTTCTTTTATTTCATCATACACTCCTGGAAATGGAAAAAAGAACACATTGACACCGGTGTGTCAGACCCACCATACTTGCTCCGGACACTGCGAGAGGGCTGTACAAGCAATGATCACACGCACGGCACAGCGGACACACCAGGAACCGCGGTGTTGGCCGTCGAATGGCGCTAGCTGCGCAGCATTTGTGCACCGCCGCCGTCAGTGTCAGCCAGTTTGCCATGGCATACGGAGCTCCATCGCAGTCTTTAACACTGGTAGCATGCCGCGACAGCGTGGACGTGAACCGTATGTGCAGTTGACGGACTTTGAGCGAGGGCGTATAGTGGGCATGCGGGAGGCCGGGTGGACATACCGCCGAATTGCTCAACACGTGGGGCATGAGGTCTCCACAGTACATCGATGTTGTCGCTAGTGGTCGGCGGAAGGTGCACGTGCCCGTCGACCTGGGACCGGACCGCAGCGACGCATGGATGCACGCCAAGACGGTAGGATCCTACGCAGTGCCGTAGGGGACCGCACCGCCACTTCCCAGCAAATTAGGGACACTGTTGCTCCTGGGGTATCGGCGAGGACCATTCGCAACCGTCTCCATGAAGCTGGGCTACGGTCCCGCACACCGTTAGGCCGTCTTCCGCTCACGCCCCAACATCGTGCAGCCCGCCTCCAGTGGTGTCGCGACAGGCGTGAATGGAGGGACGAATGGAGACGTGTCGTCTTCAGCGATGAGAGTCGCTTCTGCCTTGGTGCCAATGATGGTCGTATGCGTGTTTGGCGCCGTGCAGGTGAGCGCCACAATCAGGACTGCATACGACCGAGGCACACAGGGCCAATACCTGGCATCATGGTGTGGGGAGCGATCTCCTACACTGGCCGTACACCACTGGTGATCGTCGAGGGGACACTGAATAGTGCACGGTACATCCAAACCGTCATCGAACCCATCGTTCTACCGTTCCTAGACCGGCAAGGGAACTTGCTGTTCCAACAGGACAATGCACGTCCGCATGTATCCCGTGCCACCCAACGTGCTCTAGAAGGTGTAAGTCAACTACCCTGGCCAGCAAGATCTGCGGATCTGTCCCCCATTGAGCATGTTTGGGACTGGATGAAGCGTCGTCTCCCGCGGTCTGCACGTCCAGCACGAACGCTGGTCCAACTGAGGCGCCAGGTGGAAATGGCATGGCAAGCCGTTCCACAGGACTACATCCAGCATCTGTACGATCGTCTCCATGGGAGAATAGCAGCCTGCATTGCTGCGAAAGGTGGATATACACTGTACTAGTGCCGACATTGTGCATGCTCTGTTGCCTGTGTCTATGTGCCTGTGGTTCTGTCAGTGTGATCATGTGATGTATCTGACCCCAGGAATGTGTCAATAAAGTTTCCCCTTCCTGGGACAATGAATTCACGGTGTTCTTATTTCAATTTCCAGGAGTGTACATTTCTTCAATTTCTTCGTCATCTGCAGAGCTAGTTGGCATATAAACTTGTACTACTGTAGTAGGCGTGGACTTAGTGTCTATCTTGGCCGCAATAATGCGTTCACTATGCTGTTTGTTGTAGCTTACCCGCACTCCTACCTTTTTATTCATTATTAAACCGACTCCTGCATTACCCCTATTTGATTTTGTATTTATAACCCTGTATTCACCTGACCAGAAGTCTTGTTCCTCCTGCCACCGAACTTCACTTATTCCCACTATATCTAACTTTAACCTATCCATTTCCCTTTTTAAATTTTCTAACCTACCTGCCCGATTAAGGGATCTGACATTCCATGCTCCGATCCGTAGAATGCCAGTTTTCTTTCTCCTGATAACGAAGTCCTCCTGAGTAGTCCCCTCCCGGAGATCGGAATGGGGGACTATTTTACCTCCGGAATATTTTACCCAAGAGGACGCCATCATCATTTAATCATACAGTAAAGCTGCATGCCCTCGGTAAAAATTACGGCTGTAGTTTCCCCTTGCTTTCAGCCGTTCGCAGTACCAGCACAACAAGGCTGTTTTGGTTACTGTTAAAAGGCCAGATCAGTCAATCATCCAGACTGTTGCCCCTGCAACTACTGAAAAGGCTGCTGCCCCTCTTCAGGAACCACACGTTTGTCTGGCCGCTCAACAGATACCCCTCTGTTGTGGTTGCACCTACGGTACTGCTATCTGTATCGCTCAGGCACGCAAGCCTCCCCACCAACGGCAAGGTCCATGGTTCTTGGGGGGGGGACTTCCACCTAAAGTAAATAAAATGCGGCTGTTTATTCCCATCATATCGAGTATGCCATAGAAATTCCCCACTGGCCAACGACAAGAGTCGCTCTTCACTGTGTTTACTCTTGAATGCAAAATTTTTCTGTATACTTGTTTCTCGAGAAAATCACATTGTGGTGGAATAAGAAATGCCTTACTTTTGAATATTGCTTGTGAACCTATCAATTTATAATGACGTTTCACGGTTTCCGACGTGTACATTTGCTGGGGAAATCTTTTGATAGGATTTGCGACAACATTGAAGGAAAGCACTTTTTCGACTACATCACAAAGTGGTTTTAGTGCAGAATGTCTAAAGAAAATATGATGGGTTAAATATTAAACACGAAATAGAAATGTGTGCAACTGGACCGTATGACCCATAAAACTGAAGAGCTGAAATGGAAAGAAAGACTGGTTATGCTCGTGCTGGAGTAATGTTATTTTGCCGCGCGGGATTAGCCGAGCGGTCTAGGGCGCTGTAGTCATGGACTGTGTGCCTGGTCCCGGCGGAGGTTCGAGTCCTCCCTCGGGCATGGGTGTGTGTGCGTGTCCTTAGGATAATTCAGGTTAAGTAGTGTGTAAGCTTAGGGACTGATGACCTTAGCAGTTAGGTCCCATAAGATTTCACACACATTTGAACATTTTTGAACAATGTTATTTTATTTATTGTAAGGTAGAAAATCTATTTTACAATATCAGCCTGATATTTGCCAATTCAGCTTCCTGGGGATCTGAAACCCTGGGAAACTTGGGCCTCCCATGAGGCCTAGGCTCCGAGGATTTCGCCGCCACCTTCTCCCACCTTCCGCCCCTCCACCCCCGCCCCCACCACCGCTCTCGTCGGGTCTGCACGTAAGAGAATCGCCTACGAGCGATCTTAGATCCGTACTGACTCTGTATGGTAAGTTGTTGATGTATAATGACCTCATTTCTGGCAGCAATGTGAAAAACGTACAGCGAAAATTTTCAGACAGTTAACAACTAACAGAGAAATCTACAGCTATGTCACACAGGAGAAAAAACGAGCATACTGTCAATGTGTCTATGATAGTATTACACGGTCCTTAATAGTAAACCTGTTTCTATCGTCAAACACACAATGTGGCCCTGTTGTAGGCTCATTGGCACCGTGCTGTTTCATTGTCCTATGTGAAATAGCCGTAGATCTTTCCGTTAGTTCTGCGATCCGTACTAGATAGGACTCACAGGTGAGATAGAGAACATCCAAAGAAGACCAGCATGTTTCGTTAAAGGTTCACTTAAACAGCGCACAACCCTCATGAAGACGCTCAACCGACAGCCGTGGCAGACGCTACAAAAGAGGCGTTCTGCATTACGGTGTGGTCTACTGTTGAAGTTCCAAGACTGTACGTGCCCAGTCCTACGTATATCTTATTGTTAGTCAGGGCCATTCTTTTGTAGAGATTATTGAAAGTCAGATTGCTTTGCGCTAAAAATATTGTGTCTCAGTTTAGTGATGATCAGAATAAGTAAAGAGAGAACTGTCTGAGTACGTTCTGTTTTGCTCAGCTGTTTTAAAACCAAATAAAGTAAGAGTTTTTCCAGCATTGTCATTCTTTTCATATAAAGGGGAAGTTTCAGAATGTATAACTTGTTGTCAAATTTATTTTCCGGGTTAGTATGGGAAAAACTGGCATCAGACATAATTGTAAAACCATCATCCGCCGTTGCGTACCACTGAGAAATCCCCCAGAGGCTATCAAAAACTCTTAAACATTCTAATGTCCCCTGTAGTAATTCGCTCCGAGGTTGTGTTTTCGTCGGAGTAGGCAACAATTTAGCTCACAGCACAGTTGATCAGTCAAACATAATAGTCTGACGCTACCCCTCTCCCATCCCTTCACTGGCATACTTAGAAGTAAGGATTCCCTCGACAGCAAGAGGTTGTAAACAGCATCAGAACAAGCGGTCCATAGACCCGCACGTTGCTCGCGGTAGCACAGAGAAAAGCCTTCATGAAAGACTCAGTGTTTCAGTCCTTCGCAAAGAGGAAGCAGCTTCGGAGTATTAATATTCCGAGTGCTACCTGCCGCTGAGACCGTGTTTCCGTTTGCTACAGACACGGTGCGATGGCGGCGCGTGCCGGCACGGCGCCTTTGAAGTCTGCCGGGCGCCACACAGCGGCCTAAGGTGGGCCAGCGCGGGACACCTCATTACCCACATACGGCACCCGGATCTCAAACGGCACCTCGCTGTGGCAAATACGACAGCCGTGCCACATGAGACCTCTTTACCAGTTCTCTTTCTAATGCGGTCGGCGTCTTAGAAGCAGCTTTTTTATTATAATATATGAATATTATCGTCCTTTTTTCTCCTTTTCCGTCGTTACCAAGCTGCTACAAAATACATGGAGGTATATTCCGTCACTGCAACTAAATGAATGGCAGTTTTTTTTGCCATTTCACTTCTTTTATTTATGAAGCACCTTCAACGGTCTGCAATGTATATAATAAACGCATTATGTTGGAGTTACAAATATGTTACTATGTTATGCTTTCTCATATTTTTTTCTTTTTTTTCAGATGAGAACCAACTTCTGTGGAACAAGTTTCGTGAGGTTAAGTTGTCGTTTGGTGTTGCTTACGATTTCCATTGTTGCTAGTTAATGCGTGTGGTTCCCGGCGTTTTATGACCCACGTTTATTACAACATTTCACTTACACTTCTCACTTGCATTTCTCACTGTGTGATCAACATGTGTTTGTTTACAGTGTGTAGGGTTGCCAGCTGTAGCTCTGTGTTTATCTTTCGTTTTTTGTTTGTGTTGTGCGTGTGGTGCGTGTTTGTGTGTGTGACTGCTTACGTTGATTAGGTCGTTAATTACTTTCTTTTTCATGGCACAGGGCTGTTTCTATATGAAAGTTTTCCTGTAATGTCAGGAGTTTTTTGTTGTAATGGTTCACTCTAATAACTTTCATGTATTGTTTCACGTTGGATGTTTTGTGTCGAAGTTTTATCACGTGTTCAGCAAAGGTAGAATGACTATTCTCGTACTTCCTGCTTCTTATATGTTCTTTATACCGAGCTTTGAAATTCCAGCCTCTCATCCGCAAAAATACCAATTCAAATTCTTCGCATTGTAACTGGTACCTAATGCTTGGTATCTATCTTGTTTGTTTACTGTTGTTTGTAAATGTGACTGGAGTGTATTTCTTGTTCTGTAAGCAATATATAATCCCTGTTTCGTTATATACTTTCTATTTTGTGTGTTTCTTCTTTGTCTTTGTATGTGCTGTAGTTTCTGTGCGGTTCTGTAGTGTTTGTGTTCTCTACTTGTTGTCATTTTTCTTTAGTAGTGTTTTGATTTTTTGTTGAGTTTTTGTAATATTCGGGTGTCTTTCAAAGATATCTACATCTACATCCATACTCCGCAAGCCACCTGACTGTGTGTGGCGGAGGGTACCCTGAGTACCTCTATCGGTTCTCCCTTCTATTCCAGTCTCGTATTGTTCGCAGAAAGAAGGACTGTCGGTATGCTTCTGTGTGGGCTCTAATCTCTCTGATTTTATCCTCATGGTCTCTTCGCAAGATATACGTAGGAGGGAGCAATATACTGCTTGACTCTTCGGAGAAGGTATGTTCTCGAAACTTTAACAAAAGCCCGTACCGAGCTACTGAGCGTCTCTCCTGCAGAGTCTTCCACTGGAGTTTATCTATCATCTCCGTAACACTTTCGCGATTACTAAATGATCCTGTAACGAAGCGCGCTGCTCTCCGTTGGATCTTCTCTATCTCTTCTATCAACCCTATCTGGTACGGATCCCACACTGCTGAGCAGTATTCAAGCAGTGGGCGAACAAGCGTACTGTAACTTACTTCCTTTGTTTTCGGATTGCATTTCCTTAGGATTCTTCCAATGAATCTCAGTCTGGCATACCTCCATAAAATTATTGTTACTTCGTATGGTGCATCTCCAGTCTTGGATGGGTTAGGTTGATTTGGTGGAAGAGACCAAACAGCGAAGTCATCGGTCTCATTGGATTAGGGAAAAATGGGGAAGGAAGTCAGCCGTGACCTTTCAAAGGAACCATCCCGGCATTTGCCTGAAGCGATTTAGGGAAATCACGAAAAACCTAAATCACAATGGCCGGACGCGGGATTGAACCGTCGTCCTCCCGAATGCGAGTCCAGTGTACAAACCACTGGGCCACCTCGCTAGGTCAAAGCCAATCTTGTCTATCACTATTTGTGATAGGTATATTCTTGTTTGCTTCTGGCGCTTTGTCTCTCGAAAGCTGGAGTTTTATTCTATTTCAGACCCATTGTGCAGTGCAAACTGGAAGGTAAACTGAGGTAATACTTTCAATCGGAGGGCAACTGAGCACAGGAACCACGTCAGTTTAGGACGAGATATAAATTTAGCGTTGTTACCAATGCCATACACTTCCTTGGGCTTAAGTTACAATTGTCAGTTTCAGCGTATCCATCCTAGCACAATTCTTCTGATAATAGTTTTTCTTTACATATCATGTATTGTATAATGATCAGACTACATAGCGTGTTAACACAATTTACTAGTTGCAAGGCAATAAGACTATCACCAGGTTAATAAGTTCTAAATTTTAGAACAATTGTGCCCTTGAAAATACATCGCGTTTCTATGCGATTTTAACATACGGACACTAATTAAATAAATTTAATTTTAATGACAAGTGTGCGATACCACACAGTATCGATCTTATATCAGTAGGGTTTCATACAGTTTCCTCTCCATTTTTCTAGCAGATTAAAGCCATTCAAGGAAGTTAGGAAGTGGACATGGCAACGTGTGATCGACGAAAATCGCATAAAGTTAAAATCCGCATAGCCAATGGGAATCTGGACACCACTGCTATTGAACACGAGTTGGTTTTTTTAAACCCACATTACACGGCGATGCGGGCAGATGTCGTGTTTTACGAATGTTGAATGCATGAAGTCGGAAGTATGTGATCGCTAGCGATCGAAAAACAACAACCCAAAAAGGATTAACAAGGACATTCCCGTGGGAGGGGGGCTAGGTTGTATGCGCACGTGATAGGTTGGAACCGGTTTCGCAAAAAGTAGTGAGGCGTTTGGCTATCTGGAGGCCTTGACGAGATCTGACTTATCGCAATGAAGCACAAATGTTTCTGTAGCAATTTGAAGTGGGCCATTTGTTATGACTTTTGGGCTCAGGGCTTGAAACTGTCATCTTGCGTTGTTTTGGAGATCATCGGCGGAACTTTCTAGGAGTCTGCTGGGCGCGATGTACGATGGTTTCCTTTCAAGTGGCCATCGGACTGGAAGATTGCTACTGGGCGTTTGCTAGTAGTATAGGTGTCCTCACCTGTGGTCTACGGATGTCGACGCAGTAGCTCAGAGTGTTCGGTCAGATGCGGGTTGTAGACTGTAATATAAAGAATAAAAAATACAAAAACTGGGTAAAATATTCAGCGATCAACTTCAAGGAGTGTCACGTGATGTCTGCCCAGACCAAATGCCGAGAAAAACTATGAAGAAAATTGAATAAAGGAAAGCAGGTAGGGCTGTAGCTTTTTTGACTGTTGATCAAAACGTTCTCGGTCCCGGGTTCAAACCACGCCACTACTTAAATTTTGAATAAAAACCATCATCTATGGCCCCCACTCTGCCAAAGGCCTTGTCAAAGACGGCTGACATTGGTTCAGGGCACTCTCTTGCCTCTAGGGCTGGGAAACTGCCCCTAAAAGGTGCAAGAATCAACAATGAGGTTGCAGAAGGCGATGGAAAACACTACATCAAAGAACTATAACGTGTATCACAGAAAATGTGGCCTGTAAATGAGAAAATGATCATGATGACCTGTTCATTGGCAAGAGATTTGCAACTTGTCCCCTACTCGGATCTTTGGAATGGGACTGCCAAGGGGAAGGTGACCGTAAGTAAAACATTGAATAGCCATCGAAAGTATAACGTTCTACGAGTCGGAGTGAGGAATGTCAGAAGTTTGAACGTGATAGGGGAGCTAGAAAATCTGAAAGAGGAAGTGTTAAGGCTCAATATAGAGATAGCGGGGAACAATGAAGTGAAATGGAAAGAAGACAAGGATATCTGGTCATATGAGAATAAGATAATATCAACAGCAGCAACGAAGGGTATAACGGGAATACAATTCTTTGTGAATAGTAAGGTAGGGCAGAGAGTGGATTACTGTGAATAGTTCAGTGATAGGTTTATTGTCAGCAGAACCAACAGCAAACGAACACTGACAACAATGGTTCAGGTATGCGTGTGACGTCGCAGACAGAGTTTGAAGAGAGAGAGAAACTACATAAAGATATTGGGCGGGTAATTCAGTTGGTAAATGCAGATGGAAACTAATAGCCCCTGGGACTTGGAAGGTGGTTGTAGGAGAGGGAATAGAAGAAATGGTTACGGGAGAATATGGGCTTAGTGGTAAGAACGTTGAAAGGAAAAACACAAATTGAGTTCTGAAATATATTTGAGCTAATAATAGCGAAAACTATCCTCAAGAATCAAAAGAGGAGGAACTATACTTGGAAAAGGCCGTGATGATTCCAGTTAGATTAGTCATGGTCAGGCAGAGATTCCCAAATTGGATGTTAGATCATAAGGTGTACCCAACAGCAGATATAGACTCAGATCACAGTACAGTAATGATGAAGAGAGACTGTGGTTTAAGAGACTAGCCACGAAGAATCAATGCTCAGAGGTGTGAGATACGGGAGATGTAAGGAGTCAAATGATACGTTTGAAGTTCTCTGAGGTTGTAGATATTGCGGAAATGAATAGCTCAGGAGGGACTTCAGTTGAAAAAGAATGGAGGTAATTAAAAAGAGCAATCACAGAAGGTGGAAAGCTAAACATAGCCTACGGTGAAGGTAACTGTGAGGAAACCATGGGTGACAGGGGCAATAGCGTTCTTCAGTTTATCGACGGAAGGAGGCAGTACAGAAATGTTCAGGGCAATTCTGGTATACTTAAAGTCACTCAGGAATGACATAAATAGGAAGTGCAGGGAAGCTAAGGCAATATGGCTCAATGAAAAATGTGAAGACATCGAAAAAACTGATTGTCGGAAGAAACGACTATGCAAACAGAAATGAGTGAAACACAGCCTACGGTGAAATTGAGACCAAGCATAATTACACTTTTAAATGGAGAGGAAAGAACGGATAGGTCGAAAGAGTATATCGAGCGCCTCTATTAAGGTGAAGACTTGTCTGATGATATCAGAGAATATGAAATAGGAGTCACGAGGGAAGTGAAAATAGTGTTGTTGCGTAGCAAGACAGCCACGCCACGGAAGTAGCCGAAAGGCACGCGTTTAGTTCTCGCAGGCAAGAGATAGGTCTGTAACAGGATACGTAATGAATGCTATAAAGAAAAGTACGTAGCTTCTGGAATACATAACTTTAATCCATCCTTGGTACATCGCTATTGACGATATAAGTGAGACTCCACAGATACATGCAATGTTACTAATGGCGCCTTCCTAGGTCGTAGCCATTGACTTAGCTGAAGGCTATTCTAACTATCTGCTCTGCAAATGAGCGAGGCTTCGTCAGTGTAGTCGCTAGCTAAGTCGTCCGTACAACTGGGGCGAGTGTTAGTCCGTCTCTCGAGACCTGCCTTGTGGTGGCTCTCGGTCTGCGATCACACAGTGGCGACACGCGGGTCCGACATGTACTAATGGACCGCGGCCGATTTAAAGCTACCACCTAGCAAGTGTGGTGTCTAGCGGTGACACCACAAATAGATCCAGTATTAGAAACAAAATTTAAAAGAGCTCTGGTAGACTAAAAATCAAATAAGGCAGAAGGGATAGATAATATTCCATCGGAATTTCTAAAATTATTGGAGGACGTAGCAACAAAACAACTGTTCGCATTGGTGTGTGGAATGTATGAGACTGGCGACATGCCATCAGATTTTCGGATAAACATCATTCATTGAATTCGGATTATATCAAGTGGCGTCAAGTGTGAGAATTGTTGCACAATCAGCTTAACAGCTCGTGCACCCAAGTTTATGACAAGAATAATACACAGAAGAATGTGAAGGGAAATTCATAATCTGTTAATGGCAATCAGTTTGGTCTTTGGAAAGGAAAAGTTACCAGAGAGCCGTTTCTAATGTTGCGGTTGGTAATGGAAGCGAGACATGTTTGCAACGCACTGCATTAATTTCTAAGAGCGAAAATTGCAGCATACTTTTGTAAGCAGGAGTTTATCACGCGTGTTTATTTTCAGCCTTTCGATTTCCTGCCAAAGTAATAACTTCTATTACTTGATTAAAGAAATACATCAGATAGTTCTTATATGGCGAGAAGAAATACAAAAAGCTATAAGTACAGGCATTTGCTATTAAGCTGTGATATTTATAAATTTGTTGACCTTTCAGTTTTGTGGTAATATATCCGGAACTGTGTTCGTGATACAGTTGAAGGTTACGCAAATCAAAATCTGTCACATCTAAATGTTGGCATAACATTGTCAATTTCATGACAGGAAAAAAGGTTCGGACACACGTGTTGAACCAAACATTGAAATATATTAGCTAGTTGTGTAATACCACAACCCTTTGGGGATCCTACATCCATTTACCAGTCTCATCCCCACTCTCCCGATGAGGCAATATGCATCAAATCATTACGCTGCTTTGATTTTGTCTTTTTTGGTCATCTGGATTCGAATACACGGAAGATATTCTTTTGCAGCAAATTAATAATTAGCATTAATTGAAGCTATTTTTTTGACATTTTTTACGTTGTGTCTCACCAATGTGCAGAATGAAGGAAACATGTTGGGTTAAAAGCTGATATACCATCACAATTTGTACATTATGCAAACTTCAGGCAGATGGTAGGAATAAAATTGCTATTGTAATTGTGGAGTAATTAACGATTGAATTCCCGATATTTCTAGCCATCGAAAGAGAGCTATTTTTATGTTTTCAAACAAATAAAAACGAATTGTATCCGTAATAGAAATATGACTCGAAAATTTTTCAGTCACTATGAAGGATACTAATGTTTTAATTGGTGTTAGTTAATGTATTTGTAATTACGACTGTATAGAAATGTAAAGTTTTGCTCGCACAAAATATAATTAATTGAATCTCGGACTATCATTCAATGAAACTAATCCCTATGTTCATCTGAAAATGATGGGATGATTATCCTTTAAGTAAATATCCCCATCTAACATGCCTAATAGCGAACACCTTATTTGTCTCACTTAGAGTTTTAAATAAGTGAGACAAGTAAGGTGCTCGCTGTTAGGCATGTTCGGTGGGGATACTTCACACGATGAGCATATGTGCTTAAAGTTGTAAAGGTTAACCTTTAACTTTATATACCCAACCGAGTAAATTTCCTACCATTTAATACAATTTGCGTATAGTTAATACACATACGGACTTCATCTACATAATGCTTAGTTTGCTTACAATTACGGTTATCAGCTCCCATCGCCGCAATGGATGGTATATATTCTGTACCCTACGGAACGCACTTGCGACGCTATCTGTCGGCAGCTCCATGCCCACACACACACACACAGGGCCCGTAATTTACGGGAATTGCCTGACATGTGCGTAGATATCTGATGCCAGTTACTTCTGGAAAACTATCAAGGACTCGGCGAATCCATGCTATGCAGAATCGGTGTCATATTGCATTTCAAAAGTGAAGCAACACGCGTTCTGACTCACCAGTGTATACCCTAATGAATATATGTAGTATAAGAACTGTTGCTTTGGATAACATTATATTAAGCAGTTTCTTCATTACGTTCTTGTATAATGTGAGTAATGACATCTAAATGTGAAATGTGTAACAGCAGTAGAGAAGTTACCGCTGTGGAGAAGAAGTTGACTGGTCAGGGGAAGAGCGAGAGACAGAAGTGTAAGATTACCATTTGAGCTAGGAATAAAACATAAATAGAAACAGGTAAGAAAAGCCTGGCTAGATTGCAGAGATACTGGTTACCCGTTGGACCGAAGAAAGGCAACTGCAGTATGCCAGGAGGGAGCCTTGGTCTCTTTTTGAATGGAGAGTCGTTTTGGGTAAGCTGCGGTTTACAGGGCAGTTTGTTCCCCAGTTGTATGGCTGAGATAGGAAAGGACATACTTAGTGTTGTGCTGATCGTATCCAATCTGGTATTGCAATTACGGAACGATGGTAGGTAACTGATACGTAAGGAATGGGTCTGAGGGAATCAGTGACTAAGGAACCGATGAAGCGCTCAGAGAATGTGAAAATCATGTCGCCCATCTGGTAGCATCCAGGTTGACGATGATAAGAACTGGAACAAACAGACGAATGTTACACACATATCTTACCAAATTTACATAGCTAGCTCGAGTCTACTCGAGATTTCACCATTTGTATTGTATTGAACTACATCACCGCAGTAAGATTTGGTAGGACTAAAGATTCGAATAATTTTCTTTTTAATTTTGAGGTGGAAATAATTTTGTAAATTTTTGGATTCCATATAAGCAAGAAAGAAATTTGCTACATCCTACAACAAACTTTTCGCCCCAAATCATTTATTCATTAAGATTATGCCGAGCTATTTTACTGTTTTTGACAGGTTAATAGGACACCATTAAGAAACTGTGGACTAACTGTTACACGAAAACTTCAGCTGATCAACTATCGTGTGATGATTTCAGGATCCATCAGCATACAAAATGAACAGATAGAATTACAAGAGCCCGTTTCTGTAACACAAGGAACACAGGTGAACAATCCAAAATTTTACATGATATATGTATACAGAACAGGCTACCCTGAGGTTAAGGGGCCTCTTGTCCACAAAAAGGCACAATAAATAAAGATTTAATTACCAAATCACAGTAGTGACTTAAACTGTACACTGATTTGCCATATAAGCAGAGCCCGAAGTTAACACAAAACCTGACTTTGCCTAGTGGCTCCACTGATACTGTAAGACTAATAACAAAGTATCAGCAGGAAATCACTTAGTGGAAGACCTGATATGACTAGCTCACTGAGGTTACTGCACTTCTGAAACGTTTTTGGGTAACCAGGGCAGTGGCCACAGAGATGACCAGATCACATAACAAAATAACAGTCCTAAAACAGAAAGCTAACTGTCATTTCTGAGAATCGACAAACAAACGAGCAGCAGCCCCTAAATAACTGAGACTGCTAGAAAGTGAGTGATTTTACCATAAAGCTGCCATCCAGGATCCAACAAGCCGTAAACCATAGGCATCCCTTACGACCAATGATTGGAACTGGCTGACAGGTACTGAAGCAGCCACCCCAGCTGTCACAGAGTTTCTCCAGTAACTCGAACTAAAAACATGGTAGAGGCCCAACCGCCAGGTAGTAACAAATATCACCTCAGGCGAACTTCACCAGCCAAAAAGCAATAACCGGCATATCAGAACAGCACAGACCAGCGCAGACCTGCCACCGGCCCAGAAGATCCTGTCTCCGCTCTCAACTCACTGCCTCACCATCATCATAGTCGTGTGACCAGGGCCTCCCGTACGGTAGACCGTTCGCCAGGTGCAAGTCTTTCGATCTGACGCCACTTCGGCGCCTTGCTCGTCGTTGGGGATGAAATGATGATGATTAGGACAACACAACACCCAGTCCCTGAGCGGAGAAAATCTCCGACCCAGCCGGGAATCGAAACCAGGCCCTGAGGATTGACATTCTGTCGCGCTGAACACTCACCTACCGGGGGCGGACAGCTCACTGTCTGGTAGGAACTGATAAGACACCGCTGACCACTGCGGCTGGAGTCTGCGTTGAAAAGATGGCCGATGCACAGTGACCAGTTTTTGTCCAATGCGCTGGGCGAGTTTATTCGTTTTTTCGGAAGGGGACGGCGGGGGGGGGGGGGGGGGACAACACTGTTTGCCCCATTTCAGTAGGTCAGCCACGCACTGCGGTTACAGAATCGAGGAGCACACCCTGTAATCTTTCTCTAACGATTTTACAGAAACTGTTTCTAAAGAAATTCATTTTTGCGTTACTTAGAGCTTTATATGTTAGCTTCATGATAACGTGGCCATATTTCGTTAATGTTCATAGGTACTTTGATATTTACGTTTAAGTAAGATACTATGTAGAATTCGAAAAAGTTTTCAATCAAAAATAGGTGTCACAATGATTTTGCGTTTGCTGCGTATTACATAATATGTAATTGCATATAAAATTTAACTCACGTACTGAATTTTGCTTTATACTTGAGTCGAAGTCTCTATCAGTCACCAATCTCGAGAAAATCTATCTGATGTAGCACACTCATTTGTGATTGTATACGCCATCGACAAATCCAGAATCAGATATAAACATCCCTCACACTTTATAAATGGTGTCAGATATCGAAATGAGATTTTGGTAAATCATTGCATGCAAATATGGGACCATTTTTGCATGTGGTTATAAAGTAAAACTTCATTATCTACCGTGTTATTCCACTAACTACAGACTTTTTCGATGAAAGAATATAATTCTTAAGGGCCATCTATAGCTGGCGAAACGAGAAATGCTGTGGGTTTTGGAACGGCGTTAGTGGAGACATTATACATTTATTTTGTACCAAATATGTGTTCTTCCGTAAGCTATTGATCTTACTATTTCTCAGTTCCCCACTTAATAAACTTAATTAGTCACGGTTTCAGAAATCGGTCGCAATTGCGTCTGTGCAATATATTAGTGAGGTAACATTGTGTAAACGTCCCTGTGTTTTGGCAAAAGAAACAAATTTCAACATGGTAATAAGATAAATGCAGGCTTTACTCAAAATTCGCCACGCATACCGTTTCTACGTGAGTTACAAATGGTTAACAAGCCAGGCCAAAATAAATCGCTACTTTTGTTGCATTTTCAGTGGAATTCTTCCTAGATACGACGGTAAGTCAATTATTATCCGCAATTTAGTTATATTTTTGTTTATTTTTGGTAGTACTGTCGTTTTATGTTGATGACGCATGCTTTGTTTATTTGTTGTTGTACCTTTTCAATTTTCAAGCTGCTATGTTAGTTTCGATATCGCTGCCGTGCTGTTAATCATGGCTGCTCCGCTGTCTATTTGCACCAAATAAGAGCAACGTTCAGCGCTTTTTTTTTTTTTTTGTGCTCGTAAGGCGTATCAGAGGCCGCAATTCTTCGAAGACTTTAGGTACAGTATGGCAACAGTGTTTTGCCACAACGGAGTCTCTACGAATGGATTGAAAAGTTCCGAAGTGGTCGCACAAGTGTTACGCACGATGAAGGAGCCGGACGAACGTTTACCGCCACAAATGATGAAACCATTGAGCGTTCACGTGAAATGATTCTCTTAGACGGACCATTAACTGTTGACGAAGTGGCACGCCGTCTGCAAATCAGTCACGGTTCTGCCTACGAAATCATCCATAACAGACTTGGGTTTCATAAAGTTTGTGCAAGATGGGTCCCAAAACAACTCACAGAGTTGCATAAGCAAACGCTCTTGGACATCTGCAAAAACGTTGGTATCGAATGGTAAGGAAGAGGACAGCTTCTTAGACAGGATCATTACCGGTGACGAAACAAGGATCCATCATTACGAGCCGGAGAGTAAACGGCAGAATGGAAACATCCAAATTCGCCGTCCAAGAAGTTCAAGATCTAACCGTCCGCAGGAAAAACGGCACAACAATAAACAGTGTACATTACAGTGAGATGCTTACTGCCAGGCTAAAGCCTGCAATTCGAAGCCAACGCCGAGGATTGTTGTCAAAACATGCTGTGTTGTTGCACTCATATCTGAAGTTCTGGATCATCCTCAATATAGTCTCGATCTTGCCCCTCTGACTGTCACTTGTTTGGTCCACTCAAACAGGCATTAAGGGGTCGCCGACTTGCCTCGGACGAAGCAGTAAAAGAAGCGGTGCATTCCTGTTTCGCAGCTCAACCGAGAACGTTCTTTTAAGAGGGCATCAGGAAGCTTGTACAATGGTGGACCAAGTGCGTTGAGCGGCAAGGAGACTATGTCAATAACTGATGTTCTTGTACGTTTCCTATTTGATTAGAATAAAATTTTATAACTACTTTGAGGATAAGATTGACTTACCCTTGTACTAACCAAAGCAGAGAAGGAAAACCTTTTTGAATGGTCACCATTCAAGTGTGGGCATCGAGGTGCTCCACTTAATATTGCAAGTAGGCTGTTTAGATTTTATATTGGTAACGCCACGTAGCGCTCTGTATGAAAATCACTGGCTGTGCTGTGTGCAGTCTGTGGCTGGTTGGCATTGTTGTTGGAATATTCGCCATTGTAGTGTAGCGTTGCGCAGTTGGACTGAGCCGGCAGCAGTGGTGGATGTGGGGAGAGAGATGGCGGAGTTTTGAGAGCAGATGATCTGGATGTGTGTCCATCAGAGACAGTAAATTTGTAAGACTGGATGTCATGAACTGATATATATATTATGACTTTTGAACACTATTAAGGTAAATACATAGCTTGTTCTTAATCAAAATCTTTCATTTGCTACCTATGCCTATCAGTAGTTAGTCCCTTCAGTAGTTAGAATCTTTTATTTAGCTGGTAGTAGTGGCGTTCGCTGTATTGCAGTAGTTCGAGTAACGAAGATTTTTGTGAGGTAAGTGATTCATGAAAGGTATAGTTATTGTTAGTCAGGGCCATTCTTTTGTAGGGATTTTTGAAAGTCAGATTGCGTTGCGCTAAAAATATTGTGTCTCAGTTTAAGCAGTCATTTATAATTTTTCTAATGGGACGTTTCAATATGTACAGGAATATGAGTGCAGGCTCAGTTTCCAATGGCATTTCCCCTCCAGCGATCAGCATTTCCCCTACAGCGCCTGACAGCAACCCTCACAACTACAGGTCTCCTCTCGGGTGTCCTAACGACCACACATTTAGCGGCCACATTGTTCTGCTTGCACTACTGTGTCACAACATGCTACCTTACACCTGGCACTTAGGTACACCTGGACGGCGTCAGCCTATAAGTAGTAGCTACAAGAAAGCAATGCACATGAATTGTACTTAACTTACATCGAAAACAGCGAGACGAACCCCAGAGAGGACGTGATTCCATAATGACTTTTCTGACTCACAGACGACTCGCTAAAATGTATGTTTGAGGTATCTGTAAACTCACAGTATTGCACTCTTTGAAGAATTCAGCTACTTAAGTAGGAAAGAAACACGTAAGGGCAAGAAAGGTAACCACGAAAAAACGACGTGTAACAGAAGAAATACTTCAGCTGATCGACGAAAGAAGGACGTACAAAAATGGTAAGGGAAATTCAGGAATACAGATATAGAAGTTATTTGGGAATGAAATAAATAGGAAGTGCTGTTCGATGGAGAGGGGAGAGGAGGGGTGGGGTAAGAGTACACTGAAGGCCTCTGTGAGGCGGGAGTACATGTCTGACGACGTGACAGAAGAAGAAGCAGGAGTCAACAGAGGGAGACAGGGGTCCAGTATTAGAGTCAGAATTCAAAAGCGCTTTGGATGATTTAAGATCAGATATTGCAGATGGGATAGATAACATCCAATAGGAATTTCGAAAATCATTGGGGCATGTGACAACAAAGCGTCTATTCAAGTTGGTGTGTAGGAAACACACATGAGACTGGCGATATACCATCAGACTTTCGGAAAAATATCATCCACACAATTCCGAGGATAGCAAGAACGGACAAGTAAGAGAGTTATCATACAATCAGCTTAATAACTCATACATCCAAGTTGCTGACAAGAATAATATAGAGCAGAATGTAAAAGAAAATGAGGATCTGTTACGTGACGAACAGTTTGGCTATAGGAAATATCGAGACATATTCATAGAACCTATCGACCTGGAAAAAGGCTTTCGACGATGTAAAATGGTGCAATGTGTTCGAAATTCTGAGAAAAACTGGGGTAACCTACAGGGTAAGACGAGTAATACATAATGTATACAACGGCCAAGAGGGAAGAATAATCCTGGAAGACCAAGAAAAAAGTACTCGCATTAAGAAGCTTGGAAGACAGAGCTGTAATTTTTCGCCCTTACTGTTCGGACTCTACATCGAAGAAGCAATGACAGAAATAAAAGGATGTTTCCAAAGCGGGATTAAAATACATGGTGAAAGGACTCGCTGAAGATATTTACTATCCTCAGTGAAAGAGAAGAAGAAATTCAGGATCTGCTGGATGGAATAAACAGTCTAATGAGTACAGAATATAGATTGACAGTGAAGTGAAAAAAGACGAAAGTTAAGTAGCAGAGATGAGAATACCGAGAAATTTATCAGAATTGGTGACCACGAAGTAAGTTGAGTTAAGAAATTCTGCTATTTGGATAGCAAAATAACCTATGGCTGGCGGAGCGAAGATGACACAAAAAAACAGACTAGTAGTGGCAAAAAGTGCCATTTCTGGTGAAGAGAAGTCGGCAGAATCAAATTTAGGCCTTAATTTGAGGAAGAAATTTCTGAAAATGTATGTTTGGAGCACAGCATTGTGTGATAGTGAAACAGGGACTGTGGGAAAACCGCAAAAGTAAATAACCGAAGCATTTCAGATGTGGTGCTACAGAAGAGTGTTGAAAATCAGACGGATTAATAAGGTAAGGAATGAGGAGGTTCTTCGGAGAATTTGCAAAGAAAGGAATTTATTGGAAACACTGACAAGAAGAAGAGGCAGGATGATTGGACATCTGCTAAGACATCAGGGAATAGCTTCCATGGTACTAGAGGGAGGTGTAGATGGTAAAAACTGTACATAAAGACAGAGATTGGCATATATCCAGTAATTAAGTGATGGCACAGTTTGCACTTGATACTCTCAGATGAAAAGGTTTGCACAGGATAGGAATTCACATGATATCGGGAGACTGACGGCTTAATTTTTTTATCAACAGTTCCAGAAGTCTTACTGGAATCTAAGGATCGCCACAGAAGTGGCCTACACGGTGACATTATATTTCGGCTGTGTTCAGCAGCACGCGTGCCTAATCTCGGTCTGCCTGCCGTTCGGTCGGCTGCGTGTTCGCAGCGGAGGCGCCACGGCAATGTCTGCTGCTTCCTGATGCGGGCCCGGCGTCGTTACGGACGCACGACGTCGCGACGCCACCGCTAAAAATATAGTCCCGAGCGCCGAAACGCCTCTCAAAATACTGGCGCCACGCCGCGCCGCCGTCATCCGACGAACCCTTCAGATTAATGAATCGCGTGTGGTTCTCCGCACTCCCCTCCCCTCACCACTTCAGCCTTCGTTCTCGGAATGTAGTGTTTCCGGCTTGATATAGAGAACCGGAGGCGACCTTTATGTATAGAACGTGTCCGAATCAGCAGAATTAATTTTTCCTTCGCCTTGCACGTCAAAGATCAGAAATGTTCTGCTACGGAAAAAATAATTTCACATTTTGGATATGACGTGAGGACTGGCGAGGTCAACAAGGAGAGTGAGTTCAGTGACCCGTCAACCCTCAAATCACTGCAGACTGATCACTAGCTTAGCAGAAGGTATTGACAGGAATGCGGCAAACCTTCACTTACGAGGAGAACCCGGCAAGTGTAATCACCCAATTTCCCAGGAAGTCCAGTCAGTCGAAGAGGAGTCAAAATAAGCGAACACGTTATTACGGTATGTTGATAATTTTCCATCAAAACATTGCTTTGAAACAAGCGTTCAGTTCATAGTGCTGTGGAATGTGGAAAAAAACCGCAAATTGGCATTCATAAGAAGACGAACAACACCAAAAATGCAACAGGAGCGTAATAGGTAAGAAATTGTCCACGCAACTTGCCACTGATGATGCCTTGCAGAAAATAAAGGCGAAACGCGTATGGCACTAAAATTGTGTTTTAATCAGTTGCTGTCAGACGGTACATAAGTAACAATTATCAACATACCGTAATATTACACGCAACTGAGGAAGACAGGACTGCAAAAGTTGAAGCGAACACGTGTCTCGGCTTGTCCATAGGCACTGGACTGTTCTGAAGAACGACAGTTGAAGTTTTCTCGGTATTTTCGTGTACTCTGTGTACCGTTTAATGCGTAATATTCTCTGACGGAATGGTGGCTCAGTGGTTTACTTGCGTCGCAGTGTGGTTGTGCTTTATGTACTGGTTTTTATACCATGAAAAATTGAAGCTTACGTTATTGCGCCGGGTTCACATCTGGAAAATGTTTTACCACAATGACTCAGTTGTGGTGCTTCTCGCAGTTGATTTGACCGATACGGTGTTTTTATAATAAAAGGCGACATTACACTTGTGGTGCAATACCCATATTAAACTTCACATGAGTGACTGTACTTGTTATTAAAATTTAGTTATTTTGATTATTGTTACTTCCATGAAAATGCAACATTACGGAGATTCTTGCGATACCATAAAGCGAGGAATACGACGAAGTCCACGTATTTCTTACGGTTTTTCTTTCTCCTCCTCAGCTGTGTGGCGGGCGCGCCATTATCGTTATCGCATTTGTTGTGACACAGTCCTTTGTTTGACTCTTTTTTTCTGTACCTATGAGACGTACACGAAAAATATTATGGTACAGCATCCGTTGTGACAAAAACCTTTATTCCATACGGTTTCTTCCATTGTGACATGTACTTACAGTTGGCAGTTCCCTTTTAATTTGTGGTGCTTCTCGCAGTTGATTTGACCGATACGGTGTTTTTATAATAAAAGGCGACATTACGCTTGTGGTGCAATACCCATATCAAACTCCACGTGAGTGACTGTACTTGTTATTAAAATTCATTTATTTTTACTTGTCAAAATTAGAGAATATTTATCATTTAGAACAAAGGCGCTGACCTCTGCACCAATGTTACCCTATAAAATTTCCATAAAGAAATTAATTTTACCGCTTCATGAATATAGAAGCTGGTGCAGATAAAAATTGAAAACACCTTTAAGTAATATTTGATTATATTTCGGCTAAATGTTACATGTAACTTACACGGTTTCGTGCCTCGTCATAAAATGGCTTCTTACGTTACTAAAAACAAAAGGGAAGAGAAGTCTTTTTACAAAAAAAAAAAAAAAAAGATTGCAATTACATTCGCATATCATACTAATTGGGTACAGAGTCTTTCTTATTTTTCTGAGAAGAGATAATGTTTGTATCTTTGAAAGTTCACACAATAACATATTTCGTTGCGACGTCAGTTTCGGTATATTTGCGAAGTTATTTAATATCATTTGTTCCAGGATCAACCTAGCCTAGAGTTTGAGCCACTTCAATTCTAAGCTTCTTCTGGTTGACTATAATGTCTGCTATTCTTTTTTCGTAAATACCATCATTTTGATCTAATATGAGAATGTTGCTATCTAACGAACATACATTTCCCATACATGAAATGTAAACAGAATGAACAAAAAAAATGGTTCAAATGGCTCTGAGCACTATGGGACTTAACTTCTGAGGTCATCAGTCCCCTAGAACTTAGAACTACTTAAACCTAACTAACCTAACTTGCTAACCAAGCAAATGTTCCATTGACACAAATCCGGAAACTATTGCGAATAGCGTATCTTTATTTCAGAGTTAAAAAAAGGAGAACTATGATTATCATCTAACTTTGCGTCAGTGACATAGTTACTAAACAGGTACTTTCTTACGTCATGGCCACTGTCAGTGGACACATGCTTATACATGGTAAACTGCTGTATGCAGGTATTTGATACTATTTCTGATACATAGGTGAGGCTAAATGCAATGACATCCAGATGTAGAACACGTGTGTATGTAATGGACGGTAATTACGACATCTGCAGCTCATCGAGTTCCTCCGGAGAAACTTTTACGAATACTAATCAATAAAGTAGAAAGTTTTACGAAAGAAATCACCGATAGACATTTGTTTAAGGCAGGCAACAAATAATCGTGTTTAAATGTTATAGATTTCCAGGTAGGGTCCCTCAAGATGAGCTGTACTAGTCCCTGCCTCCTTGATAAGCTGTGTCTTTGCAGCTTTAAGAAGCAAAGTGGCGAATTGAAGCCTTACAGCTCTGAGGTGCAATGTGTCGAGCTGAAGCGTTACATACGAAAGCAGTGAATAGTGTCGGGGTTAATGCGCTTCAGAAACGTGTGGTTATGCATAAAGGTCTTCGGAACTACGATTTTCTTGCAATTTAGAAATATAGTTACTTCGGGTCACGATTAGTTAGTTGAATCAACTTACATAAAGAAAATATTATTTTGAATTTGCACGTTGAAAGTAACCAAGGAAATACGCTTAAATTCTCTCCATGTCCCGGTTGCATTCTTATGTGATACAATAGTGAATTAATTAGAGTTTGATATTTGTTAGAGACATATGTCATCACAGCATTTGTTACTTTAAATTTCTTTACCGACATAGGTCTAAGCTATATTTTAGTCTTGAGATTTAGAAATTTTTTGGTTTCGTGTGTATTATGCCACAGAGGGACTGCTTTCTTAAAGCACATAATTGGCTGTAACGAGCCGATCTCTCATAAACAAAAGCGTGTAATTTTCTCCTCACCTCGTCTTGTTTCGTATGAACAGTATATGAGGGCATCTCAAAAAATGAAGTCATTTAAAAAAATATGTAAGTTTATTTTTCAAAATTAAACTTATTTTTTTAAATACAAAATTTTTCGTTAAGAAACAAAATTGCTAGTTTTAGCATTTCTCATAATTTTCGTCAACCTCTAGGCATTTTGTCTGTCTCTTCATTAGTTTCCTAACTCCCTTTTGTATGGGGCTTTGTGCCATTGCACATAATAAGTTTTGTATCGCTTTAACGACATGAAAAACTTTGGTTCACATAAGTGACCTTTCGTCACATCAGAAAGGTGAGAATCACTTGCAGCTAGGTCAGTCCCTGCAGCAGCTCAAAAATAAGATTCTGAATGTATTTGTTTCCAGAGCTGCATAAAGTGAACACTATCCTGAACCAAAATCACAGCTTTTGATGGCTTTCCTCTTATATTCATTTCGATTTTGTTTCAGATCTAGCAGTAGCTCATAGTAAGTGTCGCTTTTTATTATTTGACCTTCAAGATTGTATTGGGTCACCAGTTCCAAAACACAGTTATAATTAACTTTCCTGTAGAAACTTGGATTTTCTAATTTTTTACTGTAGGTAAAGATATATTTCCCTGTCGTGCCTTGCTGCCAACCTTGTGGTTCATATTGACAGAAACATAAATCATCAACGGTTCCTATGCAAGTAGGAAGTCTTCTACATCCTGTTGAAAACATCTTTAAAGTTATTTCAACATATGCAGGCATTTCTTTCCCTGTTTATGCCAGCTGACGTGGTACCCAAACGAGCAGAAATGTAACGACAGCTTAGCGATTCATAGATGACTGAAAATATTGAACCATGGCTAATGTTCAACACTTGCACCATATCATCACTTCTGGCGCGACGATTCACAAGACTCACTCACTCAGCCACCTTGATATTCCAGTCCATTTCAGAAGTGGATGGTCTAAAGGAATGCTTTTTGTTGCAGAAAGATACATGCAAGCGTTTAACGCAGTTTATCCACTTGTAAATGTTTCTTTCGTTAAATAACTATCACCATACTCCAGTTGCATTCTGCGAAAAAACTTCGTAGATTTAATTCCTTCAGAGAACAGAAAACGAACCACTCCCCTTATCTCTTCCTTGGTGCACGCCGACAATTGAGCACTCATGATAAAACGCTCGCCAATCACTACTGTTCCCGGAACCAGCACAACTAACGCTCAAGAACAACAGTGACGTTAAAGCATGCTACAGGATCGGGTGCTGTCAAACTAAGGAGCAGAATCTATAATTGTCTTTACTTAGTGATTTTACCTTGTAATTTTATTTGATTCGTACTTATAATATTGATTACAGATGTGTATTACTTGCTCTAAATTCTAAAGCTCGATTATTTTAGTTGGTTGTCGCTTATTTCACGTACTGACTGAGTTGCGTCTGCTTCACAGATAAATCAATACAATTAACAGCTTTTCTAGTAATGAGATCTGCGCCGGTAGCTGGAGAAATGGTTTCACTCGGGTAGTTTTAGAAAACATTCTACCGCAATCTAAAAAGTCTCACTCTATGTGTAGCAGGCGTCTTAAAGAACCATAGAGAGCAAGGCATGGGGCTCTAACAGAAATGTGTACAGATCAGACTCGTTCCTAGCACGTGACGTCTGCCTTAGCGTGAGAAGGTTATTTGCTAGCTGCTGGCAGAAACACAGTCGGGAGGAGGAAATACTGGATGGGTTCCATTTTTCAGGCCAAAATTAACCTATTTGCTCGCGGGAAATTAGTGAAGACAATTTCGGTGTGCCTAGGAAGATTAAATTCTCTATTTCTCGCACAGCTGCGAGTGATCAATGCTAGTATGTTCGCCGTCTGGACTGTAACTAGGTTGTAAGGTATGGCTGAAGTTATTTTTAATAACGCAGTAGATGCATAATAGCTACATAACGTTTCTTCATTGGAAAATTTTCAGTACCACAGCAAAAAAATCAGTTTATTTTCGTGGCATCTGTATAGTAGAACATGTTTGTGATTTAATTCTCTCTTCTAGAAAGATCAGTAATAATTGAGAATCAAATTTAATATATTTTATCATATCACAAAGAAAATCACAGGACGCGATGGTCCTAAATCAGCCTAGAATTTCAAGTGGTTTCAGCTAGCATAATGTAGGTTCCATCATGTTACCTTAGAATTTGTTGATATGGTCTTGCCGTGCGGGATTAGCTGAGCGGTCTCAGGCGCTGCAGTCATGGACTGAGCGGCTGATCCCGACGAAAGTTCGAGTCCTCCCGCGGACATGGGTGTGTGTGTTTGTCCTTAGGATAATTTAGGTTAAGTAGTGTGTAAGCTTAGGGACAGATAACCTTAGCAGTTAAGTCCCATAAGATTTCACACACATTTGAACATTTTGATATAGTCTTTTTCCTAGCGTTACTTGCAGGGTGTTCACTTTTTCAGGATTTGGTAAATTTTATTTTTATTATTTAACTTCGTGGTCGGACGCCCTTCATGATGTCAAAGTCGTCAAGGTAACCAAAGGGAGGGAATCCATGTGCAGCATCTATCCGTGTGTCGTATAAAGTTGGTACTGTGTGTTGTCGTATTTTAACTGTTTGTGTATCGGGTTCTCTGATAACGGGTTTGGGGAGCAGATCAACTAAATGAGTGTGGGAAATCTTCTAAAAAGTACACTCGCGGTCGTGAATCCAACACGCATTTTCTGTCGGAAAGTGGCTCACATCCTTGTCTCCGAGTTACGCTATACGAACAGATGAGAATATATAGATCCAATAGAGTAGAAAACGAATATTATACGTTTATAAACGAGAGAGGGAATTGTTTAGCAAAGATGATTAGATAAATAGCAAAAGCAATTATTGGTATGAAAGAGAGAAATAAAACGGAAATCTAAGTGGAAGGAGGTAGTTACTAAAGAGAAGGCGAGAATGTGGGGCAAATGGCAACACGAACGTTACAGAATGGACTGAATTCAAGGAAGCTGCTTGAAAAAGGCTTTCTCAGGTTGTTAAAAGAGACGAGTACTGTTAAACCAATAATTTAATGAAAACGGTAAGAACATAGAAGAAAGAAAACATACTTGAGGAAGTAAAACTAGAGCTTCTCGCTCACGCCTCGAAGACCACGCGATGTCGACCGACAGCCAAGTCAACCTCTGCCATGTGGAGTCCTGCGGCTGCAGTATGGATGGGCGTGTGGTCAGCACACCGCTCTCCCGGCCGTCGTCGATTTCTCAGACTTAAGAGCAGCTACTTCTCATTGACTAGCTCAACAATTGACATCTCGATGCTGGGAGCAACTCATTCCAGTCTCCCACCAATGAATCATCCCTAGCAGTACCGGGAACTGAACCTGGGTAGTTCGCAGGAGAGTCAGACGCGCCGATAACCCAGTTACGGAGGCGAACTGTTTGGCTGGGTAGCACATTTCATGAGTTAGGCTGCTACGTGACACAGCAACTAAACAACACAGGGAAAACTGTGCAAGCGCTCCAAGTTAATTTAGAAACTGCAGTGTAGTTCTAGAGATGAACCGAAGATGTAGATAGTTAGAAATGAAAATAACGGCATCCAAGAAGCAACGCCAGACGACGTGTTCGTGTACCAGGCCATTCGAGGTACGAAGAGAGGAAAGACGAAAGTCCTGTTATACAAATGATGGAATTAACCTTCTGACAATTGAATAACGGAGGTGGTGTCGCTACCGGTTCGGTAGGCGTTTACGGTGGCACCACAGTCGCGAAGATGCGTCAGTTTAAGGATATTGCTACAGTGTTCGGTGATACAGCAACGTAGAAAGTTCTTTCTCCAGCCGTATTCCCTCGGACCTGATTAAGTGCTAACATTCTTCCTCTCAAAGGTGTTTGACATCGTTTGTCTTCAGAAACAAGGAAAATTAGTTCTACTGTGATAATTAGCCTCTGTTTTGTTGCGTGTGTGGCACATCTTACTATTCGGACCCATTTGCTGCCTCAAAACTATATCTATCGTGTATTTCGGTGTCCGAAATTCGCGGAAACATCTAAAAGTAACTACAACTGAATAGGCTACGTATCAAATGCTGTCAAATGATATTGAATGAGTAGTATGCCAAAGGTGGTACAAGAACATTTTTGATATCAAATAGATATGCAAATTAATTAAATCATGAAGGCTGATTCATTTCTGACCCCCTCCCCAACCCCTTACGCCACTGTTCTGGTGACCGGTTTATGACCCCCTGAGGATTGATTTCTGACCCCTTGGGATTATCATCCTTCTGAGAAAATTCCCACCTATCTCCCTCCTTCTCCACTTCCCTCTAGAAACCGCCAACCCTGCCCCTCCCCCTTGCGGATACAAGCACACTTTCAGGGATCGAGTGGATCCCCTACCACTCTTTCAAATTAAATGACTAATTAATTACATCAATAAATTAAGTGATTCCTCCCCCTCAGGTAAATTTTCCAGCCCTCACTCTCCCGCCCCTCATCTGGAAATTGCTGAGAAAGGACTCAGTCAATGCTGGAGACAAAGGATCTCCACCCAGGAAATTCAAATCAATGTCAATTACATAGCAAAGGATATACTGTTTAATTATAAAATTCGGTTCATAGGGGTTGGGCCGCTCTCTTATTTGGTGGGAAAAGCTCACCATTCTCTGCTCTTTCAAAGGATGCATGTCTATCAAAATACATCGAATAGGAATAATTAAATAGATCTCTTTTCTTCTGATCACACAAGCAATATCGTTATGAAATCGACAATAACATAGTGCACTGCACTTAATTATACTGTCAAAAATCTTTCAATCCTATGGTGGGACCTGCGGCAAGCCAGGATGTTGTGCACCCATGCGGGATCGCTTCACCAGGCTGCACCATGTGCTGTTGTCCCACAACAGCTCTTGACCACCACATCATCAGCTGTCTCGGTGGCACACCCCAACTAGCTACTTCCAATCACATGTTACTGCTTGGGAAAATTCCAACCAACACGTCCAAACCAGGAAACCATAGTTTCTCAGAATTCTGAATTCATTTTTCTGTGACCACCTGGCAGCCAGGTCATTCCCACAACTGCAGACCCCTTTGCTGATGTCCTTTGCCACATCAAGTGGCTACTTCTGGTTGCAGCACCTGCACAATCTGCTCCTAAACAAACACCTTCCATATCAGGTCAATGGAAGCACCTGATCTATGTGCCAACCCTGCTGTGCAGATAGTGATTTAGTTCCCCACCCCCACCTGTCCTCCCTCCCACTCCCTCCTTTTCTCCCCCTCACCGCTCTGGTTACTTCTGGTCAGATAAAGCATCAGGTGGCTGCAGCTCTTTGATGCAGGTGGTGACAGTACGTTGATATTGATATCTGGGAAATTCTTGTTGACTTTGAGGTGGCTGCTTCCTGCCCAGCGAACGTCTGTCATGTGCCACGTTAGCCACGCCTTTGTCCTGAACAAAGTAGTGGATACCTTGTAAAACTCCAGCTGTGAATGTCTTGGAAGAATTCCTCACTCTATCAGATTCAGTAATTGCTTAATCAAATTGATACCCTTCGTGTACAGGCAGTTCTTCCTTGCATTCTACTGGTGGATACTAGGACTGGTATATGTGGTGGGGTTCGATCTCACTGTTGCCAGATTTCCAAACCCTTCCGGATTTTTTCCCCTTGTTTCTTGTTGGTGGATAATGGCACAGTTAGGTAATTCAGTAGGAGTTCATAACGCCGGAGGCAAGTGAGAATACCAGATTTCAAAGTGACTGCATGCTATGTCCTTATAAAATTTGTGGGAGGGGCTGGATTGAGGTATGTGCTCACAATGCCACTATCAGAAACAATAAATTGATAAATCGTGAATTGGATTTTTAAAGCACTGGTTCTCTCCACTACATCCAGAAGGGGGAAGAAGGATCAAATACGTGATACGATAGAAAGAACAATAAATACCGCTACGATGTATTGAGAAGTACGAAACATGACGGACTTAACTCATGATCCAGTGGTAATAGTAGCTGTCATTGTTAGATGTTGGAGATAGCTGACACACTCACACATCCTGCACATTCATGTCCTGATATCCACATGCAGTGACCCAGGTCAGATGTTGCACACTGCTAGTTGCCACCGTGGATGCGTGTCTCAGTGATCGTGCCCAGTCTGCAGCCTCACTCAGCCTGCTGGAGTGCCTTGTTACGGGGGGTGTCCATGATGACTGGATTGGTTGGAATTTGGATGTTATCAATACATCCAGCGCCAACACCCGCCATATTCAATCTTCTTAAATTTACACGTAAAAATCGAAGAATACTCGCAACACAAGCAATCACGAAAGAAGTAAACTAGAGTCTGAGTATTGGTTAGCTATTCACCTGACCAGAGGATGCTATGAACGCCATTGCCAGGGCTTGACCCGATGGCTGCGGGCAGGAACCGACTAGCTGGCCAGCTGCAACTTTTCCTTCTACCCGCCACTCACGACTGCCTTAAGCTGGACATGTCAGTTCCGGCCACTGAGCTCCGCCATGACGTCGTCCTATCAGTGTAATTACATTCAGTGTAATTACAATTAAATATTACCATCATAGCGCCGATCTTGTGAGATTCAGTAACTAGCGAAGTGTAGGAAATGCCTCCTTCTGACGATTGCGGCTGCTCTGGAAATATCAGTATGTATACCAGTCATATGATTCGACACAATTTTCCGCACTCAACAGTGAGCAAAGTATTGGGAATAAATCCTTCTGATGGCTGTGGCTCTGGGACGAATATCACATTGAAATATCGATATCTATATCTTCCTTATGACTGGACATAATTTTCCACATTAAATCTTTCATTCCCTGTTATGACTATCGATGCATTCAAATCGCAATTTTCCCCATCAAATCCATACCTCCCTCACAACTGGACATAGTCATTTTCCTTGTGCATGTCATAGTCATTTTCCTTGTGCATGTCAGAACACTGACTACAGTAACTTTACACCTCAACACATACTTTATAATCCTGTCAATCAAAGAGAATCTATAACTCATCCCTTACTATGAGTAATACTTCGCCAATAACTGAATGCTGGTGGAACCCAATAATAATAAGCGAAAATCCGCAATGGATGGACAGGCCGCGTTTGTTTTTTGTGTGAGTGGTACAAGTGTGTCTTAGGAAGAGAGGCATAATCGTCGTATAAGCGACCAGCTATTAACAATACCATCACGTCGACCATGCTATCGTCATCCTGCACCAAAAGTGGTCTTAGTTCTACAGGTGCACACAAGTATCGTTAACGATATCCGCGTTAAAAACTGAACATGCTCTATAAATCGAAGTATGGTACTGCTTACGAATGACGTTATCTTCCACACACATACTGCGATATTCAATGTAGACGGTAATTACATGAGTGTGCAGTAACAGAATGAAAATGCAAGTACACATCGCCAGTGGTGGAAGCTCATAATAAAACAGCTCTTCTCACAGAATTTAGAAAGCGCTTTGGCTAAGAAACGTGATACTAAGTTTAAATTTGCAACTCCCTCATGCTGCTACTAATATTTCCCAAGCTAACAAACAGTATTTGTAATGCTTTCTGTGTCATTACCATGTTGACAGAGTAATGGAGGTTCTGTAATATATCCACAGGGTTATAGGCGAGGGAGGATGATGGTTGATAGATGTTCATCACATACAGTAGATGATGTGCTATGTAAGGAATCACTTCAAACTCGAAACACTAGATTGAATTCTTAAGAAATGTACAAAATCCTATGACGAATACATAGGCTAATCAGAACTGTAGTGTTACCCTTTCTTGTTGGAATTCTGTCTGCAATTTGGAATCAAGTCGCTCCATTCAACCGCACTTGCGTTGCATCTTATGAAGGCGCCTCATGATGATTACAGCCATTGGCGAATCATATTTGTGACACTCTCAAATCATGAAGAAAGTCACATTTTTCGAACGTATCTGCTACGTACCCCATACAGCAAAACCCCAGCTTGGTCTTAGATCGTCTCTCTGCATCTTGTAACTGTTCCTGAGTCACAGTCCCATCCTTTCTGCGGCTTTATCCATGTGATCGTTCCAGTTTAAGTCAGAACTGAGTGGAGGTCCAAGACTGCTATATCTACCACCTTTGGCATCCCATGGAGTAACAGGTTGGGTTGAGTTAACAAGACATGACCGTGTTTTGACCACTCATTGGAAATGGGAACATGTTACTGGAGTTCCATCAACTGTGCACAATGTGTAATACCAACGCCAAGATAATGTTTCTCCTGCAACATGAAGTAGTCGAAAAGACAGTACAAGCAGTTATGATGGTGTTTCTTACCAGGAAAATTAGATAGACTTCCCATTATATGGGAACTGGAAGAAGAACAAGGATTTTGCTACTGCATTGTGGCGTGTTTTCGAACTACATACAGGTACTGCAGTCTGAGGAAGATCAGTATCTCTGAGGATGCATTCATGTCTGTCACCAAAACATTCTCCCCTTCCATGTTATTTTGTACCATCCAACAGATAAAAACTTCAAATTTTAAAAACTTCACTGACATCGCCCAGTAGTCAACTTGATAAGATTAACACATGCCTCTCTTCCGATATACTGAAAACAAATACCATCTGTGTGCTGGCATCGAGCATATATGTCGATGCTGTTAAATATACAGGTATTGGTCCACTGGAATAGGTGGCCAGTAATTGAAGTACCTTACACAGACCAGTGTAAAGTATCGTCACTTCCACGCTAGGAGGACTATACCCCACAGACTACAAATCGCAAGAGAGCATCCCCACTCTGTTCTTTAATGAACAGTTTCATACATTGTTTTCTGCTGTAGCACATCCAAGCGGTGTATGACTGCAGCTTTCTGCACCGCCATACATTTTGTTTTTCAACCACGACTTTGAGGTGGACTCGTTTAGGTTCATGGCTCTCACAAATAGCTGGTTGGGTTGGGTTGTTTTGGGGGAGGAGACCAGACAGCGAGGTCATCGGTCTCATCGGATTGGGAACGACGGGGAAGGGAGTCAGCCGTGCCCTTTCAAACCATCCCGGCATTTGCCGTGAGGGATTTAGGTAAATCACGGAAAACCTAAATCAGGATGGCCGGACGCGGGATTGAACCGTCGTCCTCCCGAATGAGAGTCCAGTGTGCCACAAATAGCTGGACATCGCATGGTGCAAATTATGCTGCTCTCACAACACAAAGGTTGGTTGAAATAATAGACAGAGGCTGTGTTTCTTATTGACAAATATGTGGAGGACATCTCAACATATCGAAAAAATGGTTCAAATGGCTCTGAGCACTATGGGACTTAACAACTGAGGTCATCAGTCCCCTATAACTAAGAACTAATTAAACCTAACTAACCTAAGGACATCACACACATCCATACCCGAGGCAGGATTCGAACCTGCGGCCGTAGCGGTCGCGCGGTTCCAGACTGTAGCGCCTAGAACCGCTCAGCCACTCCAGCTGGCAACATGTGGAAGCTGGAGGAGTTTGTCACTGTGGAGCATTCACAAACAGCTGTCAGAAGGAGATGACCTCTACATTTAATCTCATCTGGCACAGTGGCAGGGCAGCAGATGTCTAGGTGCTCTGTTCTGAAGAGACCAAGAACATTGATTCCTCATATTGCAGCCATGTGCGCGATCACTGCTTTGGTGCTGGCCCTCCCTGGAAGGTGTTGCTACCATAAGGACTCTCTTCATCTCAAACAAGTGGTTTCAGTCAGGCATTACTTGGTACTCAACAGTGTCTTAGTGGACACATGGGATGGAAAAGACACTGTCAGCATGGAATGATGTACAGTAATAAGCACCACAGTAATAGTCCAATCAATCTTAGCAATTTTAACAATGTTTCTGTAATTTCAACACCAAGGAATGACGTGGCAGCATACTTCCCAATTTCTGTATTATTGATAAACCACCCATCCACTGCTTTGGGTGTACCATACAATAGCTTCTGAACGTAAATAGCTGACTGTGCATTACGTCCATTCATGGTTAACAGTCGAACATATGCACCAAAATGTATCTAACAGGATCTTATGTGGATGTAGTTAAGTTATCTGCATACTTCTAGGACATCAATCATTGCCTATCTTTCCCCATGTGGATGGGAGTCGCAGAGTATTATCACATTAAGAGTATAAAGTTGGAGATTGAAAGATCTTTTTGCATTGTCTTGGACCAATCATCCCTGCAACACTGCCAATGATTTAATTTGCAGCTGACCAGAAGTAGGATGGTACTATACCATTATGTATGAAAGAACATGTAACACCATAACTCTAATGCTCTGCTGATTTATTTTGCTTTTGTTTCATTTAATGTTACATCGTTGAGCTTCTATAAATATCGTTTGATTGAATAGATAACACAAAACTGTATACTATTTTCTTTGTAAAAATTTTGATGTCTTGATTTGATTTTATGCAATGTAGTGTATCTGTCATTTAAATTCTTTGTCCAATTTGGAGGGAACAAAACTTACTATATATAATTGTAATTTCTGAATGAATAATTTTTTGTAGAAATGTCAATATGTGCAAATGTTCTGTTTTATTTAATGTATTTGGTTACTTTTATGTAAACTGCTGATCCACACTTAGGGTTCTTAGTTATTCTGTATGTAAAAGTTGTTGTGGTTCCCCTCGGGAACGGAACTGTGTAGCGCACGCAAATTGTGGTTGGCCTAGGTAGAAAAGGTGGAACTGATAGTCAGTCGGGGACGAGTTACGAGTCGGGGACGAGCTACCAAACTGTGCACTGCCATGTAAAAGATGCATATTCTGCTGGTTCCGAGAGAGGCTTTTTCTGCTACTTTCCAATGCCTCGGATGGATGGATAAATAGCTGGAACTATTCTGGAATTTGTATCTATCATCACCACCAAGAAATGACCGAGTCCAGCAATTGTACCTGCAATTCCACCTACCAACAAGCAGTTGCCACCACATTGCGCAATCATTGCATCGGAATGCTACAATGATGTACAGTGAAGGATCAGCTTAATGGATGTGTAAGTGTGCTCAAATATAAGGTAATTTATATCTGAATTTATGTACCTACCTTGATTTTTCTCCTCATCATAACACTTCTCAGGTTCCTCTCCGTTTGAACTAAAGTGATTTCCGAGTGTCCTTACTGAAAGAACATTAAAGCCCAGTGTTTTGCTAATTGATGCCTCTTGAACACAGTAAAAAGAAAGTTAAAGTTAATGTGGCAAGAGAGTGAGTTAAAGTTAATGATGCTTGATAAAAATAATTTTCCTAGTAAAACTGCTTATTTTTGTGTTGTTGCCAACTTCAAATTAAAAGTTCTTAAGACTGAGGCTTATAAAGTTTTGCTTAGTAAATGGTCACATTACTGCCTGTTGTAAATCGCAGAAGGTGAGTCAGTATCTTACATATATGTCAATTTTGTGTCTCACGGTAGTATAAGTGGAAAACTGCAGTTGTGAAACGTTATATACTCATGTTTGCTAAGTGTTTGTCTCTCTTGTGTATTAGAAGTGCATATTAATAGTATAACAGGATCCACAGTTTGTCTATTGTGTTAATGCTCGGTAACAAGTAATGGAAAGATCACTAATTAGGAAAACCATAATATCTTTATTCAAATGATAGTGAGAAGCAATCTGTTAGTGGATTCCAATTAACTTTCATTTTAAATAGTAAAGTATTTAACTGAGAGAGACTTAACCTATGTACAATTTATGATCCTGCAGTGAATGTTAATAGTAATGATATAGAGACCATTCAGTTTGAACAAGTCCTGAAAGTAATAGAGTGTTACGGTATCTGTTATATGTTTGCAAATAGTTTGTGCTGCTCTAACTGTTAGTTTTAATCTTACCGTAAACATATGTATGTGTCAGAGTTCATTGTACTCGCGTGTGACAAAGTATAGGTTGTGTTTATCCGTTAAAATTACTAATAACTATTTTGTTGAACGAGAATGTTAATCATTCTCTTGCCTTGTTAGGCTGGCGACCGTTTTCTTTATACGTTAAACAGTGCAGATAGGCAAAATTTTGTTTGTTACTGTTCAAATATTTACGTAATTCTCACTTTCATTTCCGGTAAGCCACCTCCGTTAGGTACAACACGGTCAACATAGCAAAATTCCTCTCAGAGGGCAACACTGCTCTGTTGCTTTATACCATAATTGCTTTAATAAGACAGATTTAATTCACAGCCTGCCTCCAGCTTCGAGGTTATGGTATAGCAGTAGCAGACGGTAGTGTTATAAACACAGCGAGCTGAGTTCGTAACTACTGTTCAGCGAAGACTGATCCACACCAGACTTAGTCACAGCACCTATTCAAGTGCACAAGTTCTCTGCAGATGTGTGCACGTTGAGGACGTTAGTACCCCTTATCGATGTGTAGTAGAGAAATGGTGCAAATGGCTCTGAGCACTGTGGGACTTAACGTCTGAGGTCATCAGTCGCCTAGAACTTAGAACTACTTAAACCTAACTAACCTAAGGACATCACACACATCCATGCCCGACCGAGGCAGGATTCGAACCTGCGGCCGTAGTGGTAGCGCGGTTCCAGACTGTAGCGCCTAGAACCGCTCGGCCACCACGGCCGGCAGTGAGTAGTAGATATGAGAGTGTTGTTGTGATATGACACAGCTTGATGGAGATCCAGGTGGATGGAGTTTGAAGCATGTTATCAATTGTACAGTATTGTTCTAGTGTCTGGGATCTGTACCAAGAAGATATTGGCAAGAGGGAAATTATTGTAGAGCATTAACACATGCACTTCTAAGGCCACACGGTTCTACACTTAAACACACTATAATGTTAAAGCCTTGTGGTTTCCAACCATGTGGTTACCAAAATATTAGTCATGTGGAGTGCACTACTCTTGATCTCTAATGGAAAATATATATGTCCAGCATCTGACGTACATCCGCCCTGCACATTTTCTATCCACTCACTACAGTGACAAACTTTAAGATGATAGCGGAATTAATCTCTATTGAAACGTCTAAAAATTTGATGTCTGTTCTACACAATCACTGCCCAGAATCAAAATGTGCGTGTTTATCTGCTAATGATACAAACAGTATGTTTGCTGGAGTAACAGAAGTGACAGAGAAAATGTTTTCCCTAAATTACAAGCAAGTCGTGGTAGGATTTTTCTTACAGGTGTTGGTGGCTTGGCACATATCATCCACAACAGTGTGGAAACGGCCGTTGTGAAGCAACCATTTGATACAGAGAATATCATTTGTAAACTTTATAAGTATTTTCGTATCTGTATGGTAAAGGTTCTGTGATTTTGTAAAAATCAGTTACCGTCAATTGCTATGTTAAATCTATGTTGAAGGAATGACGGTGATAAAGCTGTTCATAATAGGTTTTATTCCTATATTCATTCATTCTATAATGAAACATTTCGGCATGGGGGAAGGATTTTTGAGATTATAATTCACAATTTTGGATCCGTTTGAAAAAGGAGCTACAATGGAGTAATACAGAATCATGTGTACCATTGATTCAGAAAGTAAGCAGTGAAGAAATTAATAGTGCAGATCTGTTTGAAGAATATTGTACTGTTAAAATGACTGAAGCTGAAAATTAAATTACTGGAACGATTTCAGGGAAGAAGTGCATTAAAAGATGGGTTGGAATATTTAAATTGTTAAAGTAAAAGTGCGTAAAAGTAGAAGTCATGCCTAAAATTGAAGAACTTACTCTGTGTATCCTTGAGTCGAATGGGGGAACTGAGTGTTTGTTTCCATAAATGAATCATTAGTGGTCGTGTGATAAAACAAATGTTATTGAGAGTACAGTTGCAAATGCAATGATTCTTAAGAGTAATCTAAGCATTTGCTGTGTGGACTTGTAAGCAGTTAATTGGGCAAATTCCCTCAGGTGAAAAACTACAAATAAAATTCTAGTAACCTGGAAGATTCGTAAGGGTGCTTCACTTTGGGTATTAACGAACATTGTTCTGTCATGTGCTTCCAGAACATGTACACTGAGGTGACAAAAGTCATGGGATACCTCCTAATATCGTGGCAGACCTCCTTTTTCCCCGCACAGTGCAGCAACTCGACGTGGCATGGACGCAATAAGTCTTGGAAGGCCCCTTCAGAAATCCGGACCTATGCTGCCTCTATAGCCGTCCATAATTGCGAAAGTGTTTCAGGAGCAGGATTTTGTGAACGAACTGACCTCTCGATTACGTCCCATAAATTTTCGATGGGATTTATGTCGGGTGGACGGCCAAATCATTCTCGCGGACTGTCCAGAATTTTCTACAAACCAGTTGCGAACATTTGGGGCCCAGAGACACGGCGCATTGTTACCATAAAAATTGTATCGTTGAACGGCTGCAAAAGTTCTTAAAGTAGCCGATCATAGCCATTGCCAGCCAGTGATCGGTTCAGTTGGATGAGAGGTCCCAGTCCATTCCATGTATGCCCAGCTCACACCATTACTACATCTACATCTACATTTATTCTCAGCAAGCCACCCAACGGTGTGTGGCGGAGGGCACTTTACGTGCCACGGTCATTACCTCCCTTTTCTGTTCCAGTCGCGTACGGTTCGCGGGAAGAACGACTGTCTGAAAGCCTCCGTACGCGCTCGAATCTCTCTAATTTTGCATTCGTGATCTCCTCGGGAGGTATAAGTAGGGGGAAGCAATATATTCGATACCTCATCCAGAAACCGCACCCTCTAGAAACCTGGCGAGCAAGCTACACCGCGATGTAGAGCGCCTCTCTTGCAGAGTCTGCCACTTGAGATTGCTAAACATCTCCGTAACGCTATCACGGTTACCAAATAACCCTGTGACGAAACGCGCCGCTCTTCTTTGGATCTTCTCTATCTCCTCCGTCAACCCGATCTGGTACGGATCCCACACTGATGAGCAATACTCAAGTATAGGTCGAACGAGTGTTTTGTAAGCCACCTCCTTTGATGATGGACTATACTTTCTAAGGACTCTCCGAATGAATCTCAACCTGGCACCCGCCTTACCAGTTAATTTTATATGATCATTCCACTTCAAATCGTTCCGCACGCATACTCCCAGATATTTTACAGAAGTAACTGCTACCAGTGTTTGTTCATATAATCATACAATAAAGGATCCTTCTTTCTATGTATTCGCAATACATTACATTTGTCTATGTTAAGGGTCAGTTGCCACTCCCTGCACCAAGTGCCTAACCGCTGCAGATCTTCCCGCAATTCGCTACAATTTTCTAATGCTGCAACTTCTCTGTATACTACAGCATCATCCGCGAAAAACCGAATGGAACTTCCGACACTATCTACTAGGTCATTTATATATATTGTGGAAAGCAATGGTCCCATAACACTCCCCTGTGGCACGCCAGAGGTTACTTTAACGTCTGTAGACGTCTCCCCATTGAGAACAACATGCTGTGTTCTGTTTGCTAAAAACTCTTCAATCCAGCCCCACAGCTGGTCTGATATTCCGTAGGCTCTTACTTTGTTTATCAGGCGACAGTGCGGAACTCTATCAAACGCCTTCCGGATGTCAAGGAAAATAGCATCTACCTGGGAGCCTGTATCCAATATTTTCTGGGTCTCATGAACAAATAAAGCGAGTTGAGTCTCACACGATCGCTGTTTCCGGAATCCATGTTGATTCCTACAGAGTAGATTCTGGGTTTCCAAAAACGACATGATACGCGAGCAAAAAACATGTTCTAAAATTCTACAACAGATCGACGTCAGAGATATAGGTCTATAGTTTTGCGCATCTGCTCGACGACCCTTCTTGGAGACTGGGACTACCTGTGCTCTTTTACAATCATTTGGAACCTTCCGTTCCTTTAGAGACTTGCGGTACACGGCTGTTAGAAGGGGGGCAAGTTCTTTCACGTACTCTGTGTAGAATCGAATTGGTATCCCGTCAGGTCCAGTGGACTTTCCTCTGTTGATTGATTCCATGGAGCCACAACTTGGGTCCATGGATTCGTGGGGTCTGCTCCACATTAAAACCTTACCATGAGCTCTTACTAAATGCAGGTGGCGACTATTGGGAGGCGTGGCAGGTGGATGTTGTTTCAGGAGGCACTCTCCCATTTCGCCACTTGCCGGTTCCTCCGGGAAGAGGAGGTGGTTGCAACCTGTGTACCCGGTGGGTGCAGTAAAAGAAGAGTGACTTTAAAGCATTTATTTCCGCCAATACATCTCTCCTTTAGCGATGCTACGGAGGTCTTCTGCCGCTGCTTGTCCGTGTGTACCGCGAGCGCCCGACAGCTACTCGGGAAGTGAATACTGCGTCTCCACTCTCCACACGCGGAGAAGGTGGCGCGTTCGTATGTGGCTTACACATGCTCCGCCTTTTCTGTTATTCATCTCTGCTCTCTGAACCGCGATGACTGTTGTCGCGTGTGGTCGAGAATCGCGACGACCATGATCTGCTTCGCACGCAGGCCTCGTGTCTCCGTTGAAGTGTCAGGAACGCTGGTGTCCTCGCCCAAGTCGACACGGGAGACCCCCACGCCTTCCCGTCTGCCATGGTAGCTGTCGGCAGAGGCGAACTCGTGACTGGTGCTTAAGGAGAGGAAAACATCTCTCCGACGGCTGTTGACGGTGTTGATTACGAGCAGGAAATCTACAGCAGACTTGTTGTTGTTGTGGTCTTCAGTCCAGAGACTGGTTTGATGCAGCTCTCCATGCTACTCTATCCTGTGCAAGCTACATCATCTCCCAGTACCTACTGCAACCTACATCCTTCTGAATCACAGCAGACTTATACCCCCCGTGTCAGAGAGTTGAGCACGCGCGTCCTGTATGACATCAATCCCTCTGACCAACTACCTTCTGACCTCAAATGCTGCAGTATTTATAGAGTGAAATATCGGCTGGTGTTGACCCAACGTCACTTGTAATGATCGCATAGGTTTTCCTAACACGAATGTATCAGCGACTCATATCGCGCCCTATTTGCTCAACACATTTGTTATACCAAAAGATTGATCCGTAACAATATTCAGTACGCCTTCTTGCGTTGTCGACGCGGCTTCTTACTTCACATAACAAGGTGACGTGATACTTCTGAGTCGTTTCGCTTTACTAAGCTCCTTCTGATGCTAGCTACCCAGTTCGCGCAAAGCGCCGATGTTCTGCTTTCCGCCTGACCTTCGAACGTGATGAAACGCTGCCGTTTCGCACTTGTTGCCACTCCTGCTGTAACCTCCCCACAAAAATTTAAAAAAATGACAATATTATATAGAAATGGAGCCATGAAGCAATATCGTCCCCACAGAAATATTTAAATAAAAATGTAATAATAAATGGGAGCCAAGTGTAACCTCCCGCAATGAAATCTACTGACAATGGCAATAAAAATGTGAAATTCGCAATCTGACTCTGGTGTAAGCTCCCACAAAAATAATGAAAAACAATTCAGTGCTAATGAAACTTCAGTGACAATGAAATTCAATTAAACCGAAATATCGGTCTTTGGCCCTGTGCAAAAAATCATAATTAAATTCTTACCTCAGTATAACTGCATGTCAAATTTCTGCTCTTATTGTTGCGCACGGCTTGGAGGAACTGCATTGCAAATAACATTTTTTTTTTTTTTGAAATTTAACTGAAACTTTTCTTTAAGAGAAGTGGAACGAAATCGTTAGTTCAATTAAATAATTTTTTTTTTTTGTAAAAATTGCTTTGAAATCAAAATTATTATTGGGGCACTTGTTGGAAATTAATTACAATAAATAAACTTTACATTATCTGATGATTACCTTAATTAACAATATACCTCATTCAGCATCTTGACCAGTATTGCCGATAGACTACATCACACAACCGCACTGGGCTGCTACTACTGACCGACTGCTCTGCATGACGACTACTAGCGTACTGCTGGGCGCAACTGAACTGAGCTACTGCTATCGACAGACTGTTCGCAACACTCGCGCGGTCAAGCGCAGACTAACTACGATAATAGGCTCTCTGGTCAAAGATTTTAACGTGCCTCACCATCGCTGCTACGTTACATACGTGTTTCATAACCCTCCACTGGGGGGGGGGGGGAATTTGGCAGCGATGGTGAGTCATTTGGACTTGCCATCGCAAGAAATTTTTACAATTTACAGAATATTCAATGGTAGTACATATATTAAATGTGGTGCACACGCACCAAGTACAAAATATATCAGACAAAGACAAAATGTGAGTACAAAACATAGTAGCAAATCAGAAAAATGTATATAAAAATTATTTGACAGATAAAGTGCACAGGCACTGAAAAAATTCTTTAGCATTTTCAGAACAAATAAACAGAATAGCAGAAAATCATGTTGATAAGTGACATGAGTGCACATGCACTGCAGTTGGGAACATAATAGCAAATGACGAAATGTATATACAATTAGTAACAAATGACATAAGTGCATACGCACTGAAGTATTGAACATACAGAATGAGTACAAATCATATTGAAAATGAGAAAAGTGCACAGGCACTGAAGTTCAGTAGAAAACATATTAACACCTAACATAAGTGCACATGCACTGTAGTTCAGAACATATCATCAAAATAAAAAAAAATGTATATACAATATAAAAGACAAGAGTGTACATATACTGTACTTCAGAACAAATCGAAAAAATGTCTTAGGCATTTTCGCAATAATTAAACACAATGGCAAAAAAATCATATCGACAAGTGACATAAGTGTACTCGCACTGGAGTTCAGCAAATCTAAAAAATGTATAGACCATGAACATAAATGATGTTAACCAAAAAATGATTTTCACTATGTGACAAGAATTAGGATAGGAAAGGGAAGGATTGCATCATGGTTGTAGCACTTTAGATTGCACACAGCTGTTCTGAAAGTCCATATCTTTCCACAGAAGTACAACACCAAGTGACACAACTTGAAGTTCTTTTCCCATCAGAATTTATCAGCGTAGCCAAGACACTGAACTGTCGTAGTAATATTCCATGTTTTCATTTTGGCAGTACACTAGGTACACCAAACAGTGGGACCACAATAACGTCTTCATCGCTCACGGTGGTGGACAGCATGTCGTGTCAACACCACGCTCTTACAAGGCACACCAACGTAGAATTAGTGCAAAACCAAAGATAGTGCTCCATGATCACTAGGATAGACAGGACAAATGGACATTGCAGTAATTCAGGGTAGTTAGCTCATAAGGTGAAGGACATTATGTCACATACCATTCTTCATTAGTAGTTTGCGGCATTCATAGCCCAGTTATTGAACATTTCTGTACCACGTATGTAGTATTACAGAAAAATGTTCATTAATTGTTTTACATAGAATCAGTAACCTTCTTTTCCTAGTTACAAAGCATTATGAAATAGTCGCATTCTTTTCCAGTTACAAAGTATGGCATAGTTAATTAATCATTTGTCATTCCAATACAGTAAGAATCATTAGCCTTCTCCTAATTACAAAGTATTATTAAACAATCGCATTCTTTTCCAGTTACAAAGTATGGCATAGTTAATTAATCATTTGTCATTTCAATATAGTAAGAATCATTAGCTTTTTCCTAATTACAAAGTATTATTAAACAATCGCATTCTTTTCCAGTTACAAAGTATGGCATAGTTAATTAATCATTTGTCATTCCAATAGTAATAATCATTAGCCTTCTCCTAATTACAAAGCATTATGAAACAATCGCATTCTTTTCCAGTTACAAAGTATGGCATAGTTAATTAATCATTTGTCATTTCAATATAGTAAGAATCATTACCTTTTTCCTAATTACAAAGTATTATTAAACAATCGCATTCTTTTCCAGTTACAAAACGTAATTAATCATTTGTCATTTGAATATAGTAAGAATTATTAGCCTTCTCCTAATTACAAAGCATAGCATCATTTGTCATTTCAATATAGTAAGAATCATATTCTTTCCCAGTTACAAAGCATAATTAAGAATCATTAGCCTTCTTCTAATTACAAAGCATTATTAAACAATCACATTCTTTTCCAGTTACAAAGTATCAACATTGAAAACAAGAGCTAATTAATGGCATAATTAATAACATAATTCATTGAGTGATATTAATTATTGGCACTCAGTGGCCAACAAGTATTGAATAGAATAAAACATTGTTCATCATGCAGTATTATTCAAATCATTACGAAGTCATTATTAAAAATCAGTTAATTACAGTCATAGCATTAATAATCATGGCCATTATAAGTAGTCTCATTACAATAAACAGTGGCAGTCCTTGGCCAGTTACAAAGCATTATTTTATATATATTTTTTTGTTGTATCATTAAGAAGTCATTACTGAAGTGACATACTATTCAGAGTTGATCAGTATTATTCAGAATTATCATAAACTAGTGACATTATGTGGGACTGGTAATACCTCTTTTAGCAATGCATTGCGTTGGGATCGATAATTGATTGCTGAGGCATAACACTATTTGCTTTTGACCTATTGCTGCAACTGAGGATAGTTAACGTCATTCGTCATGAGTCAGCTGTAGCAAGGTTACGTAACAAGGCAGTATATGTGATCACATTTATAAATGATAAACACAAATGGGTAAAAAATAAAAATGCAAGTACTAGAACAGGTATAATAAGTAACAGGTTTAGTAAGTATCATGAAAAACTTCTCCTGAAAAAAATACAAAATGGATTATTGACCTGAAAGAAGAAACGCACACTATGCTGAAAAGTAGTGAACTTCGAATTAACAGGTAGTGAAATGTGTATAAAAATGTGTTCCATAGCTCTCCTTTCCAAAACCTTCAGTCATTATACTGTGCAATATAACACCTGCTGTCAAAACGAACTGCAACAAATACTTAATAACTACATAGCCTAAATATAACTTCAACATTATCCTCATCTCCAAAGAAAACTTCATTATCCATATCATCAAAACTCCAATATCATCATCACCTGTAAAGAAAAACTTCATTATTCATAGTAGCATACTCTTCTTCATTATTCATCAGCATTCATTATCATCCGCAAAAAATCACTTCATTACCCATTATACAACTAATCCTTATCTCTAACATATTTCATCACTAAAACTAAGATGTGCAGTTCTGTCTGACAGCCTGCATAAATCACCCTGCATTCTGAAAGAAAAAATTAGTTAAGACTGCTATTCTACGATGAGTATAGTATATTCTTGTCAATGCTTGTTAATCCTGATCCATTTACTCTTCCTCATAAAGTTATTACATCTTCTTTCGTTTATTCCGTAGGTGAAATTCCCATTTCTGTTGAATTTATTTCTTACAATCATCATTTCTTTCTGAAATTGATGAACAAAGATTAATGTCTTGCATTTAAATCATATACCCACTAGATAATGACTGGTTTATGGTAACATAATTAACCATACAGCATAACATGACAGAAAACGTAATATGTCAAAGACATTGACAGTGTTCAGATGCAAAATGTACAGAGAATATCACAATGCAGCAGCAAAAGAAAAATGTAAAACAGTCACGATCTTGAGATGTCATAGGGCAAAAAATGTCAAAATCAACTGGTGTGTGTTATATCTTAACTATTTTACAGTGCATATAAACAAAACTGGAATACAATCATACACAAGAAAATGGAAAATGTGCATGGTCTGATGTGTAACGACAAGAAAAGCGACCTGCTAACCTTACCTTGTCGGGCACTTGCCAATAAAAAATACGATAATCATCAGTAATTAGTTATGTGAATATAATTGCATTAGTAAATGGCATCATAGCATGTTACATCATAAAGTGGTTTCACTCAATAAACGGTTTAATGTTTGAGATATGGTGATTGCCTTTCGATTTTCTAGTACTCAAAGTTTCGACGTGTACAACATTGGGGTGAGGGATGCTGCGAATCCGATATGGACCTGCGTATAGAAGTTCAAATTTACTGCACTTACCTTTTATTCTGCTGGATAAATAGTGTGTACGTACTAATATCTTCTGTCCAACGTGAAAGTCGCGGCGTGTACAAACCTGTTTTTGTTGTCTTCTCCGGCGCTCTGCGGCACGTTTGATGTTGTTCAGCACAATGTCAATTATTTCGTGGTGTCTTAGTCGACGACATTTGGTGAAGTTTACTAATTCTTTAATTTTGTTTGGTGGTTCAACGTTTTTCAATATAACAGACGGAGATAGCATAGTGGATTCATTTGGAATGGAATTAATTACATCTTGGAATGAGAGTATGTGTGTATCCCAATCAATATGTCTTTTGTGGCAGTATATTCGGCACAGCTTACCAATTTCTTTCATTAACCGTTCACAAGGGTTCGAAGAAGCATGGTACTTGGATATATAAATCGGAGAAATGTTTCTAGCTCGTAACATGCGTATCCATATACCAGAACGAAATTGAGATCCATTGTCAGAAATTACTCTCATCACATGCCCTACATGAAATAGAAAATGTTTTACAAATGCTTTCGAAACAGTTTTAGCAGTAGCTTTGCGTAATGGAGTGAAAGTAACAAATTTTGAAGTGAGCTCAACAGCGACAAAGATGTAGCAAAAACCTCTGTTAGTTCTCGGAATTGGACCAAAAATATCTACTGCGCCCATATGTCTTAATTTAACAGGTACAATGGGATATAAAGGAGGAATATGTGAAGTGGTGTCTGATTTAGCTTTCTGGCAAATTTTACAAGACGCTAAAACTCGTCGTATACGTTTCTCCATGTTGGTAAAATAACAGTTCTGTCTCAGTATAAGAAAACATTTTCTTGCTCCGTAATGTGCGTAACTTAAGTGAGTGTACCAGATTAATTTGTTAACCAGTTCATCAGGAATGCATAATAACCAATTGTTGCTGTCAGGATGAGAGCGGCGAAACAGAATGTCATTGCGTACAGTGTAATGGTTTCTAATCGTAACATTATTCCTATCTTGCCAAAGGTGTTTAATTTCTTTCCACACATTGTCTTTATTTTGCTCTTGTGCTATGTCCTGTAATGACGATGAAATAAAGTTTTCAAATGCAACTTGCTGAATGTACATGACCCTGAAATTTGTTTTGCAGAAGTTGGTTGCTGCGTCTTGCTGATTGTTGCCGAGAGAACGCGATAGTGCGTCTGCTATAACATTTTGTGTACCGGGAATGTGAACAATCGTAAAATTAAATTCCTGTAAATAAAGTTTCCATCTACTTAACCTGTCGTGAGTAAATTTAGCTGAAAGCAAAAATTGTATAGCTCTGTGGTCTGTGTAAACGGTAGTATGTCTGCCATAAAGAAAGTGCCGAAATCTCGTAAAAGCCCATACAACACATAATGTTTCCAATTCTGTAACGGAGTAATTTCGTTCAGCAGGTGACAGAATGCGGCTTGCAAATGCGATGTTTTTAATTACTGTTGAGCCATCTTCTTCAATTTCCTGGAAAATGTGTACGCCTAAAGCCGTGTTAGAACTGTCGGTGGCAATGGAAAAATTTCTAGTAAGGTCTGGGTGCGATAAAAGTGGTGCATTCAACAGAGCATGTTTCAAATAACATTCTCGTGAGCAAAATTCTGCGTGTCAAAAGTAATGTTTGCGTTACTGTAATATGCAATCTGTGCTGTATCTGGTTAAATTCTATCGTACGTCCTGTTATTTACGGGAGGATGCTGTGGCATATCCACTATATGAACTGTTCTGTTATTTCTTACTGACGTGTTACGCTATGGATGACACCTATTGTCTGTTTCATTCATGATTATTTGTTGCTGATGTTCTTGCTGCTGAAAAGATCGACTGTTATTAAATGTACGCTGAAAATTGTGCTCATTATTTTTACGTTGGTCATGATAGTCACTTCTTTACGGTGCATTGCGATAAGAATTCAAATACTGTGTTTTCTATTCGTAGTTGTTTCCTTGCTGCCGTGCATTACTATTTGTTGGATCTGGGACTATACGTGCACGCGGCGGAACATTAAAGTTTGGTTGACCTTGCAGACCGCATTGTTGGTTACGTATGCTAAGCGGCTGACTTTCATGCTGTTGTGGTGAAAAGGTCTATTGTTACCAAAAAATGCGTTTGCTGTTAATTTTACACATACTGATGATTACGATTTTATCTGTTATTAAAATTACGGCGGTAGTTGTCATTACGGGAGTGCCTACTGAAAATTGTCACATTCGGTAAAAGATTTGTCATATCGGGTTTTCTTTGTCATTTTTCTTAATTCTAGGTAGAGCAATAGTTAAAGAGCAGTTTTGATGGATATAAAGGATAGTATAAGATAAGGCAGCAGTGCAGAAAACTAAAGATGAAACAGCACTACTACAGCTCGGGGCCCTATGCTCGCTACGGCACATATTCATTAAAGCGTAATGAATCCCCTGAGGTCAATTACGCACTGCAAATAAATTTTAACTTTTGCGTTACAGGCAATGGCGGTAAAATTCCAAAGGCAAATTGTTGTATCCGTGCTAATTCAAGTTTCCTCATTACAGGCAATGCTGATGAAAATACAATAGCAAATTGTCGTAACAGGTTCAAAGCTCGTTTCTGCATTACAAGTAATAGCAGTGAAAGTACAAAAACAAATTGTCGTATACAGCTCAAAGCGTGTACCTGTGTTCTGTCATTATTAAATTCTTTACATTTTCTTACAAATGCAAATTGCTTATAATCAACGTTCTCGTCACTGAATTTGAGAACACGTTCAGGTTTGAGTGAAAGTCTGTTTGTCTGTGTCATTTCGGATTTCAAGTTGCATAGCTTGTCAGATTTTAAATCGCGTGGCTTTTCGGATTTTACGTCTCGTAGTGTCTGTAAATTGCTCACATTATACGCGCTGCGTGACTCTGACAAATGTTCGCAAACTGGCGTCTGCTGTGATGTGTTATTAACTGAAATATTTTTCATCTCTGTTACTTCTTGTTGTAAACTCGACAATTTTCTACGCAACGTGTTATTAGACGAATCGATCTCATTAATTGTCTGCTGTAAATTTTGAAATTCAGGTGTTTGGTTAAATGAAATCGGTGCAGTATCGTCTGATTTATTATCATTATTACTTTCAATAGCATCAATACGACTGGCTAATTCATCATATTTTTCAGTCAGTATTTTTGCCTGATCATCGGTTTTAGAATCGGACGCATTAATGTGTTTTTGCAACTTACGTGTAGTTTCGCTCAGTTTTTTAACATCAGCTTTGATGACATCGCAATCCTTTGTTAGTTCTAATTGTTCGAATCTGTCTGTCACTGTTTGAATATTTACTGTGTGTGTATCTGTTTTTGATTTAAGATCAGAAATTTCATGACGTAATTCCGCGTTCAACTGTTCGATGGTGTTAATTTTGTCGGACACTGTAGTAATATTATTGTCTACATACGTTTTTGCCTTCGCAAACATTTTACGTTTGTCTTCCTGTCTCTGTGCTGTGATTGTTTCCATTACTTGTCGTTTTACTTTGTTTTGATCCTGAATAAATTTACGAAAACGCGTATCACTGTTTTGTATGTGAAGATTAAAGCGTTCGTCAATCTGAGTGTTCTGTTGGTCGAATTTCGCGTCGATCTTTTCATCCATTGTGCGCGAAAGTTCTGCTGTCATTGCTTTAAACTCGTCGCGTAATTGTGTAGCCTTTTCAGAGCATTGTTTAGCTACTGTACTAATTTCCGCTCTAAGTGTTTCTGTTGCGACTGTCTGCATTTCCCTTAATTCTTGCGCAACAGACCTAATTTCTTCGCTACTTTTCTTTGAGCTAGCCTCAATTTCCTCGCGTAACTGTTCCTTAGTGTCATGACACTGCGCGGCAACGGCTCTAATTTGTTCACTAAGCTGTCTGGAATTGTCGTCTAATTTTTCATTTAACTGTCTGGAATTGTCGTCTAATTTTTCATTTAAGTATTGTTTGAGTTTTTCATTATCTTGTTTGTTATCTTCCCTAAGTTGTCTGAAATTGTTGTCTGTTTTCTCACTCTGTTGTTTATTTGATTCAAGAATTTGCAGCAACAATGCCTTAAGTGGATCCGATACAAAATTAGCATTTCTATTCTCCGTGCTATTTAATGGTGGATCTGAAATTGTCTTGTTTTGCGTGACCATTTGGTCATTCTGTAATTTACAGAATGGTTTATCAGTCGGATGTACACTGTCAGACACTATTTGGGAATTAAACAGATCCGTCGTACTCCCAGTACACTGTTCATTTTCACTAGAAAAATTTGTCTGTACATTACTTGGATTTTCTAAATCGGGTGTGTTAAGCTCGGCAGCGCTCATTACTATAGACCGCTCCGCGTCATCAATTGTCGTCAAATTAACAGACGAGACAATTGAGTTCGTTTGTTCATCATTAAGATAAAAGTCATCATTAGTGGTTGTAATGCACTGATTGTTAGTGAACGCAGGATTGTCATCATTACACTGCGTGTCACATGTCCTATCGGTAAAGTCGTTTGAGCCGGTAATTTCGTTCGTAATACCTCGCAATACACTATTCACAGTATTTCGCGGCATTTTTACAATAGTCACAAATATTCACAAAACAAATAAGCACAAATGCAAAAACAACACACAAATACAACAGAGCAACGAATTGCCGTTGACCTGTAGAAAGAAAGTCACAAGATTAGTAAAAGCGTTGCGCCAAATCCTAATTATATCTAAGCAAATAAGAGCAGATATCTGACTGTTTTTCAAAAGACTCTCAACGAAATTCGATCCTGGACTGGGTGTCGCCAAGTGTAACCTCCCCACAAAAACTTAAAAAAAAAGGACAGAAATATAAAATGAATAGGAGCCAAGAAGCAATATTGTCCCCACAAAAATATTTAAATAAAAAATATAATAATAAATGGGAGCCAAGCGTAACCTCCCCAGCAATTAAATTTAATGACAATAAAAGTGAGAATCGCAATCTGACTGAAAGTATTAGCTGTCACGAAAATGATGAAAAACAATTCAGTGCTAATGAAACTTCAGTGACAATGAAATTCAATTAAACCGAAATATCGGTCTTTGGCCCTGTGCAGTGTGTATGTTGATAGTCCGTCAATTACTAATGCATACACACTATCAACATACACACTGCGCAGTATAACTGCATGTAAAATTTCTGCTCTTATTGTTGCGCACGGCTTGGAGGAACTGCATTGCAAATAATATTTTTTTTTTTTTAAATTTAACGGAAACTTTTCTTTAAGGGAAGTGGAACGAAATCGTTAGTTCAATTAAATAATTTTTTTTTTTGTAAAAATTGCTTTGAAATCAAAATTATTATTGGGGCACTTGTTGGAAATTAATTACAATAAATAAACTTTACATTATCTGATGATTACCTTAATTAACAATATACCTCATTCAGCATCTTGACCAGTATTGCCAACAGACTACATCACACAACCGCACTGGGCTGCTACTATTGACCGACTGCTCTGCATGACGACTACTAGCGTACTGCTGGGCGCAACTGAACTGAGCTACTGCTATCGACAGACTGCTCGCAACACTCGCGCGGTCAAGCGCAGACTAACTACGATAATAGGCTCTCTGGTCAAAGATTTTAACGTGCCTCACCATCGCTGCTACGTTACATACGTGTTTCATTGCAAGGAACGAGGTCTCGCAGTTACGAAATTCTGCGGCCAGCTGCGTGATACAGGATTGGTACGTGACATAATTGAAGTGAGGACTTATGTGACCAGACCACGGTTTTTTCAGTCGATCCGATATGATCACGAGTCCAGGAGAAGAGCTGCAGGCAAAGGCACTCGCTTGGTCGTCTGTTGGCATAGCCCATTAACGCGAAATTTCGCCGCTCTGCCCTAACGGATACGCTCGTCTTACCCGCCACATTTATTTCTAAGGTTATTTCTCGCAATGTTGCTTGTCTGTTAGCACTGACAGCTCTACGCAAACATCGCTGCTCTCGGCCGGTAAGTGAAGACCATCGACCACTGTGTTGTCCGTGCTGAGAGGTAATGCCTTAAACGTGTTATTCTCGGCACGTCTTAACACTGTGAATCTCGGGATATTGAATCTCTGACGATCTCCGAAATGGAATGTCCCTTGCGAACTCCATCTACCAGTCCGCGTTCAAAGTCTCTTAATTGCAGCATTTCACACGAACCACCTGAATACAAATGACAGCTCGGCCAATGGAATGCTGTTTTGTACCTTGTGTACGCCATATTACCGCCATCTGTAAATGTGCATATCACTATCCCATGAATTCTCTCACCTCAGTATATTCAGTGTCATGTTTTCATCAATGTAATGTTCTGCTAAGATAGTATTTAAGAAACAGTTTATCAGCTGACACAGCTTTTCCAGGTGTCCAGGACTTTCATGGAGAAATTCTGGGTTTACCTTTCCAAAAGTTTCAAACTTCAGGAAGAAAAGAATTTAGATGCATTACAAGAGACTGCAAGCGTTTTTACCATTGTGTTTCCAGCATTTTAGTAGAAGAAAGTACTAACCTTAAACAAATCATGTTTAATGATTTATGTTCGTTCCTTCTACAATGCCAAACCATCGAACTACTTTTTTGGTATCGTAGAGTTAAATTTATTAACAGGCGAAGCAGTTCTCGACAGTATTTTATCTAAATCTACATCCATACTCCGCAAGCCAGCTGACGGTGTGTGACGGAGGGTACCTTGAGTACCACTATCGGTTCTCCCTTCTATTCCAGTATCGTATTGTTCGTGGAAAGAAGGATTGTCGATATGCCTCTGTGTGGGCTCTAATCTCTCTGATTTTATCCTCACGGTCTCTTCGCGAGATATACGTAGGAGGGAGCAATATACTGCTTGACTCCTCGGTGAAGGTATGTTCTCGAAACTTCAACAAAAGCCCGTTCCGAGCTACTGAGCGTCTCTCTTGCAGAGTCCTCCACTGGAGTTTATCTATCATCTCCGCAACGCTTTCGCAATTACCAAATGATCCTGTAACGAAGCGCGCTGCTCTCCGTTGGATCATCTCTATCTCTTCCATCAACCATATCTGGTACGGATCCCACACTGCTGAGCAGTATTCTAGCAGTCTGCGAACAAGCGTACTGTAGCCTACTTCCTTTGTTTTCGGATTGCATTTCCTTAGGATTCTTCCAATGAATGTCTGGCACCTGCTTTACCGACGATTAACTTTATATGGTCATTCCATTTTAAATCACTCCAAATGCTTACTCCCAGATAATTTATGGAATTAACTGCTTCCATTTGCTGACCTGTTACATTGTAGCTAAATGATAAGGGATCTTTCTTTCTATGTATTCGCAGCACATTACACTTGTCTACATTGAGATTCAATTGCTATTCCCTGCACCATGCGTCAATTCGTTGAAGATCCTCCTGCCTTTCAGTACAATTTTCCATCGTGACAACCTCTCAATATACTACAGGATCATCCGCAAAAAGCCTCAGTGTATTTTGTTCCGTTAGTAATGGAATTTTTTTGTTATCAGCTGATAGGAATTGCTTCAGATGGGGCTGCAAATCTACAGCGAATTTAAAACTGTTGTAATAATTCATTGCTTGAATCATAGAGTGGGGTTTTCAGTTTATGATGGAACTGGTGCAATGTCTGTTCCACTACATTTTTAGTAATTGACGGACTATCAACATACACACTTTCCTACCAGCCCCATAAACCAAACAAAAATTGACCGAACTCACTATGGAATTGGGATTTGAAGTTTAAAAATGGTAAGATGTTCGATATGCGGTGGGAAGCATCCTCATGCAGAACCGTGACAGCCGTAATGCCAAATTACAGTTCTCTTATCCACTATTACACTAACCCAGAAAATCATCCCCCAATGTCTCCATGAAGCAGAGCATCGAGTCTTGGATTCCTCCAAAAAATGAATTCGTGGAATTTAGTCGTGGAATTAGTACTATTTAGGGATATTCTTGGAACCATAGAATCGCTTTCCTTGTACTGCAGTCTAGAAAACCAGATACTGTAAATGCTATTTTGAAAATAATATTACATGCTGGTGTATTAACTGCAATGAAAGACAGGCCTGGGGTACATTTTCAAACTGCTCAGGCCGAATATTCAGCTATAAAAACAATCAAGGGTCATGTTATATTCGATCCTTCAGACAGAATGACTGAATCGTTCACAAATTCCAAGCAGTAACTTCTTCACGGATTAGTGGACAATGAAATTGAAATATTCGTCACTGGTAGTGCTAATTTATTCCTGAAAGAGTGTGAAGCTTTAAATAAAATAAATGTCCAAAGGAATAAAACACGGTCATTGTGTTTGGTGATGATAAAATCGAGTCCTTGTGTGAAACCATGAAATTGGTGTCTTCGTACAGTGACAGCCTATTGTTGCAAACACCATGTGGAATTTCGCCGGTTCAAGCAAGTGAAAATGGAAGATGTTTTTGGTGAAAATTTACGGGAACTGATGCAAAGGATACAAATAATATCAGTATATTCCGCTTTGGGTAAAAAGAGGTTCCGTATAATGAATAATATTCTCACTAAGCTCCAGTATCGAATGCAAACAAAAACACTGGTTTCTATTATGTTTGTGATTACTAATGGATCGTGTTTAAATGATTTACTGCTTAACAGCTTGCAGCGAAGTGGATAAGAGCTGGAAATCATTCCGCAAAAGAAGCCCCACGTAGGAGGGCGTTTACAGAATTTTCGTCACATAAAAGCAAAATATTTACGTAAATTTAATAAATGGATTGTTCTTAATATTTACATCTTTTAGAACAGTTACTTCTTCATTGATCCTGTGTATCGGTCTCCATACTACTACTACTACAACTATTGCCACTACTATATTTTATGTATAGAACAGGCCAATACTGCTGCTACTACTACAGATATTACTACTATTACTGTTATGAATGTAACATACATACTGATTCTTAAGTTTTCCTCACTCGTCAAGAAGTCTGATACGAACAATGGGTATGAATCGTTTACTGAATCGCGTCCTTACAGTGAAACAGTGCGTGTAATGACAACATATTGGTGTGTATAGTCGCTGTCTCCACAGAATAATTAAACTGGAAATGACTGGACAAACGCAATTGCCCAGAGCGAGCTGGAGTGTAGCATGTATATTTCGGAATTTGTGTGCATACGCGGGAAATGAGCTTTGCGTATAACATCAGTGTTTGTCTCACAACGTGGCTTATCAAACGGAGCGGCCTACACATGTTCCCGAAGCAAAATGAAACTCTACAGCCACACCGCAGATAAAACAGTTCCATTTAGCTACGTATCCTGGACTGTATGTGAAATACGTTGTTAAATTATTTGGGAGACCCTTACACCAGTATGTGTGAACAACTTTATTTTTTAGGAGCTTTATCACTGCATGGCCTACCACTCATGATGTGGTCTGCAGCGTTTCAGTATTAACCTAGAATAATTTTTTACTCTGTTCCACAATTACGTAACACCAGCGACTTACTTTGTAAACACTCCAGTTACATTATTTTTCATAGCGTCTTTTTGTAGATGTGAGAATAATATTTGTAAGAAAAATAACAGCCTACATAATCTGTGATTAATTTATTCAGTTGCTTTATCATTTTTCTTTCGCTTATTTTAGAGCACTTCCTACAAACGCTGAGGTCTTTTACATAACCTTTTGCACGTCTCTAATATCGTCTACTGTAACCGTTCGTTACATATCTGGTCTTCTTTGAAACTAAATTTTACTCGAACTGACCTTGAACAATTCCCATATTTCATATAAAATCGCGAGTTCCCGTTTTAAAGTAGAGAAAACTAACTAAAAAATTAATAAGGGCCAATGGAATAGAGTATTTTACGCAAAGTAGCGAGGGGCTTTATTCAAAGAGTTTCCAACGAACGTCTCTTTTGTTTCGTAACTACTATATAAACCCAACGCACATATTGTTAGCGTCTTTAGCGTCTGGGAGACTTTAGCGCTTCAGAGTCTTTACATCTGGTTGTCTTTGTGTTCGAGATTTTAGTGTTCGAGCTTTCAGCGTTTGAGTCCTGAGTATTCATTTAACAATGTAACCTGCCAACAACCACACCATTTTCCTTAGCATCATAATCAAGTCTTCCACATCACACTTCTACTAGTTCGTTTGTTTCGCCTTCTGTCTCTACTTCTGCTAGTGCTTGGTGAGCAACACTTATTTGTTGCCTATTTTTGCATAGGCCATCCATCAGAGACATTTCAAGACAGGTTAATATATATGTATAAAGCAGAGTGAATTTGTCTGTATATTTGCCCAGGGTCTCCTCCAAACCCCTTGATCGATTTCAACCAAATAAAGCACAGAAACGGCAGGCCTCAATAGTATCAGCACTGTGAGGATTCTAACGTCCTTGCTCGGTAAAAAAAAAGTATTTTTTCAGCCCCCACTCCACCCAGCCCCTGCCTTATAGGCTGCGCTCTCTGACAGGCATGTTGCGGGAGTAGTACCAACACACTTTGTTGAACTGTATTACATTTCTGATGAGCTTGGCTGAGGATAGGTTGAGATGGATGGAGGAGATGGAGAGATCGACAGGGAGGGAGAAATAGACAAAGACAGGGGATGAGAAGGAGATGAATGAGAAAGGTGGAAGGTGTAAAGACTAATGGGATGGGAAGGTGTAAAAAGGGAGGCAGAGATGGAAAGAGAGAGGGGGTGGAGGGTACAGGCAGAGAGAAGGGATGGAGGATAACAACAAAGGGAGAGCAGGAGGAGATCAAGAGAGGGAGAGAGAGAAAGAGTGGCGAGGAGGACATGGACAGGCAGGGGTGGGAGGATAAGGTGGACAGACAGATGGAGGAGGAGGAGGAAGAATGTTCAGTATATGTGTTGTAAGCATACGAGGGCTAAGCCGTGGGAAAAGGCTTGTAACAAATAAACAAAAGTGAAGATGGGAATTTTAATGCTTCAGGTGTTCCTTAGAGCAGAGTACACAGAACGTTCATACAGAAATGTGAACCTGTTAGAAAATTACTTAGGATGTTGTTCAGCCCTTTGGAACTCTGTTAGGTCTTTCATTGCACATCGATATCGGCCTCTGAATGCAAATATGAAGTGTGCACCACTCGTAAACAAGCTGCACTGATGCCTAGTCCGTATTGAACACGAACAGTCCAGCGCGACACGTGCCTTACCCGCATTGTTGACTATTAAAAAAAATACCATTACTATCACAGTGCACATTATTTTGCGTATCCTCTTTACATTTTGGAGGTATCTCTTTAATCATCTGGGAATATTAACCACTGCCTCGCACAGGGTTAGTATGAATTGTTCCCATGTACGTGCAAATGGTTCAAATGGCTCTGAGCACTATGGGACTTAACATCTGAGGTCATCAGTCCCCTAGAACTTAGAACTATTTAAACTTAACCTAACCTAAGGACATCACACACATCCATGCCCGAGGCAGGATTCGAACCTGCGACCGCAGCGGTGGCTCGGTTCCAAACGGAAGCGCCTAGAACCGCTCGGCCACACCGGCCGGCCCAGTACGTGCAAATGATTATCATCTACCGATATGAGTATGACATTCCTCTTAAATCATTTGAATAATTTTGTTCGAATGCTAATTCTTATTGTAATAAAACGCTACTTTTCATTATTGCGTCTGTAATATCACATTATTAAGGAAACTTTGATAAGTTGCGGCAACTTCTATTTTTTGTGTTAATTTGTTCATTGCCAGTTATCAGTTTATGGCAGTTGTTGGAGCTCTCTGGTCGAGCATGAACAGACTAGCTTACATAATTCAGAATATTGAGTAATAACAGTGAAATGAAGTTCTTGAAAGTTCGTTCCGTGAAAAATGGTTGGAGGACGAAAAGTATGAAGAATGATTACAAGAAGTTGATAGAAATGAGTGTATGTGTAAGCGCTGAACATGCAGTACCTCGTTTACTGTTAAATATGACGGCCTGAAAGCAGTGAATAAACGTTTACAATAAGAAAGACACAAAGCGGATGTTAACACACAAAAGAAAAATCAATCTCTTCTTAAATTCTTGCGGAAACAGTTTTCTGCAGAAGACGACAAAATCACTGCAACGAAATTAACTTCGACTTACCACTGTGTGACACTTTTGGTAATAAGTTACATGCACGTGTGTTCAGAGATTCCCTTGTAGCAACGAAGTAAGATGGGGCGAATTAAAATTGAGGCGTTAGAAAATAACGCCCTTCTGCCTTAAGCTAAAGAAAAGCTACTAAAGGAATTAAAGTAAAATGTTCCGTCTTTGTGATCATCAGACGCTTCAAATAAGTGCAATAAGAAACATTACCCGACAGTTGTAACGGACGTCTCCAAAGATAAGAGGAAATGTAACGAATTTCTTGATTTCTATTAATATAGAAACGAATGTGTGGAAGCCTTTTCAAATAAACTAAAATCTATTTTATTGTAAAATCATTTAACACATAATAATGTTATTTCTTATTCAGCCGACAATGCTTCACTTAATTTCGATAAACATAATTCTGTCTTTAGCAGATGACAAGAGTAAAACGCAAGCTTAATCAGAGACAGCTGTTTTTGCCATGTATTACGAGTTTGCTCAGTATGACTAGAGTGATATTTTGTCACACACTGTTGTGCATCGGTTGTCTTTGCAGTCAGCTGTGCAGCATAAAGATATGGTGACAGCTAAAGATTTATTGTGTATCAGGGGGGAGAACCACCCTCCGAATACGGCATATCCATCTAACGTACCATTGACATTTAAACGTCATTCGACGGTTTAGGAATACAACACTATTAGGAAAGGTATAATTAGTATCGTCGAATCAAGCTAATGTGAATGATATATTCCTTCGGAGAACAAGTCGATATGCTTCTCATTTACGGAGAATGCCAAGGAAATTCATTGAGAGCTAGAGACTTATATGGTGAAAGATATCCTCAATGTACTCACCCTACACGTCGTACATTTAAATATGTGTTTGATAAATTGGGAACAACTTGATCTTTAACACGTCGGAATCGTGTCCGGCAAAGCAAAGTTACTAACGAGGAAATGGAAATTGGTACTCTTGCCACTGTGGTTACAGATCCTTGTGTTAGTTCGCCTCAAATCGCAAGGGAATCTAGCACGAGCCAGAGTAGCGTTGTTCGTGTTCTGCATCGCCATAAATATCAATCTTACCATATTCAGTCTCCACCAAGAATTAACTGGTACGGATTGCATGCGTCGCATTGAATTCTGCCTATGGGCTCAACTTCAGATTCGGAGGGATGACACATTTATTAATTTGATTTTATTTACTAACGAGGCTACATTCACGAACCGAGGAAATGTTCATTTGTATTACATGCATTATTGGGCAACTGAAAATCCATGTTGACTGCGGCAAGTTGCATACCGAAAGCCGGGTCGGATTCTGGAGAACAGAACTATAGGCCGCTATTTCACCGAAGGAAATCTTAATGGTAGGAAGTACACCACATTCCTACAAGACACATTATGTCTGTTATTGGAAGAAATACCTTTAGGAACAAGGAACAGAATGTGGTATCAATACGATGGGTTTCCGCAACATTTTTCGCTGATGGCTAGAAACGAGTTGCAGAGACAATACCCAATCGTTTCTGGATGAGGTATCGAATATATTGTTTCCCCCTACTTATACCTCCCGTGGAGATCACGAATGTGAAATTACAGAGATTCCAGCGCGCACGGAGGCTTTCCGGCAGTCGTTCTTCCCGCGAACCACACGCGACTGGAACAGGAAAGGGAGGTAATGACAGTGGCACGTAAAGTGCCCTCCGCCACACATCGTTGGGTGGCTTGTGGAGTATAAATGTAGATGTAGACCGTTGGATTGGACGCGGAGGATATATGTCGTGGCCGGCTCATGCGCCAGACTTGACGCCTCTGGATTTTTTCTTGTGGGGATTCGTAAAAGACATAGTTTATAAAGACGTTCCAACTGCACCTGAAGATATGCGAGACAGAATTGTCAGAGCACGTGCTTCGATAAGTGCCGCAGTGATAAGGAATACCACTCAGTCCATAATAAGAAGATTGGAGCACTGCATTGATACCAATGGTCAACACTTCGAACACCTTCTTAAATGGACGTTCATGCCACCTTTTTGAACTTCCTTGACCTCCAAAGACCTTACTGTTACACATCATTGGATTTGTCTCGATGGCCGCTATCAGGAAATAATTAACAAACTATAGCATCCCACTAAAAAAAGAACAAAGTTGACCTTCATATCTCTGACGCGACCCCACCTAGCAACAAAAAGTCGACGTTATATTGTGGTCCCCATTGTCCCATGCAACGTATGTCCCAGTAACGTTTCAGCTACTGTTGTAAGTAGGCTGTTTAGGTTTTTATGTTGGTAACACCACGTAGCGCTCTGTATGAAAATCACTGACTGTGCTGTGTGTAGTCTGTGGCTGGTTTGCATTGTTGGAATATTTGCTATTTTAGTGTTGGGCAGTTGGATGTGAACAGTGCTTATCGTTGCGCAGTTGGAGGTGAGCCGCCAGCAGTGGTGGATGTGGGGAGAGAGATGGCAGAATTTTGATAGCGGACGATCTGGACGTCTGTCCAACAGAACGAGTAAATTTGTAATATTGGATATCATGAACTGATATATATATGATGACTTTTGAATATTATTAAGGAAATACATTGTTTGTTCTCTATCAAAATCTTTCATTTGCAACTATGCCTATCAGTAGTAAGTGCCTTCAGTAGTTAGAATCTTTTATTCAGCTGGCAGGTTTGGCGCACGCTGTATTGCAGTAGTTCGAGTAACGAAGAGTTTTGTGAGGTAAGTGATTCATGAAAGGTATAGGTTATTGTTAGTCAGGGCCATTCTTTTGTAGGGATTATTGAAAAGTCAGATTGCGTTGCGCTAAAAATATTGTGTGTCAGTTTAGTGTTGATCAGAATAAGCAAAGAGATAAATGTCTGAGTACGTTCAGTTCTGCTCAGCTGTTTGAAAATGAAATAACGTAGAGGTTTTCCAGCACTGTTATTTATATAATTTTCCAAAGGGGATGTTTCACTGTCATACTTTCGGAGTTATTGTAGGTGGCAATAGTTAGCGACTCACCCTATATATGAATGTTGGCTGTTTGAAAGAACTCACTGCAAAGACGAGTGCAGCATTTCATCCACGTGTTAGGGCGACAAGTGGAGTACTTGGTTTAACAGGTACGTATGTACTGTAGATTGTAGATGTCGCGTGCCGATGTAGTATTGTATTTCTCAGTAATACAAGTCACGGCTGTAATTTGAGCGATTTCATGTAAGGCCTCGATAGAAGAGTTAATTTTGCAGATACGGTTAAGCGAACTAGGGCCATGTTCATGTAGGGCCTCGATAGAAGAGTTAATTTTGCAGATACGGTTAAGAGAACTAGGGCCATGTTTCACAGTACTATCAGTGGCGGCTCTTATCCATGTTTTTGTTGTGATCTTCAGTCCTGCGACTGGTTTGATGCAGCTCTCCATGCTACTCTATCCTCTGCAAGCCTCTTCATCTCCCAGTACCTACTGCAACCTACATCCTTCTGAATCTGCTTAATGTATTCATCTCTTGGTCTCCCTCTACGATTTTTACCCTCCACGCTGCCCTCCAGCACTAAATATCTGATCTCTTGATGCCTCAGAACATGTCCTACCAACCGATCCCTTCTTCTAGTCAAGTTGTGCCACAAACTCCTCTTCTCCCCAATTCTATTCAATACTTCCTCATTAGTTATGTGATCTACCCACCTAATATTGAGCACCCTTCTGCACACCACATTTCGAAAGCTTCTATTCTCTTCTTGTCTAAACTATTTATCGTCCGTGCTTCACTTCCATACATGGATACACTCCATACAAATACTTTCAGAAACGACTTCCTGACACTTAAATCTATACTAGATGTTAACAAATTCCTCTTCTTCAGAAACGCTTTCCTTGCCGGTGCCAGTCTACTTTTTATATCCTCTCTACTTCGACCATCATCAGTTATTTTGCTCCCCAAATAGCAAAACTCCTTTACTATTTCAAGTGTTTCATTTCCTAATCTAATTCCCTCAGCATCACCATACTTAATTCGACTGCATTCCACTATCCTCGTTTTGCTTTTGGTGATGTTCATCTTATACCCTCCTTTCAAGAGACTGTCCATTCCGTTCAACTGCTGTTCCAAGTCCTTTGCTGTCTCTGACAGAATTACAATGTCATCGGCGAACCTCAATGATTTTATTTCTTCTCCATGGACTTTAATACCTACTCCGAATTTTTCTTTTGTTTCCTTTACTGTTTGCTCATTACACAGATTCAATAACATAGGGGAGAGGCGACAACCCTGTCTCACTCCCTTCCCAACAGCTGCTTCCCTTTCATGCCCCTCATCTCTTATAACTGCCATCTGCTTTCTGTACAAATTGTAAATAGCTTTTCGCTCCTTCTATTTTATCCCTGCCACCTTCAGAATGGCTCTTGTCCATATATCAGCAATTATCCACAAAACAGCTCCTTTGCGGACCCATTTTATTGGAATTTCTTTGCTTATATTTCCGAGTACTTTTAACTGTGTCATTTTTCGCTGTTAATTATGACACACACTGTATACATGGCGTGAGAACGACCACTGAGACAAAATGCTGATCTAGCTGTTACAGAGCTTTGCAAACTGACCTATTGGAAAGAGACGTCTTGCTAACATCATTACTGTTTGCTTAATCGTACAGCAAAAAGCGGTTACCCGCGCACGGACCTTTTTTTGCCGCCCCACTGGCGGGGCCTGATGGCACTCGGCTGCGCTGCGCTGACAGCGACCACCTGGTCAGAGGGCCGGAGGCCGGCGTGAGCGACGGCACAATCCCGGGCCGGCGCGCCGACTGGCGTGCATAATCCCGGCCGGCCGGGCCTCCCACGCCCGCTACGACGCGCCGAGTCTGTCTCGGGCGCCCGATTCACCGACTTCCTCCCCGCACAATCGGCCGACACCGGCCTGGACAAATTCGACGCCGCGGAACGTTGTACAGCTGCAGGAGTCCCGAGTGTGATGTCTTTTCCACTGTATTTCGAGTGCCTTTGGGAACGCGACGATTGTTCTCGCATCAGCTGGACCTACAGCTTAGCGTGAAATCCAAATCACGACTGGTATTGGCATGCTTAACATTTGCTAAGCGTGTATTTGGCTTGCGTTAAAGAGTGTCTAGGGGCGGAGAAAACGTGCAGCCGGCGAACTACGGACACTCAAAGGAAATCCTTTTAAGCCGCGTTACTGGGCCAGTTCTAAGGAGCAGTGAAAGCCGGAACACATGCCCAACACATATGTTGTTGTTGTGGTCTTCTGTCCTGAGACTGGTTTGATACAGCTCTCCACGCTACTCTATCCTGTGCAAGCTTCTTCATCTCCCAGTACCTACTGCAGCCTACATCCTTCTGAATCTGCTTAGTGTATTCATCTCTTGGTCTCCCTCTACGATTTTTACCCTCCGCGCTGCCCTCCAATACTAAACTGGCGATCCCTTGATGCCTCAGAACACGTCCTACCAACCGATCCCTTCTTCTAGTCAAGTTGTGCCACAAACTCCTCTTATCCCCAACTCTATTCAATACCCCCTCATTAGCCATGTGATTTACCCATCTAATCTTCAGCATTCTTCTGTAGCACCACATTTCGAAAGCTTCCATTCTCTTCTTCTCCAAACTATTTATCGTCCACGTTTCACTTCCATACATGGCTACACTCCATACAAATACTTTCAGGAACGACTTCCTGACACTTAAATCTATACTCGATGTTAACAAATTTCTCCTCTTCAGAAACGCTTTCCTTGCCATTGCCAGTCTACATTTTATATCCTCTCTACTTCGACCATCATCAGTTATTTTCCTCCCCAAATAGCAAACCTCCTTTACTACTTTAAGTGTCTCATTTCCTAATCAAATTCCCTCGCCATCACCGGAGTTAACTCGACTACATTCCATTATCCTCGTTTTGCTTTTTTTGATGTTCATCTTATATCCTCCTTTCAAGATCTTGTCCATTCCGTTCAACTGCTCTTCTAAGTCCTTTGCTGTCTCTGACAGAATTACAATGTCATCGGCGAACCTCAAAGTTTTTATTTCTTCTCAATGGATTTTAATACCTACTCCGAATTTTTCTTTTATTTCCAACAGATATACATCATCCAAATAGATTTTTGTTCTTCTTCACTTTATGTGTCTCCTTTGTTCCGAACCTACTTAAACAGCTCCTGATGAGGACAAAGCGATCGAGTAAGATACAACTTCTTATCAGCAATTACAAACCGGAACACAATTGCCCGGTTATGACTTAAATTGAACTGATTGTGATTGGGTGCAATACTATGCAACTCCACGAACGCATCCCCGAAAGTCCAAGGAGAAAAACCTACAGTTAATAAACTTTCCGGCTTCCGATGGAGGAGGCCCATCATGGTTTAATAAAGAAATTCTGCAGATGCTGAGGAAGCAGAGGCTGTTACACTCAAGGTTCAAAAGGGGACGCACATATGACGACAAGCGAAGGTTAGTAGAGACAGGTGCGTCTGTGAAAAGATCTATGCGCGAAGCATACAACCACTACCATCGTCACAACTTAGCAAAAGATCTGGCAGAGAGGCCGAGAAAATTCTGGTCCTATGTAAAATCGCTAAGCGCGTCTAAGGCTTCCATTCAGTCCCTTGTTGACCAGTATGGTGTGGCAGTTGAAGATAGCAAAACGAAAGCGGAAGTTTTAAATTTCACGTTCAAGAAATCGTTCACTAAGGAGAACCATACAAACATACCGTCATCTGACCATCGGGCAGACTCTTGTACGGATGACATAAAAATAAGCATACCTGGAGTAGAAAGACAACTGAAAGATTTGACAAGAAATAAATCACCAGGTCCGGATGGAATCTCATTTCCATTTTACAAAGAGTGTAAGTAGGCTGTTTAGGTTTTTATGTTGGTAACGCCACGTAGCACTCTGTATGAAAATCACTGGCTGTGCTGTGTGCAGTCTGTGGCTGGTTTGCATTGTTGGAATTTGCTATTGTAGTGTTGTGGAGTTGGCTGTTAACAGCGCGTAGCGTTGCGCAGTTGGAGGAGAGCCGCCAGCAGTGGTGGATGTGGCAAGAGAGATGGCGGAGTTTTGAGTGCGGATGATCTGGACGTGTGTCCATCAGAGACAGTAAATTTGTAAGACTGGATGTCATGGACTGATATATATATATATATATATATATATATATATATATATATATATATATATATAATGACTTTTAAACACTATTAAGGTAAATACATTGTTTGTTCTCTATCAAAATTTTTCATTTGCTAACTATGCCTATCAGTGGTTAATGCCTTCAGTAGTTAGAATCTTTTATTCAGCTGGCAGTATTGGCGCTCGCTGTATTGCAGTAGTTTGAGTAACGAAGATTTTTGTGAGGTAAGTGATTCATGAAAGGTATAGGTTATTGTTAGTCAGGGCCATTCTTTTATAGGGATTTTTGAAAGTCAGATTGCGTTGCGCTAAAAATATTGTGTGTCAGTTTAAGCACAGTCATTTATAATTTTTCTGAGGGGAGGTTTCAAGAGTACTCTACGGCATTGACCCCTTACCTAGCTTGCATTCATTGTGAATATTTCTCCCATCACAAAGTCCCAAGTGACTGGAAAAAAGCGCAGGTGATTCCACTATATATGAAACGTAAAAGAATGGACACGCAGAATTACAGACCAATATCAATTACTTCTGTTTGCTGCAGAATCCACGAACATATTCTCAGTTCGAACATAATAAACTTTCATGAGACTGAGAAGCATATGCCCACGAATCATCAATGTTTTAGAAAGCATCTCTAGTGTGAAGCTCAGTTTGACCTTTTCTCACATGGTATACTGAACACTATGGATGAAGGGCAACAGGCATATTCCATATTTCTAGATTTCCGGAAAGCGTTCGACACGGTACCCCATTGCAAGCTGTTAACGAAGGTGCGAGTATATGGAATAACGTCACAGATACGTGAGTGCTTCGATACTTGTTAACTAGTAGAACCCGGTATGTTGTCCTTGATGACGAGTGTTCATCATAGACAAGGGTATAATCAGGAATGCACAGGGAAGTGTGATAGGACCGCTGATGCTCTCTATACTCATAAGCTATTTGACGGAGAGGGTGGGCAGCAATGTGCGGTCATTTGCTGATGATGCCGTGGTATACGGTAACGTGTCGAAGTTGAGTGACTGTAGGAAGGTACAACAGCACTTAGACAAAACTTCCAGTTGATGTGATGAATGGCAGCTAGCTCTAAATATGAAGAAATGTAAGTTAATCTGGATGAGTAGAAAGACAAACCTGTAATGTTCGGATATAGTGTTACTAGCGTCCAGTGAAGTAGTTTAAATATATTGGCGTGACGTTGCAAAGCGTATGAGGTGCAACGAGCATCTGAAAACTGTGGTAGGGAAGGCAAATGACCGACTTCGTTTTATTTGGAGCATTGTAGGAAAAAGTTGTTCACCTGTAAAGGAGAACGAATATCGGACGCTGGTGCGGCCTGTTCTTGAGTACTGTTCGAGTGTTTGGAATCTGTACCAGATCTTATTGAAGGAAGACATCCAAGCAATTCAGAGGCGGGCGGCTAGATTTGTTACCGGTAGGTTCGGACTACACGTAAGTATTACGGAGATGTTTCGGGAACTCAAATGGGAATCCCGGGAAGCGAAAGCGACGTTCTTTTCGACAAATTTTATTGACAAAGTTTAGAGAGTCGGCATTTGAAAGGACTGCCGAACGTTTCTACTGCTCGCAACATACATCACGCGTAAGGACCACGAACAAAAGATACGAGAAACTGGCGCTCATACAGATGCGTACAAACAGTCGTATTTCCCTCGCTCTATTTGCGACTGGAACAGGAGGAGAAATGACAGGTAGTGGTACAGAGTAGCCTCCGCCACGCAGTTTCTTTGGATATCGTGCCTGACCTAAGATAAAATTGGTCTTTAATGTTAATCCTTGGAAACACTTTCTCCATCTCCATGTGAGCTGCAAATTCCAAATTTAAAATTAATGTTTCATGGTTAAAATTATTGACTCACAAACTAGGAATACCGCTCCATATTCAGTGGTACGCTAGTAGAGTTTTGGATAACGTTAAACAAAACGCAACTACCCCAAGGTAGAATACGTGAGTAGTATGTAAGGCTGATGACTGTATTTTGGCGCAACGAAAAATGTCCCATCCGCTAATACAGTAAACTCATTACTACACAGAAATTGCAGATTTTACTCACAAGTGAAAACCCCTATATTTTCTCCCCGTCTACGAAGCAGAACCTTTCGTCTCGATTTGTTAAGCATAGCCCTACAAGGAACAGTGGTGCACCTAGAAGTGAGTCGGCTGCTCTTGTTCATTCGTCCTTTACTGCGGTGGTGATGATCGCTACGTAGCAAGCACCAAAGAATCAACTCCTAGCGCGTTATAGTCTTGGATAATCCAGCGTTTGCTCCACTACCAGCGCGCTACGACAGTGTTACAAACCCGGTATCGCTGACAGGTCCACTGCTTTTTTCTTGGGGTCGCATTAAGACAAATACTGAAAGCATACATCGCGCCAAGCTAATTCATTCATAAACTCAAAATGAGATGGCACCCTCAGTGGTAGAGATCCTTATTTCGTTTTTCCTCTGTGTGAGACGCATATTAGATTTGCCCATTGTACTGTCACAGCCTGCTAAAAACAAATTTCATGGTTTCTTGTTATAGACGTTGGTTACAGATGTATGTGATTTATTCGTTTTTTGTCTGCTAATATTAGTGACTCGTGGGTTTTGCGTCACATCTTCTCCGGCCTTCAGATTACTCAGAAGCCAATGTGAATAATTCCCCAGAAGATCTGAATCATTAAATTTAGGGTTACTAGATAGGGGTAATACAGTAGTGATCATAACACTATATGTATTCGGGAGGAGTTGGATTCATATTATTTTTTCGATATAGCTGCATTTAACTTTTTAACAGTTTCTCTAAAGCATTTCAGGCATATGGTTGGTTCAATTCGTAAACCTATATTGAAAAATTTTCACTAGATCGAGCGATTCTTTTCAGCGTCGGCAGTGATTCAAACTCTAATCCACCTTCTCTCCATCGTCTCTGCTTGTTACTTTCAACTTTGTGGAGTGAACTAACAATGCTTCAATCAGATCTCGGAAAGAGGTGGCACCGAGCAACAGAAATGTTCGTTTTTATCCATTGTACACATATGGACATTTTTTAAAAATCTCCATCAGATTATCAATGAATATTCTTTAGTCAAGTGTTTTGACAGGTTTTCCATGCAGACCCTTTAACCGCATCTCAAGGTATGTTCACCACTAAAAGAGTATTCCACCACTGTACAGGGTGTCCGAAAAGTCTTTCCCTGATTACATAAATTGATAACTCAGGCTAGAAGTAAGATACAAATATGAAACTGGTGTCTAATTGTTTACAAACTTTCATTGTTTTTTTTCACACATCAGTAACTTCCACTTCCATTGTTGCCCAATGACAGTACACGTCGATATGACTTTGCGGTCGAAATACTATCACGTGTTGAGGACGATGATGGTTATCTCAGACGAATTGCCTTTTCCGACGAAGCAACCTTTTTTGTCAGTGGAGTAGTTAATCGCCATAATGTGCGCATTCTGGGTTCACAACCCCCTGGCGAGGTCATGGAGTGCACCAGAGGCAGTCCAATGGTGAATGTTTGGTGCGCGCTATTGCACGATCGAATTATCGGGCCATTATTCTTCGCTGAGGCTACCATCACATCTGCAGTGTATCTGGACATGTTACAACTGTATGCTGTTTCTCAGCTGCTTCAATATCACCCCGATGTCTTATTTCAGCAAGACGGTGCACCGCCTGATTGGGGTTTGGACGTCCGTGCCTATCTCGATATGACCTTTCCTGGACAATGGATTGGTCGTAATGGCCCAACAGTTTGGCCTCCACGCTCTCCTGACATAACCCCATTAGACTTCTTTTTATGGGGTTATGTCAAGGATGAGGTCTACCGAACACGTGTACCAGATCTTGAAACCCTGCGGCAACGGATAACCACAGTCGTTGAATCGATCCCTCCAGTGATGTTGGCTAATATGTGGACGGAAATTGAATATCGCCTAGATGTGCTACGTGCTAACAAGGGTGCTCATGTGGAAGTTTACTGATGTGTGAAAAAAACTTTGATAGTTTGTAAACAATTAGACATCAGTTTCATATTTGTATCTTACTTCTAGCCTGAGTTATCAATTTATGTAATCAGGGAAAGACTTTTCGGACACCTTGTATTATTTCCTAAAACCTGAATCGTAAGGTTTCCACCTCGTTTGCCGAGAAATGGCTGTGCCTTACAGTATTAATCTCTGCAGTTGATGAATAAAGCGCCGTTTTCGCAGACATCTGGAGTAGAATAGCTTCCACAGCCACAAAAAGAATCCGGGTGACGCTGAGAAAAGGATGTGACCGGTTCGAATAATCCTTCTGATAAGAATTTTGATTGTTTTAATTGGAGGTCAGATTTCGATCAGCAGATATTGGATCATGACAGAGATTACAACTATTTCACCCCTGTCTTCTTCAGTGATGGCATAATTTATATTTGTTCAAGAAAGATGCACACCATCGTATTCCTGACGTCAGAGGCCAGCACACGAGCTTCTATTGTGCACCGTATTGGAAAATCAAAACCAGAAAGGAGAAATCAGTTGGGAATATCAGCTAGGAACATCGTGAACCGCCCGCATCTCGTGGTCGTGCGGTAGCGTTCTCGCTTCCCACGCCCGGGTTCCCGGGTTCGATTCCCGGCGGGGTCAGGGATTTTCTCTGCCCCGTGATGGCTGGGTGTTGTGTTATGTCCTTAGGTTGGTTAGGTTTAAGTAGTTCTAAGTTCTAGGGGACTGATGACCATAGATGTTAAGTCCCGTAGTGCTCAGAGCCATTTGCACCATCGTGAACCGTTTCGTAGAAGGTGGGTTACAAGCTATAATTCCTATTACTCCTCAGTGCCGCGGACCATGCCTTCGAAGAGATGACGTAAAGAAGAACCAAATGTAGAGGTGAATGGCGTAAAGGAGGGATGAGATAAAATCTATCTTGAAGTCAGTGACGCTCATAATTGATTGAGCGTTCAACGGGGAGTAGTGCAACTAACGGAATGCATCAAACAGCTCACACAGCGATATATGGAATCTACTCTGATCGATATAGTGTAGGAAGAAGTAGCCTACAATGACCATACATATCTGATGCTAGTGGTAGGGTTGACTGTATAAACTTCACTGATTGAGATCAATTTTGACCGTAGATCAAAAAATGAACATAGTTAAGGGATTCGCAACGTTTTGTGATACTAAACTAGGATGAACTGAATGAGGTTCAGTGTTGATTTAAATTAGCTCGAAATACGCATGCAACAGCACTACATCAATTGTAAACACGATTATAGCTTTTCAACAGCAGCGCTGTAGGTAGACAACATTTATTAATGAAAGTTCCGTGTGTTTACGACTGTGTGAAGTAAGAGGAGGAAGGCGTGCACGTGAGACTTCTCCACAGAAGAAACATATTGATTACTATAAATCGTCTTCGGCTAGTATACGGGAATAACTGACGACAACAAACTGATAAGCTAACTGCGGCCTACGAAGAAAAGGTGTGGAAAGAAGTCACCGTTCACTTTAAGTCACGAAACATGGGCAAAAAATTATGATAGGAAAACACTAGGCCGGCCGGTGTGGCCGAGCGGTTGTAGGCGCTTCAGTCGGGAACCGTGCGACCGCTACGGTCGCAGCTTCGAATCCTGCCTCGGGCATGGATGTGTGTGCTTTCCTTAGGTTAGTTAGGGTTAAGTAGTTCTAAGTTCTAGGGGACTGATGACCTCAGATGGTAAGTCCCATAGTGCTCAGAGCCATTTGAACCATTTTGAAAATACTAGAGAAACAGCAAGTGGGTAATTCAGGAGAACTTTTTTGAAAATGTAGTGTTATTATAACCATCGTTACGACCAGAAGCGTAGGCAATACATTGTTTCGAAGCTGACAGATCATGGCCGCCTGGCTGTTACGGCTACGAACTCTAACTGTTGATGACGGTTGCGTCATGAAAGGCTTTCAGCTGTTTGATCTAGACAAGCATTTTAGAAATCGTTTGCCACGGATTTCTGTTTAGACGGAAATATCAACAGTTGGTAGATTTTAAGGCCGTTATTATCGAACGCTAGGGAAATTATCGCCGCTAAGAGCGGTAGAGGCGTATATTTACATTTACTGCTGATTGTCCTACATGTACTTCTTATTTCGGTTCGCCAGTGAGCGCGCAGCAGTCACAGTAGTGTATGCATGATGTGTGCGTCCGGTAGCGTTGCAATCCAGTGAACGCTGACTAGCGGAGAATTTAATACGAAGCTAGTTTTTACTATTGTTCAAAGTCAGACCGCATTTTGTAAGAGATGTTCAGTCCTTTCTAGCTGCTATCGAACTCAATAGACTTACTGTTCAATGTAATTTGTTCTCTTTCCTACCGTATGGTTAGTGCTTATACCTTGAAAGTCCTTTCGGGTTTGCTGCCGGATCCTAAAATCAACTTGACTCGATATTTCGGCGATCCAACTGTTCGCCATCTTCAGGAAATGATGAAGCAGCATTTCCTGAAGATGGCGAACAGTTGGATCGCCGAAATATCGAGTCAAGTTGATTTTAGGATCCGGCAGCAAACCCGAAAAGACTTTCAAGACTTATTACGCCGGGAAAGCCTACGTAGTCACATACATAGTGCTTATACCTCCGCATGAAACGGACACCGCCGAGGTGGGGTAGCTTGTGTGCCTGAGCGATACAGATTTCCGTATACTACAGCCAGCAAGGGTATCTGTGAGAGGCCAGACAACCATCTGGTTCCTCAGGAGGGGCAGCAGCGATTTTAGTAGTTGCAAGGGCAATAGTCTGGATAACAGACTGATTTTAACTTGTAACATTAGCGAACATAGCTTTGCTGTGCTGGTACTGGGAACGGCTGAAAGCAAGGGGAAGCTACAGCCATTACCTTTCCGGAGTGCATGCGGCTCTCCTGTATGGTTAAATTAAGGCACCCTCTTGGATAAAAATTCCATAAAATAGTCCCACTCTCGAAACTCCGAGCGGGGACTACTCTGGGAGATGTCTTCATCAGGAAAATGAAAACAGAGGTTCTGCCGATCTGAGCGCGTAATGTTTGGTCCCTTAACCGGGTAGGTAGATTAGAAAATTTTAAAATGGAATTCGGTAGATTGACGTTAGATGTCCGTAGTTAGTAAAGTACGGTGGCAGAGTGAACAGGACTCCTGTTTAGATGTATACAGGGCTATAAATACAGAATCAAGTAGGCGTAGTGCAGGAGTATGTCTAATAATGACTATGTAAAAAATTATTCGGGCAAGGTACTATGAACAGCCCATGTTTACTAGATATTTTTGGTTTTAATGACAATACCTGTCATACCCCTGATCCCTGAGTACCGATCACTCCTCTTGGGGTACTTGTGTGTATTTCAGCATCAGTTTTAAACACCCTGTACTGTTTAAAAAGTCAGTTGAGTATCTCGTGGTCTGCACAGCATTCTCCACTCCGTATCGTCGAACTCGCTTTCCTGAGTCTCGGAAGGGTCGGTGAAGTCGCCCACCCCTCTGCGAGAAGCACTGCTGATGGCTGTAGGGTCGCTCTTACGCTCTTTGAGATCTCATCTATCTACAAATTAATCAGATCTCCCTATTCTCAAATCGGCTTCTTACAACTTTCTTCGTACGATGGATTTTGTTTTAGTCTTATCTTTTGTTCTTTTCAGTCGTCCAGTTCTTGATAGTATCCTGGTTCTGTTTCTCCAGTAGCCAGAAATTCCGTGACACGATCGTGGTATGTGCTCGTGTACCGTGCAAATCATATTTCTTGTAGACATATTTAGCTATGTTGCAACATGTAGGTATATTCTATCTTTGTTTGCAGATTGTGGCAGGGAATATTTATTGTTAGCACCCAGATAGTGTTGTAATTTGTACTACGACATAGGGTAACAGCATCGAAGTAGTTCTTTCTTTTTGTTGTTGTAGCATCAAACAGCGATGTTACTCAACTCCGGAGATGTTGTTCAATAAAATTCTTGAATTCAAATTTTTGTAGTTTTTAGTGTACTCAACACTGTTATGCAACCTATCTTGTCTTTATATAAAATTTATAATATTTGTGACTTTATCACTATTATATACTTCAGGTACTTTCAAAATGTAAAGACAACTAGCTTCGACTTGCTTTCGTGATCCATGTTAAGTCATATGACAATCAGTGCTTCCGGACGTAATACAAATGACAACTGAACAGCATGGAAGTTAAATTCACACATAGTAGTTATATTTTTTTCACAAATTCATTAACAATGTTCACTTGGAAACAGAGAAAAACGGCGCTCTATTCTCGCGGGGCTGCCCGACTGCACGGACCAGCGCGGACATGGTCCGTTCCCAACCAAGTATACGGGTCCGTGTTGCTCCGATCCGTGCTCGTTCAACGCGAAACACAAAAATAAATATTTCGTAAGTACTTCACAAATCTGAACTGGTAAAAAGCCTTGATTTATATTTAAAGAGCATACTCAAATTACGTCTCTCATTAGGTAAAGATAGGTATGATCGCAGGTCGGTCATACTACAGTATGTCTCGCGAGAAGACCAACAAGGTAAAATTAGAGAGAATCGAGCTCCTTCCAGAGCACCATTCACAGTTGGGACGGGTAAGCAGTGTAACGACAATCGTACAAAAAGAACTCTCTGCTACCCCCTTCTTCGTCAATAATTCTTTTGTGTTCCCAAATTTTTCATATATTGGCCGTTATACTTAAAGAGTTGGTCATCATTGTGTAGCTCCACTATAGAAAGCTGCACATGAGTAGTTTCGCCTGGGAATAACTTGGCAGCAGTAACGTCTTACGGCTCCGGTGTCAGCTTGAGAACTATTAATGGCGCAAGAGATTATCATAAAACGCATAAGCAAAAATATGGGTGCTATTTAGAATGTGAGTGGTAAGTATTGACTTTGAATAATCTAATCAGTCTTGCACAAAGTGTCTGCTAAAGAAATGTTTGAAGAAAAGGAAACTGTATAGCAACATTTACAAAGTTTGAATCACGGATAAGACACAACTGTGCAGGCTGCATATTGATGTGGTTATGGTCTTCAGTCCGAACACGGACCTGATTCAGTTCCCCACGATAGTCTGTCCTATGCAAGCTTCTTCATCTTTGCGTTACTACAACCCACATTCATTCAAACCAGCGTACTCTAGCCATTTCTAGATCTTCCTCCACAATTTTTACGCCAGTTCTTCCCATTACCAAAATGACAATGCCTCCAGACGTATCAAATCAATCGTTCCCTCTTTTGGTGACATTTTGCTATAATTTTTTTTCTCACCAATTCCACTCAGTTCTCCTTCATCAGTTATCCAATCTAGCAGCTAAATCTTCAATGTCCTTCTTTAGCACTAAGTATCAGAATCTTCCGCTGTCTTCATGTCTGATATGTCCTTTGTTCACAATTCACTTCCGTACAGAGTACTTCTCCAGCTAATCGCCACTTGCTATTCACAGTCTGCATTTCATAAGTTCCCGACTTCACCAATCGGCAGCTATCTTGCTGCCAAACACAACAGTTCATCTACGACTTTTAGTGTCTCATTTCCCTATGCAATTCCCTTAGAAATGACTGATTCGGTTCTAAAATACATTAGCCTTGATTCACTTTTGTTGTTATCACCTCAATTCAAGACAATAGCCATTCCGTTCAATTCATCTTCTAAGTCCTTTGTCGTCTCTTACAGAACTACAGAATCGCCTCAAAGTTTCTATTTCTTCTCTCGGAACTTTAATTTCTTTTTCTGAAATTCTCCTTGTTTTCCCTCGCTGCTTTTTAAATATACAGATTGTATAACATGGCGTACAGGCATAGCCCTATCTGACTTCTTGATCAGTTGCTGCTTCCCTTCCCTGCCTTTTATCTCTTTTAACTGCAGACTAACTTCTGTTTTTTACAAAGGCCAAAAGCTACAAAATATCAAAAATTTGGCAACCCTAAATAATTATTGTAACAGCAGTGGGTAGCGGAGGATTCTTTATGTACCATTGTCGTTACACCGCTTACCTGCTCCTCTTGCTATCGGTGCTCAGGAAGAAGGAGTGTCGATACGCCTCCGTGTGAGCTCCATTCCCTCTAATTTTACCTTGATCGTCTTCTCACGAAACATACTGTAGGGTGACACACTTGCGATCACACCTACTTTTGCCTAATGAGAGATGTAATTTGAGTGTGTCCGTTAAATGTACTTAAACACTTTTTACCCATTTGTGAAATAATTCTAAATGTTTATTATTTCCTTTCGTGTTGAACGAGCTTGGATCGGACCAAGACGGCCCCATATACTTCGTTGGGAGCGGACCATCGACACGCTGGTCCGAACCGATAGCCAGCCCCTCGAGAATATGCCGTTGATTATCTCGATTTCCCTGTGACCATTGTTGATGTATATTTAAGAAAAAAAGATGCCAAAAGTATGTTTGAATTTAACTTTCATACTGTTCAGGTGCAACTTGTATTACGTCCAGAAGCGCTGTTTGTAATATGACTTTACTTGGATAACCAAAGCAACTGTGTATGTTGGAGCTAGTCGTCTTTACATTATAAAAATACCTGAACTATATGATAGTGACAAAGACACAAATATTATAAATTATATTGAAAGACAGGAGATGTTATATAACAGTGCTGAATGTACCACAAGCTACAAAATTCTAAATCCAGAGATTTTATTGAAGTTTAATAACATCTCTGCAGTTGAGAAACAACGAAAAGAAACAACTACTTCAATGCTGTTATCTTACGTCGTCGTACAAATTACCACACTATCTGGATGCTAACAATAAATATTCCCGGCAACAACCTGTAAACAAAGAGAGAATATTTCTGTATATTTCTAAGTAATAAGGTACACGAACACATACCAAAGAGGGTACCACGGCATTTGCGGCTACTGGAGAAACAGGAACAGGATAGAATCGAGGACTGGACGACTGAAAAGAATAAAAGTAAAAAAAAATCCATCGGATGAAGAAAGTGGAAAGAAATCGATTTGAGAAGAGTGAGATTTGCTTATTTGGTACAGATAGAGATTCCTCGTGGGATCTAAGAGAGCGATCCTGCAGCTATAAGCAGCGTCATTCGCAGAGTGCTGGGCGACTTCACCGATGTTTTCAAGACTCAGGAAGGGCTAGTTTGACTACGCCGAGTCGAGATTGCAGCCAGGTCGACACGCAACTAGCAGCTGGAGCCGTGCAAAGTACGAGATACTCGACTTATTTTGTAAACAGTATATGATGTGTAAAACTGATGCTGAAATACACGCAGGGTGTCCCAGGAGGAATGGTCAGTGTTCAAGTATCAGGGGTATAACACGTAAGGTCATTCGAAGCAAAGTAGTCTAGTAAACATGGGCTGTCCGTAGTAGATTACAAGAATTCTTATTATCTTGTTCATTATTAGACATGCTCCAGCTTTACATGGACTTGAGTATTTAAGTTAAAAATGACAGTCAAAATTCTATATTAGCTCAGGTGTGGAAGTTACTGAAACTTTTATGTTCTTCACATATTATAATCGGCAAATCTAAAAAGTGTGGCTCCGCCAAAGACACAACAATCTACCAAACATTTGACAGTTCTTTTGGGGCTCAATCCATGCACTAATCAAAATTAGGGTCACTGTTTTTCTAGAGTGTCTCTAGTGTTTTAGGTACAAGGTACTGAAATTTATATTTTTTCACTACGTAATTTTGGTGTAAAGATGGAATCGTCTGATGTGGAAGCATGCCATGTGTCACTGTCACTGTGGCTATTAGAGGGTATGGAACGGGAAGAACCACTCAATGAGGCAATGGTCGTACCGCGCTTGGTGTATTAGCATACTGTATACTGCTCCTATTATTCTTATTAAATTCTTTATTGAGTGGAGGCACCAAGCAGAAATAGCAATTTGTTGCGTGGTTTGTAGGTTCGCTGCAAAGCATGCACTACGAAATGCATGGAAACTTTTTTCTTTCCATTTATGCATTTAGAGTTGAGAACACATCGTACAACATGAGGAGTCTATGCTTTCGATTGGCCTCCTACACGGCATCCCAAATAAAGGAAATATATTTGGTCACTGTTCGCTCCTCTTGTCCAAAAACTGCATCCCCACTTATGTAACAAAACTGTTAGGTTATTAGCATATCTGCGGGGGCCTAAAGCAGTTTTGGCTTCACACAGTGACTCAGAAACTCACATAAGGGCACAGTACACAAGGAGCAAGGAATATCAGATTGTTTTAGCTAGAAACAAAATACAGCTTTAATATCACATGCAGCACCTGTTCAGCGATGGGTATATCTGAGGATGTGGTCGAAGACGTCGCTTCCCATTACAATGTGCGTATCTTTTAACTGCGTGAAACACAATATTCACGTGTTTTCTCTGGCATTCCTGATATGACAAGAAAATGAGAGCTAGAAAACAGTAACAATCTCCATATAACACCAAAGCAGAGGTTAGAAACTAAAAGCTGTTCTTCTTTTCGAATTAAATATAGGAAAATCTATAAATAATGGGTATTTATCGTCATGTCAAATTTTCATTATTGAACAGTGTAAACAATCTGTCCCTGTGATTTATCCCTCCCCCCTTCAAAGCGGAGAAACAGGAGAGGCTAGAGGTAGAAAATTATCATTTTTCATTGAGATACAAGAAAATAAACTCTCAGTTATACTGAGACCGGTGTGATAAGCGAGACGTGAGTACGCATAATTGAAATTTTACAGCATCTGAAGAATATTACTAAAACTGCTGTTTGTTTCTCCGTTTTCCGAGCCGTAGCAAGGCAATTTTGTTCAACAGCTTAACTCATTGTAAATACCACAGTTCCGTGTTTTTTCTACTGTCTTTCAACATCCATACGGCGACCCCTGTTTAGATTTTCCGTAGTTTCACTAAAGTCCTTCGTGTAAATGCCGGGATGGTTCCTGCTAAACGGCTATGCACTACCTGTCCCATCTTCATGAAATCACACCTGTAACTATAAAAATTACAATTTCTTAGTTTTAAAGCGAAATAACTACTGTTGCAAATCTTCTGAGTAAAGACATTAGATGTACATTTCAAGTATTTTCTCAAAATACATTTACAATTTTAAAATATCAAAGTAGGTCTATTGATACCACCAACTGCGATTTTATTTAATTTTTTTAGAAGAAGTAATTCCTGAAGCTTTCTCGTTACAATTTACCGGAATAAATGGCTTCCTTCCCATCTAGAGAGCACTGGTAAATATTTGGCTGTAAATTGTTTGGTTGTGAAGAGAGGAAACGCTTTTGATGGGGCCGACTGTAATTGGTGACGTGCACCACCCTGAAATGATTCAGCTAGGCGGCTCCGGCTCTTTTACGTTCGCCAGCCAAACAGCGCTGTCTAAAGTGCGGTGTGATCGGAAACCTATTTTCCATAAACACGGGGGAGAAACGGGCCCGCTGGGACAAATAAGGGGCTGTACAGGGTGAATTTGATCAGCCTTCCGCCTGACGGTTACAGCAGGTGTCGGTTAGGGATGAACGCTTTCCACCCACCCCTGAGGGGAAGCGTTAGGGGCGGTGAAAGCGCCTCGGGGGTTGAAGTCAAGTTAAACTTTTGAAATACGTAGCACGAGGACGACATAAACAGAAAAAGCAATCTTCTCCTCAGGAGATGCATTCCGCTCGTAAACGTTATCGTTTGTATCATGAGGCTGCATTTCTGCTCTCTTACTGCGAAAATATCTCGCTTCACATTTACTTAAGAGCATATTTTCGCTGACTGACAGAATTATGTTTCAGTCTGATTTCTCTAACTTTTTCTAGTAATTAGGGTAAGCCGGCCGGAGTGGCCGAGCGGTTCTAGGCGCTACGGTCTGGAACCGCGCGACCGCTACGGTGGATGTGTGTGATGTCCTTAGGTCAGTTAGGTTTAAGTAGTTTTAAGTTCTAGGGGACTGATGAAGTCCCATAGTGCTCAGAGCCATTTGAACCATTTGAATTAGGGTAAACGTAAAGCCTTTAATGAAAACTACGGAAATGTCGGTACTTCAGTGACAATGACAGGCCTTTGTAGGTTATTTGTAGAGGCAATCAGCCTGTACGTTTCCTATGATTATGGCTAACTTAGGTTGTAATATTAAACACCATTCTAGTCGGCCCTGTAATCCACCATTCCATAAGAACCCGGCTTACATTGTACATGCTGTATCTGTTTAGTTATTCAAACATTGTCTCCACTGGAAATACGTCTTGGACAAATGTCTGTTGCATTTATTTCGGCACATTTGCTTGTAGTTATTCCGTAACCCATTTTCCATTGCACATCTTGTGTGTCGCTATAGTGCTCTACTCGATAGCGTGAACGTGAGGATGTCCGTGTACAGTCATCGCCTATTTAACTCCGGCACCCGAAAATAAAATCAGCTGCCACGATACTGACACTATTTTCTTGCTTCCAAGTGAAACTAAACAACATTGCTTTGGAATAACAAGCGTGTTCTACTTCCCTATTCCTGGTAGACACGGCGAGTAACGTATACAATCAGAGCAAAAAATCCGGGAATACATCCATGCTGCATTCACGGATTCATTAAATAAGTCAGCTTTGACATACATTGACGGAACAAAAAACGTACCACCAAAAAATAACTAATGTAGAGTAATGAAATTTCGGGAACACCTTTGTCTAGGTAACATATTTAAGTAATTAGCACTGCAAGACCATAGATTAGTGTAACAGCGAGATAACGTATTATGTAATGCTAGTACGTTAATAACCACAGTAACCAATAACCAATGTAACCGCCAGAATGTTGAATGCAAGGAAGCAAACGTGCACGCATTGCGTTGTACAGGTGCCGGATGTCACTTTGTCGCTTGGAGTTCCATGCTTGTTGCACTTGATCGGTCAGTAAAGGGACGGTTAATGCTGTTTGTGGGCACCGCTGGAGTTTTCGTTCGATGATGTCCCGTATGTGCTTGATTGGAGATAGATCTGGTGATCGAGCAGGTCAAGACAACATGTCGACAGACTGTAGCGCATGTTGGGTGACAACTGTGGTATGTGAGCGAGCGTTATCCTGTTGGAAAGCACCCTGTCGGATATTGTTCATGAATGGTAGCCCAACAGGTCGAATCATCGGATTAACATGCAGTTTTGCAGTCAGGGTGTGTGGGATAACCAAGGGAATGCTCCTGTTGTAGTATGAAATCGCATCACAGTCCATAACTCCACGTGTAGGTCCACAGCGTGTCTAGCACACAGACAAGTCGGTTTCAGGTCCTCGACTGGCTTCCATCTAACCAACACGCGGTCATTGCTGGCATAGAGGCAGAACCAGTTTTCATCAGACCTCCATCCTGCTCTCCAATGAGCTCTTGCTTGATAGCACTGAACTCAAAAGTGCTTGGCAGAGGGTTCATCGAACCACAATCATACTGTCTCTCTACCATTCCACTACCGAACAGCGCGCGGAAAAAACGAACACCTAAACCTTTCTGTTAGAGCTCTGATTTCTCTTATTTTATTTTGATGATCATTCCTACCTATGTAGGTTGGGCTCAACAAAATATTTTCGCATTCGGAAGAGAAAGTTGTTGACTGAAATTTCGTAAATAGATCTCGCCGCGATGAAAAACGTCTTTGCTTTAATGACTTCCATCTCAACTCGCGTATCATATCTGCCACACTCTCCCCTATTACGTGATAATACAAAACGAGCTGCCCTTTTTTGCACCCTTTCGATTGCCTCCGTCAATCCCACCTGGTAAGAATCCCAACCGCGCAGCAATATTCTAACAGAGGACGAACGAGTGTAGTGTAAGCTGTCTCTTTAGTGGACTTGTTGCATCTTCTAAGTGTCCTGCCAATGAAACGCAACCTTTGGCTCGCCTTCCTCACAATATTAACTGTAGTTGTTCGTAATTTTAATACCCAGGTACTTAGTTGAATTGACAGCCTTGAGAATTGTACTATTTATCGAGAAATCGAATTCCAACGGATTTCTTTTGGAACTCACGTGGATCACCTCACACTTTTCGTTATTTAGCTTCAACTGCCACATGCCACACCATACAGCAATCTTTTCTAAATCACTTTGCAACTGATACTGGTCTTCGGATGACCTTACTATACGGTAACAACCTAAGATAACTGCTCAGATTGTCACCCAGATCATTTATATAGATCAGGAACAGCAGAGGTCCCAGGACGCTTCCCTGGGGAACACCTGATATCACTTCAATTTTACTCGATGACTTGCCGTCTGTTACTACGAATTGTGACCTTTCTGACAGGAAATCACGAATCCAGTCGCACAACTGACACGATACCCCATAGGCCCGCAGCTTGATTAGAAGTCGCTTGTGAGGAACGGTGTCAAAAGCTTTCCGGAAATCCAGAAATACGGAATCAACCTGAGATCCCCTGTCGATAGCGGCCATTACTTCGTGCGAATAAAGAGCTAGCTGAGTTGCACTAGAACGATGTTTTCTGAAGCCATGCTGATTACGTATCAATAGATCGTTCCCTTCGAGGTGATTCATAATGTTTGAATACAGTATATGCTCCAAAACCCTACTGCAAACCGACGTCAATGATATAGGTCTGTAGTTCGATGGATTACTCCTACTACCCTTCTTAAACACTGGTGCGACTTGCGCAATTTTCCGATCTGTAGGTACAGATCTATCGGTGAGCGAGCGGTTGTATATGATTGCTAAGTAGGGAGCTATTGTATCAGCGTAATCTGAAAGGAACCTAATCGGTATACAATCTGGACCTGAAGACTTGCCCGTATCAAGCGATTTGAGTTGCTTCGCAACCCCTAAGGTATTTACTTCTAAGAAACCCATGCTAGCAGCTGTTCGTGTTTCAAATTCTGGAATATTCAATTCGTCTTCCCTGGTGAAGCAATTTCGGAAAACTGCGTTCAATAACTCCGCTTTAGCGGCACAGTCGTCGGTAACAGTACCATCGGCACTGCGCAGCGAAGGTATTGACTGCGTCTTGCCGCTTGTGTACTTTGCATACGACCAGAATTTCTTCGGATTTTCTACCAAATTTCGAGACAATGTTTCGTTGTGGAACCTATTAAAGGCATCTCGCATTGAAGTCCGTGCCAAATTTCGCGCGTCTCTAAATTTTAGCCAATCTTCGGGATTTCGCGTTCTTCTGAACTTCGCATGCTTTTTCCGTTGCCTCTGCAACAGCGTTCGGACCTGTTTTGTGTACCATGGGGATCAGTTCCATCTCTTACCAATTTATGAGGTATGAATCTCTCAATTTCTGTTGCTACTATATCTTTGAATTTGATCCACATCTCGTCTACATTTGCATAGTCAGTTCGGAAGGAATGGAGATTGTCTCTTGGGAAGGCTTCTAGTGACACTTTATCCGCTTTGTTAAATAAAATTATTTTGCGTTTGTTTCTGGTGGATTTGGAAGAAACGGTATTGAGCCTAGCTAAAACGACCTTGTGATCACTAATCCCTGTATCAGTCATGATGCTCTCTATTAGCTCTGGATTGTTTGTGGCTAAGAGGTCAAGTGTGTTTTCGCAACCATTTACAATTCGCGTGGGTTCGTGGACTAACTGCTCGAAATAATTTTCGGAGAAAGCATTTAGGACAATCTCGGAAGATGTTTTCTGCCTACCAACGGTTATGAACAAGTATTTTTGCCAACATTTCGAGGGAAGGTTGAAGTCCCCACCAACTACAACCGTATGAGTGGGGTATTTATTCGTTACGAGACTCAAATTTTCTCTGAACTGCTCAGCAACTATATCATCTGAGTCTGGGGGTCGATAGAAGGAGCCAATTATTAACTTAGTTCGGCTGTTAAGTATAACCTCCACCCATACCAATTCGTACGGAGTATCTACTTCGACTTCACTACAAGATAAACCACAACTGACAGACACAAACACTCCACCACCAATTTCCTGAACACCGTCTGAGACTTCGTAAAAATTTCTGCAGAACTTATTTCAGGCTTTAGCCAGCTTTCTGTACCTATAGCGATTTCAGCTTCTGTGCTTTCTATTAGCGCTTGTAGCTCAGGGACTTTCCCAGCACAACTACAACAATTTACAACTACAATTCCGACTGTTCCTTGTTCCAAGCACGCCATGTATTTGCCATGCACCCTTTGAGATTGCAGCCCACCCCGTACTTTCCCGAGGCCTTCTAACCCAAAAAACCGCCCAGTCCACGCCACACAGCCTTCGCTACCCGTGTAGCTGCCAGCTGAGTGTAGTGAACTCCTGACCTATTCAAACATTGTCTTCACTGGAAATATGTCTTGGACAAATGTCCACCACCCTATGGCGCAAGTCAGGGAATCTGCAGCCAACACGGTCGCAAAACCGTCTGAGCTTCTAATTCAGACCCTCCACCCGGCTCTACACCAAAGGTCCACAGTCGGTTCTGTCAACGATGCTGCAGATGGTGAGCTCTGCCTTCATATCGTAAGCAAGACCGGCAGCCTTCACCAAATCAGATAGCCGCTGGAATCCAGAGAGAATTTCCTCAGATCCAAAGCGACACACGTCATTAACGCTCACATGTGCCACCACCTGCAGCTGGCTGCACCCTGTGCTCTTCATGGCATCCGGATGGACCCTTTCCACATCAGGAATGACTCCACCCGGGATGCACACGGAGTGCACACTGGATTTCTTCCCCTCCTTAGCCGTCATATCCCTAAGGAGCCCCATTACACGCCTAACATTGGAGCTCCCAACTACCAATAAGCCCACCCTCTGCGATTGCCCGGACCTTGAAGGTTGAGAATCATCTTCTGAAACAGGGTATGCAGCTGCATCTGGCTCAGCCAGAGACAGTGCCTGAAACCTGTTTGTCAGACGCACCGGGGAGGCTTTCCGATCAGCCTCCGGGGACGTCTTTCGCTGCTGCCACGTCTTGGAACGACCTCTCAATCAACCACAGGCGAGGGCTCAGCCCCACTGCGGGGAGCAAGCGGGGCAACCGCAGCGGCAGACCGATCTGGAAACAGACTGAACGAGGTTGACATCCCCGTGATACCCAAGTCCGGCTCCCCACAGTGGTGCCCATTGGCAACAGCCTCAAGCTGCGCGACCGAAGTCAGCGCCGCCTGCAGCTGCGAGCGCAGGGATGCCAACTCAGCCCTCATCCGAACACAGCAATCACAGTCCCTGTCCATTCTAATCGATGTTGAACAGCAGTTACGGAAACACGAGTCCGTGCCTAGATAACGCAAGGGATAATGGAATACACGTTGCAGCGAGTCTGGCTCAGAGCTTTCCTTGAAGTAAAAGATGTGTAACAGTTCTTTGTGACACTGTGGTGCCATCAACAGCTGCTCAAATTGCTACTGCAGATGCAGTACGATGCGTCAGAGCGATACGCCGAACATGATGGTCTTCCACCTCGTTAGTCGCACATTACCATCCGGAGCTCGGCCTTCTTGCTATCGTACTTCTCGTGACCACGCTCCCAGCAGCCATGTACAGTGGCTATATTCCTACTAAGTTTTGCTTTCTCGTAAGCCTATGAAACCACCTCGTTCAAACTCAGTGATGTGTTAACAATTTTTTGTCGCCTTAAAGGTATTCTTCATTAATATCGACTCAACACGTCCAATCTCAAACTAACTAGCGTCCATGACCATTACAGCCTGTATTTAAAGCAAACCTGACGCTACTTGCGCCAATCTCATACGACTGGCGCGAAATATGAACAGACGTCGTTTTTTAGATGTAGACACACGGCTACTAACTTTCGTCTATGTTGCAAGACTCCTACTTGGTGTTGCGATTTTTTTCTGACGGTGTATTGCGAAAACACAGTAAGGAAAAGCAAGAGTGCAAAAATAACAACCAATAACTTACCTGAACACTAGTCTCCGTATGTTCATTTTTTTAGAGATGGCTGCGAGACTCGGCTGTTCGCTACAGGATGTCAAATCAAACACCTTTCAGTCTTCTAATTTTCAAACTTATTTTATTTGCCTATCAGTTTCGGTGATTTATTGCGGCATCTTCAGGCCCCTGACCGACGTTTAGGAAGAATCCACCCCGGTTTCGGCCAGAAATCTACAGATATCAGTATTAGAATTCTGGCCCCTTTTCCGACCAAAACCGAGGTGGAATCTTCCTACTCGTCGATCAGGGGGCTAAAAATGTCGTAGAAATTGCCGAAACTAGTAGCCACATAAAATAAGTTTGGGAAGTAGATGACTGCAACGAGTTGGATTTGACATCCTGTACCTAAACACTATGTTGTGAAACCACATGGATGCGAATTGCATGAAAGCAGAATGAAATGCAATGGTCAAAACTTAAAGAGCACCTGCCTCCTAGCATGCTGCGCCATCGTTCGAATCCACTACAGCAGCGACTCTGAGTGGCATGGATTCGAAGAGTCCCCGCTAGGTTTCTAGAGTTGTGTAGCACTAGATGTTTATGCATCGATCAAGCAGATCACGTGTGCTACCGACTCGCGGAATCTGGAGGCAGAACTGGTGCCCGATAGCATCCCGGACTTATTCCATCGGATTCAGATCAGGAGAATATGGTGGTGCAGACATCAACGTCAGGTCATATCATTCTCCTCAAAGCACTATAGGAAGGTACTAACCTTGTGATGCGAGCAGTTCCCATGCTAAAAGACATAATCGCCGTCAATGAAGATATAATCCAAAAGGGGATGCAGGGGTCCTGTAATAATTTTCAAGCACAGCAGTGGTCCCTTAGGTCCAAGGAAACCAAGATGAACGTCCCCCGTAGCATCACAGGCCTGCGTGCAAGGCACAGAGCTGTTTCGAACAGGTGTCCACTTGGATGACGACGTATCCGGACACGGAAGTAGATATGGTGTAACAAGAAACGTAATTCATGCAACTAGGTCACACATTTCCATTTACCCACGGTCCAAGGACGATGATCTCGTACCCACTACAATGGTAACTGACGATATCGTTAACTCACCACGGGAACAAATAGGGGACGACTGATGCAGTTCCCTGTGTTCAATGTGCACAGAACATTGTGACCTAAAACACGTGTGATGCCACAAGCATTGTACTCTGTCGTCAGATTTGCTGCAGGTCGCAGTCTGCCCTACTTTATAGCGTGTGAAAGTCTCCGATATTTGTGTTCAGTGTCAAGGCATGGACATCCAACTAGTGCTTTCACCATCCTTCAACTACTTTCCGTAGACGCTCACAACAGTAACACGCGAACAACCGACCAGCTTCGCCGTTTCCGAGATGCTCGTTTCCAGGACCTGGACAGTAAGAACTTTGTCTTTTGTCAAAGTGAAAAATTCCCATTTGCGCCTGTATGGTGACTAGAATGACTTCCTCATACATCTCAGCTCTTCTTCTATACTTCTCATGCCACACTGCATACATCCAGTCCCACCAGTCGACATTCAGTCTGATGGTGGGCAATGGCCATAATGTTTTCGCTCATCTGTGTATATAGTTTGGTTATAGCTTTGCTCTTATGATTTGTACCAACAACATTAACGACACATTTTCGATCAATCAGCTCATATGATTTTTGAAAGGCCAGTGGCTGAAACGTATTAGGAAATGAAGAAAAGATTATGTGGTCTAGACAAACATGAAGGTTGTAACAGGTATAAGTGCAGTGACTAAGGACGGTATACTGAACAACATTACGTCAGTATCTACGTCATTTGCAGACTAGCTATTACGAGCTGTATGTTTTTAGGTTGGTTAGTACCGCCAAGTGGGCAAGAGCAAACCGTTTATGCTTATTTCCCCCTGTGTGGCAGGTCAGGTGTTGGAATGTGACACGTGAACGCAAAACAGCGGGTCTATACTGTCAGGTGTGGACCACTCAGTGGTGCAGGTACAACCACGCAGGAAACATCAGGATATAATGCGACGTTTATAGCAGAACTGCTTGATGCAGGAAAAAACCAACTAACACACTGATGTTGGTACACATAAATGTGCTACATACAAAAATATCTGCAATTATAACTGTTAGACCTTGTATAATTAAATTATACAGCACAAACACGGATAGAAGGCGTATACTTGGAAGTAAGTTGTCAAAGTCTCCACCATATACTAACTACACTCCTGGAAATTGAAATAAGAACACCGTGAATTCATTGTCCCAGGAAGGGGAAACTTTATTGACACATTCCTGGGGTCAGATACATCACATGATCACACTGACAGAACCACAAGCACATAGACACAGGCAACAGAGCATGCACAATGTCGGCACTAGTACAGTGTATATCCACCTTTCGCAGCAATGCAGGCTGCTATTCTCCCATGGAGACGATCGTAGAGATGCTGGATGTAGTCCTGTGGAACGGCTTGCCATGCCATTTCCACTTGGCGCCTCAGTTGGACCAGCGTTCGTGCTGGACGTGCAGACCGCGGGAGACGACGCTTCATCCAGTCCCAAACATGCTCAATGGGGGACAGATCCGGAGATCTTGCTGGCCAGGGTAGTTGACTTACACCTTCTAGAGCACGTTGGGTGGCACGGGATACATGCGCACGTGCATTGTCCTGTTGGAACAGCAAGTTCCCTTGCCGGTCTAGGAATGGTAGAACGATGGGTTCGATGACGGTTTGGATGTACCGTGCACTATTCAGTGTCCCCTCGACGATCACCAGTGGTGTACGGCCAGTGTAGAAGATCGCTCCCCACACCATGATGCCGGGTGTTGGCCCTGTGTGCCTCGGTCGTATGCAGTCCTGATTGTGGCGCTCATCTGCACGGCGCCAAACACGCATACGACCATCATTGGCACCAAAGCAGAAGCGACTCTCATCGCTGAAGACGACACGTCTCCATTCGTCCCTCCATTCACGCCTGTCGCGACACCACTGGAGCACTGGAGGCGGGCTGCACGATGTTGGGGCGTGAGCGGAAGACGGCCTAACGGTGTGCGGGACCGTAGCCCAGCTTCATGGAGACGGTTGCGAATGGTCCTCGCCGATACCCCAGGAGCAACAGTGTCCCTAATTTGCTGGGAAGTGGCGGTGCGGTCCCCTACGGCACTGCGTAGGATCCTACGGTCTTGGCGTGCATCGGTGCGTCGCTGCGGTCCGGTCCCAGGTCGACGGGCACGTGCACCTTCCGCCGACCACTGGCGACAACATCGACGTACTGTGGAGACCTCACGCCCCACGTGTTGAGCAATTCGGCGGTACGTCCACCCGGCCTCCCGCATGCCCACTATACGCCCTCGCTCAAAGTCCGTCAACTGCACATACGGTTCACGTCCACGCTGTCGCGGCATGCTACCAGTGTTAAAGACTGCGATGGAGCTCCGTATGCCACGGCAAACTGGCTGACACTGACGGCGGCGGTGCACAAATGCTGCGCAGCTAGCGCCATTCGACGGCCAACACCGCGGTTCCTGGTGTGTCCGCTGTGCCGTGCGTGCGATCATTGCTTGTACAGCCGTCTCGCAGTGTCCGGAGCAAGTATGGTGGGTCTGACACACCGGTGTCAATGTGTTCTTTTTTCCATTTCCAGGAGTGTACTTTTGTGTTGTGATCCAGTAACAACAATTATTACACAGATGAACAGCACGAGATACTGTAGAATCAGTATATAATAGTCACCGAGTATAGAAATAAAACATTTGGTTGCCTGCATGTGCACAGAATAGAAGATAGTCGGAATCTGGCAGCTTTTGACGAAGAGCGGATTGTTACGGCCTGACAGCTAAGTGGCAGCCTCACAGCTTAGTGTCTCCCGTCCTCAACGAACAAACTAGCAGACGCAAGGCTTCTAGTTCCATGCCTCAAATGGTATAGGACATTTTGTAGGCTTATCCTCACCATGAACAGAAGAAATAACGTATATGACCGTACTTTGGAGTTGTATACTTTCATAGAATAACTAGTCGAGCAGAGCCTTCGTGATACACGGGAACAACTATGAATTTGTCTCCAAGATACGTACCTGTTTTATTATTATTCGATCGCCTCCATGAGCTAAGATTGCAGAGAGCACGAGAACGTATCAAAAATTACCACACCCATAATTTGGCGGGTGCTCTACTGTAATCTACTTACTTCTTGTAAATGGTTTATTCTACTACTCCCATTTCATACGCCTAATAATAAATATTTGCGAGGTACATATGTGTAAAGAATTGAGGATATCGAACCTTTCTTAAAAGTGGGCCGCGCGGGGTAGCCGTGCGGTCCGGGGCGTCTCGTCATGGTTCGCGCTGCTCCTCCCGTCCGAGGTTCGAGTCATCCCTTGGGCATGGGTGTGTGTGTGTTGTCCTTAGCTTAAGTTAGTTTAAGTTAGATTAAGTAGTGTGTAAGCTTAGTGACCGATGACCTAAGCACTTTGATACCATAAGCCCTTACCACAAATTTCCAAAAAAGTCTTAAAAGTGACACAATGAACTCCTACTAGAAGGACCACCATCCCTCGTTGTGACGGATACGGATATATGAACATTAACTTTCAGACCTGTGCACAGCTACTGCTCTTTGCCCTCCTGATTCGTTCATGGCATTCTGCAGTCCCTTGGTTAATGTGGAAGTAAATTTTATTGCTCATTTGGTGCAGTTTGCGATGATCACATTTCAGCTTCATAATGACGATTCCAAGATGTGATTTTCCTGAAGATGAAATTATGAAATATTTGATTCTGCTGTCAGGTGATGAATCCGAAGCTGAAGATCCTTGTAATGTTCGTGAAATCGATAAATTACAAGAAGATGACACTGAAAAAGTTATTTACGACGAGGACTATATCCCTACTGTGGATGTCATGAGTGGACTCTCCAGCGACGTTGCACCTACTGGACAGGAATAGGCCGAAGACAGACAAACCAGTGCTACTTTACCTCTAGCAGGTACGTTTGCACAACCTTTGCATTACTATTCTAGTGCACGGAGGCTACTAATTAATAACAGAATGCTTCAAAATACAAAGAACTGTAAGAAAATAGAGCATGTCACACACTGCGCGATTGTGGTTGGACCATTGGCCTCGACGCAACAGAAGCCACTATATCACTTAGGCACGTACGAGGCGTATATGGAGCAAAAAGTTTCTGTTGAAATTGTTATGATCGAATACATGGGGACCAGCATTTTTCTGCAAGACAGTGATCAGAAATGAATTCACTAAAATTTGGCAGTTTTTCCGATTTCATGAAAAGGACTAAAGACAGATCGCTTTGAGCCTGCTATCACTGTGTGGAACCTTCTCATTGCAGCGTTAAACTCCAAGTGAAAATATCACTGTTGGTGAGCAACTGTTTCCATTCAAACCAGGATTCTCTGTCGTTCAATAATTAGCAACAAACCAGATAAATTAGGAACAAGGTTTTGGCTTGCACTTGATACAAATTCTAGGTATCTGGTGAATAGTTTTCCTTACCTAGTCAAAGATGAGCAGCGCCCCACAGGCGTTCCTGTTGCAGAGCATTTCGTGACGCATCTTATACAGCACTTTGTTTCCGCAGGAAGAAATATAAGATGTGACTTTTTTTTCACAGTCAAATGGCTTGCAGAAACTTTGAAATCTAAGAGTACAAGAAATGTAGGCAGATTGAAAAAAAGCTAGAAGGGCAATCCTAATCAACAAAATATAGTGGAGCACATTTATATTTTGTAAGCCAGATGACATGCTACCAGGGGAAAAATTTGCTTCTTTTTAGTTCAGTGCTGCAACTGTCGCAGGTTCGAATCCTGCCTCCGGCATGGTTGTGTGTGATGTCCTTAGGTTACTTAGGTTTACGTACGAGGCCTGTTCAGAAAGTAAGCTCCGATTGATTGCCAAATTGAAACCACAGTGAACATCAGAAATGTTTTACTTGTAACAATTAGCTACACCTTTCAGCTACTTCTCTACGTAGTCGCCGTTCTGACTTAGACTTTTGTCATAGCGTTGTACCAACTTTTCAATAGCCTCATCATAGAAGGCAGCCGCCAGTGCTTTCCGCCAATTCTCCACGCTGGCCTACACCTCGTTGTCTGTGTCAAAATGTTGTCTTCAAAGACAGCGGTTCATGTGACCAGAGATGAAACTCAGGGGGAGACAATTGCGGACTGTATTGTGGGTAATCTCACATTTCCATTTGAAAACGATGCAGGAGCATCTTCATTGCCCCTGCAGAATGCGGCTGAGAATTGTCTTGAAGAATAAACAGCACGACAGTTATGTAATGTTAGCTGCATAGCTTCAGGCGAAATTTCTCACCAGGCCCTCGTACTTGGCGGCAGACACTGTTTTCTAGACATCTTTACGCACTCACTGCGAGCTCAGAAATGAGAAGAGCGACGTGATGCTAACTGGGGTTATACTAGAGACACTACCCAACACATCTGTGCAAAGCTTTATCGGATTTTCATAGTCGTTTCCATTTCGCGACCGATCGGAGCTTACTTTCTGAACGCCCCTCGTAGTTCTAAGTCTAGGGGACTGATGACCTCAGATGTTAAGTCCCATAGTGCTTAGAGTCATTTGAACCATTTTTGAAGTAAAAGTTACCAGAATCAGTGGCGAACTACAATACCATAAAGTACGGCAGTGATGTTAGCGACCAAATGGCTCGATTTCACTGTTAAGTACGGATGTTGCAGATGAAGTTTTCTTCAATGTGTTGGACTTGGCAGCTACTAATGAATGGGTACTCTATAAGAAAGCAACAGATGAGAAAAGAAACAGACGTCAGCCTTTATTCAAGTTGACAGAAGATCTGGCTTCAGCACATGCTGTAAGGGCACAAGGATACAAAATATACTGCCTAATGCAATACCGCAACATAGTAACTTTCGCAAGACTTGTCAAACTGGAAGATGTTGAGGGAATAATAGGAGCCGGCCGCTGTAGCCGAGCCGTACTAGACGCTGCAGTCTGGAACCGTGCGGCCGCTACTGCCGCAGGTTCGAATCCTGCCTCGGGCATGGATGTGTGTGATGTCCTTAGGTTAGTTAGGTTTAAGTAGTTCTAAGTTCTAGGGGACTGATGACCTCAGATGTTAAGGCCCATAGTGCTCAGAGCCATTTGAACAAATAATAGGAGCAAGCATTAGGTACAAAGTGCAGCTAGTATGTTGGCAGATCATGTTTAGGCAACACTGAATACACCTGTGCTAGGTACTAGGTGCTAGGTGCTAGGTACCTTTGAAAGAGCGAAATCAGGTTATGAACATTTTCTCCGTGCTATTTCAAATTTTATGTTAAAACTTATGTTTGGGCTAAGGGAAGTTTTCCATTTCACATTTAGTTATGGAATATACATTTGGATTGTAAGATGTAAAATGTTCATTGTACCACGTAATTTTTCAGAAAAAATTAAAATTGTATCGCGGTAAACTGTAAAAACAGTATGAAATAAATTGGCATATATCCAAATTTATTTACAATTTTGAAAAAAGCAAATAAAACTGCACCGTCATAATGACAGGTTGTTCCTTCTAGGTAAAACACAATCTCTGGTCCTTGCAGGGTTAATTGGAACCACTTGGAAAATGGGTACATGAAAAAGGGAGTACAGAGTCTGCTGAATGTCGATTGCTTCTTGCTGCATAAAGTCAGTTGTCGTGTGAGTTTACGGGTACATATGATAGACAACCGACCCGATATGAGCACCATGGGACATGTACGGACCAACGATTTAGTATTACGTATTGAGAGTTTCACTCTATTCTCTGGACCAGAATTATAAAAAAAAGACAAAAAACAATATATATATATATATAGTCTAGTCATTGCCTCATAAACTTCCATATTATTATTGAGCGTCCTCTCTTACTTTTCCTCCATACTGATTTCCAAATTCACATTGGCCAAGTGTTGTTAGAAATCTTTCCTAAAGGAAGAGTCCAAATTGGACACCAATTTGGACTCTTCCTTTAGGAAAGATTTCTAACAACACTTGGCCAATGTGAATTTGGAAATCAGTATGGAGGAAAAGTAAGAGAGGACGCTCAATAATAATATGGAAGTTTATGAGGCAATGACTAGAGGGGTCTTCATGAAGAGGACTGGTTGAGTAGAAAGAGATAAGCGACAAGCGGTGACAACGGTACGTAACAGTCGTGATTTGGTATAGGTAACACTCCTATCAATATCGGTGATTAAAGGAGGCAAGGTTCAGTATTATTGCTGACTGCTAAATGGCTGTTGTCTTCATTGACGTTCTCGCTTCCAAACAAGCCTCTTATCGAACACGGCGGGAACTCGCCAGATGTCCTGAAGCAAGGGCTCAGAGGTTATAAACCATTTCCTTCCTGATATTTTTAGTTTTCGTGGCCTGCTGTAAGCCATCTACAGAGATCATAGCCTAACAGTTTTAAACTCTTTGTGTGCCAGAGGCATGCGAACTTCATACAAAGCAGGTGAGAATAATTTTCAAATTCTTTAATGTCTGACAATAGATGATCAGAGTAATAACAAATTATCTGCTGCTAAACACCTAAGGGTAACTCGTTTCGTGTTGCGCTAATAGTTTCAGTTTAACTCCCATCATCGGGTACATATATATGCAAGAATTACAACCCATGTCAAATGTGAAAACTAAGACTAATTTTTTTCTAATGCACTGCCAAGTCGACACTGAATCTCAAGCCATTAGTACCACAAACAAGTTTTCACAATTAATTGTATCCGTATGTTTTTCAGGAGACGTTTCGTCCTTACTAATGTAGTAAGGACGTAAGAATTTTGTTTGCTACAAAACAAAATCACTGTTTTCATATAACCTACAGGAATGCAGCGAGGTGACATCATCGACAACCGCCGGTATCTCGACAGTAGCACACCCTGATACTTTCAAGGCAAAACTGCAGCAAGTAAGCGCCGTGCAAGGAAATTTAAAACCTCGGTTTGCAGAGAACTCCGGAAATATAACTCCTACACACACTGTAAGCACTAGCACCAACACAAACCGAAGATGACCAACGTTAGTTGCTACCGATAGTGAAATTAACAGGGGAGCCAGCGCAAACTCTGTTTTTTGACAAGGGAGAGAACAGGATTCCAAGCAGAATTTAAACAGAAATTCTGTCCTCTCCGTTTTCAAAAAACGGAGGGACAAAGTTTATGCTACCTCACCTCCTGATTATTAACCCTTTAAATGCTCTGGACGTGTTAACGCGCGCGCCATTGTACCTATCCCTGTGTGCTCTGAACGCGTTTACGCGCCCCATCAGTCCTTCTACCTGGTACTCTGAACGTGTCTACGCGTAGATACGTTCAGAATACCAGGTAGAAGGACTGATCTTTCCAGGGTTCTCTGAAGGCCGAGGTTTTAAATTCATTTGCATAGCGCTTACTTGTTAAAATTTTGCCTTCAAAATGGCAGGGTGTGCTTTCGTCGAAATATCGGCGGTTGTCGACGAAGTCACCCTGCTGCATTACCGTAAGTTATTTGGGCATTGAATAAGCTGTGAGAAACTCGGGTCTCACAAAATCACTGTTGTGGTGGAGACCGTTTTTGGATGTCAGGGTCCGCAGCTCGTGGTCGTGCGGTAGCGTTCTCGCTTCCCACGCCCGGGTTCCCGGGTTCGATTCCCGGCGGGGTCAGGGATTTTCTCTGCCTCGTGATGACTGGGTGTTGTGTGATGTCCTTAGGTTAGTTAGGTTTAAGTAGTTCTTAGTTCTAGGGGACCGATGACCATAGATGTTAAGTCCCATAGTGCTCAGAGCCATTTGAACCATTTTTTTGGATGTCAGACTTTGAAACCTCCTCCAACAAAGGAAATCTGTTGAAGTGCTGACTAGAAGAAAAAGATAAAAATCCATCGATTTAAACCGAGAATTATGTTACGGTGAAAGATGGAGCATATGGAATTGTTAATAATATGATGTTACAAGCACCCGAAATGTAGTACCACAGGAATGTATTAAAGGCAGATTGAGAAAATATGAGAAGTAATGAGGGAAGACGTTTCTCAAAAGGCAATATATTGCCAGAGCATAGGTGGTTAACAGCTCGGGAAGACGTTTCTCAAAAGGCAATATATTGCCAGAGCATAGGCGGTTAACAGCTCATACCCTAAGATACACATTTTCAAAGTGATAATCAACATATCAGTAATGACAATAAAACGACATAAACAAAGGACTGGAATATACAAGTGAGATAACTGAGGATGCAGTTTGTAACAGTTCTGGAGATACGATGAATTTTGGCACATGTTTGGCTTTCTTGCAATTCCTGTAACTAATATTCTACCGAAAATTAGGAGAAAGCAGAGCCAGAACGCCATGTTCTCCTAAACTCAAAAGTACTTTGAAGTTCTCTTGTGACTGATGCATTATGTTTTACCTGTAAGCGTGTATACTAAGATTTATATCACAATATTTACTCGTATGTACAATGTCATGATCTTCTAGGACTCTTTGTTGTTTCCCGTTCAACTACTATAAACATTATGTAACCTTAAAACTAAGTTACTTTCCATACTGCCCGCAGATTCTGATTCCTCACCGCTATTTATCAGCTTCCCTCAGCTTATCGGACAGTTTTTGCGACATGAGAATGTGTATCTGGATTAAATTCATGTCTTCGCAGTGATACTGTTGCCTCAAATGGCTCTGAGCACTATGGGACTTAACATCTAAGGTCATCAGTCTCCTAGAACTTAGAACTACTTAAACCTAACTAACCTAAGGACAGCACACAACATCCAGCCATCACGAGGCAGAGAAAATCCCTGACCCCGCCGGGAATCGAACCCGGGAACCCGGGCGTGGGAAGCGAGAACGCTACCGCACGACCACGAGATGCGGGCAGTGATACTGTTGATGATAATCCGTCCGTCGGATGGAAACGTTTATGCTTGAGTCTTGAGGAATAGGCATCGGGTTTTACCCTCGATGTTCTCTCACCACTATACTGTACAGCGACACTACACTATATACACATCAATTACAGTCGCCTACTCTAAACAGATACACTTAAGATACGACAGTCACACACAGCGAGGAAAGGATTCAATGTGCGGGGAAGAAAGAAAACCTTTACGATTAGACTGCAGTATCCACCACTCGAGATCTCCCAACCTACAATCACATACTAGCCTACTCCTTTTTTCCGAGCGAACCGGCTAGTAGTAAAAACCTGAGCTCATATTCGGGAGGATGGTGATCCAAATGCGCGTCCGGCAATCCAGAATTGAGGTTTCCCTAAATCGCTTACATCAAATGCCGTTTCTGTTCCCCAACCTTCCCCCCATGCAATCTCGCCTCCTCATCGACGAGACTTTATACTATGTTTTCCTTACTTTTCAGGGATACTTCCATGTACCATGCCGTGTCTGCTAAACGGGGCTGATTTCACGATTTATCTCTGTAATAGGATTGAATACAGCTGAAAGTAGTCTGCTACGCACGAATGTAAAAGCACTGGTAGAATATCGAAGAAAAATAGGTGTCTGCCGGCCGCGGTGGTCTCGCGGTTCTAGGCGCTCAGTCCGGAACCGCGCGACTGCTACGGTCGCAGGTTCGAATCCTGCCTCGGGCATGGATGTGTGTGATGTCCTTAGGTTAGTTAGGTTTAAGTAGTTCTAAGTTCTAGGGGACTGATGACCACAGATGTTAAGTCCCATAGTGCTCAGAGCCATTTGAACCATTTTTGAAACAAAAATAGGTGTCTACGTTAAAATCCCAGAAAACCAATATTTTGCACATAGAAGCATACAAAATTATGGTTGTAATTACATAAGGTCCGAGCAAACAAGCGCTTACAAAGAAGAAATGATCTCGATACTGAAACAGTTATGGAACGAAAAATAGAAAAAGGCAAAGCGGTAAGTTTACAGTTCTGCTTCTAATTACACTCCTGGAAATTGAAATAAGAACACCGTGAATTCATTGTCCCAGGAAGGGGAAACTTTATTGACACATTCCTGGGGTCAGATACATCACATGATCACACTGACAGAACCACAGGCACATAGACACAGGCAACAGAGCATGCACAATGTCGGCACTAGTACAGTGTATATCCACCTTTCGCAGCAATGCAGGCTGCTATTCTCCCATGGAGACGATCGTAGAGATGCTGGATGTAGTCCTGTGGAACGGCTTGCCATGCCATTTCCACCTGGCGCCTCAGTTGGACCAGCGTTCGTGCTGGACGTGCAGACCGCGTGAGACGACGCTTCATCCAGTCCCAAACATGCTCAATGGGGGACAGATCCGGAGATCTTGCTGGCCAGGGTAGTTGACTTACACCTTCTAGAGCACGTTGGGTGGCACGGGATACATGCGGACGTGCATTGTCCTGTTGGAACAGCAAGTTCCCTTGCCGGTCTAGGAATGGTAGAACGATGGGTTCGATGACGGTTTGGATGTACCGTGCACTATTCAGTGTCCCCTCGATGATCACCAGTGGTGTACGGCCAGTGTAGGAGATCGCTCCCCACACCATGATGCCGGGTGTTGGCCCTGTGTGCCTCGGTCGTGTAGAGTCCTGATCGTGGCGCTCACCTGCACGGCGCCAAACACGCATACGACCATCATTGGCACCAAGGCAGAAGCGACTCTCATCGCTGAAGACGACACGTCTCCATTCGTCCCTCCATTCACGCCTGTCGCGACACCACTGGAGGCGGGCTGCACGATGTTGGGGCGTGAGCGGAAGACGGCCTAACGGTGTGCTGGACCGTAGCCCAGCTTCATGGAGACGGTTGCGAATGGTCCTCGCCGATACCCCAGGAGCAACAGTGTCCCTAATTTGCTGGGAAGTGGCGGTGCGGTCCCCTACGGCACTGCGTAGGATCCTACGGTCTTGGCGTGCATCCGTCCGTCGCTGCGGTCCAGTCCCAGGTCGACGGGCACGTGCACCTTCCGCCGACCACTGGCGACAACATCGATGTACTGTGGAGACCTCACGCCCCACGTGTTGAGCAATTCGGCGGTACGTCCACCCGGCCTCCCGCATGCCCACTAAACGCCCTCGCTCAAAGTCCGTCAACTGCACATACGGTTCACGTCCACGCTGTCGCGGCATGCTACCAGTGTTAAAGACTGCGATGGAGCTCCGTATGCCACGGCAAACTGGCTGACACTGACGGCGGCGGTGCACAAATGCTGCGCAGCTAGCGCCATTCGACGACCGACACCGCGGTTCCTGGTGTGTCCGCTGTGCCGTGCGTGTGATCATTGCTTCTACAGCCCTCTCGCAGTGTCCGGAGCAAGTATGGTGGGTCTGACACACCGGTGTCAATGTGTTCTTTTTTCCATTTCCAGGAGTGTATGTTTTTCACGTGTTTTTGCGTTTACCAAGTCGCTGTTCCGCTTGGCACTGTATTCATCTCATTCATCTATCTTTTGTTTATCCTCTTTCACGTAATATGACTCTGAAAGGAGGATCGGTCCACTGCTGACGAATATTGTCAAGATAGTGTTCATGAGATAGTAACTTGTTACTTGGTCCTATGTATAGTGCACAGAAAGTAAATCTAACAAGATAATCCAGTCAATAAAGAGATCTGTTATTAAAACTCAACTTTCAGCAAAACCCAATGATTTTCCAGTTTCTATTGGCCTTCCAAACATGTTTCGACACCTACGTGTCATCTGCAGTGGGTCTCCTTTTAGTTCTGTAAAACATTCCACAAAAGTTCTCGTTGGCTTTCTGCTTCAGGCTTATTTTTTTTTTTGCGGTTGCTCTCCTGAAATGGCATTAATTTTAAAGATTGGGCTGTGCCAGCAAGACGACCGGCTTTTATGCACTTTATTGCCTGACAGGTTGTTACCTGCAAAGCAATCAGAAGCTTACGTTTTTTTTCTCGGACTCTTAAACGAAAACATTAGTCTTTGAGTCCGCCTGCTTAGCTGGATGGCAACGTACTCGCCTCCCTTTCAAGCGGGCCCGGGTTCGATTCCCGGCCGGGTTGGAGATTTTTCTCCACTCGGGGACAGGGTGTTGTGTTGTGCTCATCATAGTTTCATCCTCATCACCGGCACGCAAGTCGCCCAATGTGGCGTCAACTGAAGTAAGACTTGCACTTGGCGGCCGAGCTTCCCCGGATGGGGCCTCCCGGCCGACTATACCATACGCTCATTTCATTTCATTAGCCTCTGAACAACGATTAATGTTCTCGCGACTGCTTTTCACATGACATGCTGTCAATCCATAAAACACAAAGAGCAGGCCAACCTGAACAATGACAAACAAAATATTCTGAGTGGCCTTTCTTAACAACAATAATAGAGTGTTGTTGTTGTTGTTGTTGTAGTCTTCAGTCCAGAGACTGGTTTGATGCAGCTCTTCATGCTACTTTATCCTGTGCAAGCTTCTTCATCTCAGAGTACCTACTGCAACCTACATCCTTCTGAATCTGCTTAGTGTATTCGTTGGCCTATCTCTACAATTTTTACCCTCCACGCTGCCCTCCAATACTAAATTAGTGATCCCTTGATGCCTCAGAATATGCCCTACCAACCGACCCCGTCTTCTAGTCAAGTTGTGCCACAAATTTCTCTTCTCTCCTATTCTATTCAATACCTCCTCATTAGTTATGTGATCTACCCATCGACTCTTCAGCATTATTCTGTAGCACCACATTTCGAAAGCTTCTATTCTCTTCTTGTCCAAACTATTTATCGTCCACGTTTCACTTCCATACACGGCTACACTCCATACAAATACTTTCAGAAACGACTTCCTGACACTTAAATCTATACTCGATGTTAACAAATTTCTCTTCTTCAGAAACGCTTTCCTTGCCATTGCCAGTCTACAGTTTATATCCTCTCTACTTCGACCATCATCAGTTATTTTGATCCCCAAATAGCAAAACTCCTTTACTAGTTTAAGCGCCTCATTTCCTAATCTAATTCGCGCAGCATCACCCGATTTAATTCGACTACATTCCATTATCCTCGTTTTGCTTTTGTTGATGTTCATCTTATATCCTCCTTTCAAGCCACTGTCCTTTCCACTGAGCTGCTCTTCGAGGTCCTTTGCTGTCTCTGATAGAATTACAATGTCATCGGCGAACCTCAAAGTTTTTATTTCTTCTCCATGGTTTTATTTCCTACTCCGAATTTTTCTTTTGTTTCCTTTACTGCTTGCTCAATGTACAGATTGTATAACATCGGATCGGGGATAGGTTACAGCCCTGTCCCATTGCCTTCCCAACCACTGCTTTCCTTTCATGCCCCTCGACTCTTATAACTGCCATCTGGTTTCTACTACCTGATCAGAAGTATCAGGACAAACCTTTGCAATGCGGACATGACCCCTGGATGTAATGAGAAGCAGACCTGCCAGTATGGGAGGAGGTGGGTTGCTCAGGAGAGCTCACTGACTTCGAATATGGAATAGTCGTTGGATGTCACCTGGACAAGAAATCGATGAGGTGCACTTTAAGTTTTCTAAAGTGCTCAGGTCCACTGTTGGTGATGTGACTTTGAAGTGGAAACGCGAAGAAACAACCAAGACCAGGTAGACCTCATCTACTGACGGGGAGGGACCGTCGAGCATTGCCGATTATTGTGGCAGAAATACCGCATGAAATCAGCGGAAGCAATCACGGTACGTTCGATAGTGCTACTAGTAGTCCAGGTACCATACTGACTCCGCCCAGGAACTTAAAAACATTGGCGTAGAGTGATCAAGCAGCTCCTTGTAAGCTATACATTTCTGACCCAATGCCTAGCGATACTTGAGGCGGAGTAAAGAGCCGGATCACTGGACACTTGATGACCGAAACGATTGATTTGATGAATCATGCTGTACCCAGGAGCAATCCGATGTAAGGGTTTGGGTTTGGCGAATGCCTGGAGAGCATTAGCTTCCAACATGCGTTGCGCCAACAGGGAAGTACGCAGAAAGTGGTATTACTGTAATGGGATGTTTTTCATGGTTAGGATTTTGTCCCCACTAAATACGAAAGCATATGTACACATTTTAGAGCTTCTTTGTTGCTTGCAGTAAAGGAATGGTTCGGAGGCAATGGTTATTTGTCTCAGCACGACAATGCACCCTGTCATAAAGCATGTTCTGTGGCCATTAACATTCCTGAAATGGACTAACCTGCCTAGAGGCCCGACATAGCCCAGCGCCCAATATCACTACCGTCTCTGATTCTAGAGAAAAAAGGGATGCTACTCATTCAGACATTTAGACAGCAGAACTCAAGCTGTTATGCATGGAAAGGGTGGACACAACCAACGTGAATGTACACTAACAAGTGCTTCGAAACTTTTGATCAGATAGAGTGTTTTAAGTAGCGTGTCTTAGCTGCCGCACCATGCATATGGACCTACCCCGATCCCCATGTCCTTCCTCTGAGCAAGTACTGAGGTTGTCTTCTTCAGCAAGATACGACGCTGTGCAAACTAATACGAGGCAAGTTCGGAAGGCAAGTTTCGGCATTGTTTTCGAAAGCGACAGAAACAAACACCGTACGAATCCACACCCGTTGCTGGTTCGACAACGGATGGGGTGTCGGCAGAGGAGAAATGACGTAAGTGCATAGTGCCGAAGAAGAGTTTCGACTGACTGGGGTGCCCGAGGCTATTCGAGTACGCGTCACGATGAAAGACGGACATGCAACGACAGTGTGGTCGCTAATGGTGAAACGTCCCCTTTGAAAAATTAAGCGTGACAGTGCTGGAAAAACTCTTACGTTATTTGTTTTTCAAACAGTTGAGCAAAACTCAACTGACTCAGACAGTTTTCTCTTCACTTATTCTGATCATCACTAAACTGACACACAATGTTTTTAGCGCAACGCAATCTGACTTTCAATAATCCCTACAAAAGAATGGCCATGACTAACAATAACCTACACCTTTCATGAATCACTTACCTCACAAAAATCTTCGTTACTCGAACTACTGCAATACAGCGAGCGCAAATACTGCCAGCTGAATAAAATATTCTAACTACTGAAGGCAGTAACTACTGATAGGCACAGTTAGCAAATGAAAGATTTTGATACAGAATAAACAATTTATTTACCTTAATAGTGTTCAAAAGTCATAATATATATTCATCAGTTCATGAAAACCAGTTTTACAAATTTCCTCTTTATGACGGACACACGTCCAGATCGTCCGCTCTCAAAATTCTGGCATCTCTCTCCCCACCTCCAACTTCCCAACACTACACAAGCAAATATTCCAACAATGAGTCCAACCAGCCACAGACTGCACACAGCGCAGTCAGCGATCTTCGTACAGAGCACTACGTGGCGTTACCAACATAAAAACCTAAACAGCCTACTTACAATGGAAATTCAGTATAAAGAGGACGTGGCACAACCGTGTCTGTCATCAATAAACGCTTACAGAGCGGTATAGTGAAGAGGTCTCGTCAAATGGCTGGTCGCTGGTTTTGCATGTTCAGAGTAGCATTGAGAGCCGAACTCTCAGAACGTCACATCCAAAACAATGCTCAGATGGAGCAGGTTGACACTTTTAGCAAACTGGTTTCTACAGACTGATTGCACGCTATGACAAATATCAGTGGCGAAAACCTCGAGAAATAGTGCGATGTGTATCCCTTGGTGTGGCTGATTTTGGCAATAAAATTTCGGTGTGAAGAACAATGACGAAACTTCCTTTAGGAAAGCCCCTTGTACGCTACTGGCCATTAAAATTGCTACACCACGAAGGTGAAGTGCTACAGACGCGAAATTTAACCGACAGGAAGGAGATGCTGTGATATGCAAATGATTAGGTTTTCAGAGCATTCACACAAGGTTGGCGCCGGTAGCGACTCCTACAAAGTGCTGACATGAGGAAAGTTTCCAACCGATTTCTCATACACAAACAGCAGTTTACCGGCGTTGCATGGTGAAACGTTGTTGTGATGCCTCGTGTAAGGAGGAGAAATGAGTACCATCACGTTTGCGACTTTGATAAAGGTCGGATTGTAGCCTATCGCGATTGCGGTTTATCGTATCGTGACATTGCTGCTCGCGTTGGTCGAGACCCAATGACTGTTAGCAGAATATGGAATCGGTGCGTTCAGGAGGGTAATAAGGAACGCCGTGCTGGATCACAACGGCCTCGTATCACTAGCAGTCGGGATGACAGGCATCTTATCCGCACGGATCGTGCAGCCACTTCTCGATCCCTGAGTCAACAGATGGAGACATATGCAAGACAACAACCATCTGCACGAACAGTTCGATGACCTTTGCAGCAGCATGGACTATCACCTCGAAGACCATGGCTGGGGTTACCCTTGACGCTGCATCACAATAAGAGCGCCTGCTATGGTTTACTCAACGACGAACCTGGGTGCACGAATGGCAAAACGTCATTTTTTTCGGATGAATCCAGGTTCTGTTTACAGCGTCATGATGGTCGTATCCGTGTTTGGCGACATCGCGGTGAACGCACACTAGAAGCGTGTATTCGTCATCGCCATACTGGGGTATCGCCCGGCACGACGGTATGGGGTGCCTTATTTTACACGTCTCGGTCACCTCTTGTTCGCATTGACGGCACTTTGAACAGTGGACGTTACATTTCAGATGTGTTACGACCCGTGGCTCTACCCTTCATTCGATCCCTGCGAAACCCTACATTTCAGTAGGATAATGCACGACCGCATGTTGCAGGTCCTGTACGGCCTTTTCTTGACACAGGAACTGTTCGAGTGTTGCCCTGGCCAACACATTCTCCAGATCTCTCACCAACTGAAAACGTCTGGTCAATGGCGGCCGAGCAACTGGCTCGTCACAATACGCCAGTCACTACTCTTGATCAACTGTGGTATCGTGTTGAATCTGCATGGGCAGCTGTACCTGTATACGCCATCCAAGCTCTGTTTGACTCAATGCCCAGGCGTACCGAGGCCGTTATCACGGCCAGAAGTGGTTGTTCTGGGTACTGATTTCTCAGTATCTATACACCCAAATTGCGTAAAAATCTAATCACATGTCAGTTCTAGTATAATATATTTGTCCAATGAATACCCATTTATCATCTGCATTTCTTCTTGTTGTAACAATTTTAATGGCCAGTAGTTTAGTTTCCCTGGGTGTTAAGGAACAGTAATATGCATTAGACTACCTGCGGAAAAAACAGATTTTTGAAAGAAGACGACAGTGATATTTTAGGCAGGCGCCGTGTGAGCCGCCGGAGCTCGGGACGGACCCGCGTGCTAGCGGACGACGTCGTCCCCGCGTGGGACCGACGGCCGCGCCGCCTCCGCGCTGCCGGACCTGTGTGTACTGCGGACGGGCCGCCGTAATCTGCCCCTCCCCATCTGGCGCGGCCGCATCCCCCGCTTAATGGTCCCGGCCCTGGATTTCGTATCTGGCGACGGTGATCGCTGCTTCATTTACGACGCGTGTCTCTCGAAATAGGGCGTGACCCGTTCTAAAAACGTTTCTCTCACTGCCGCTGATGATGCTGCAGCTGCGCGCGACAAGGCGCCGGTAAAAAATAAAACCAAAACTATGCCGGCTGGTGACAAAATAATCGATATATCACGTGAGTTTTCTCGTCTCGAAATGTGAGGTTACCGTTGTCGTAAACTACTTCCAGTCTGACACGTTCCTAAGGAAAGCTAGTGTCAAATGTACATAACAATGGAAGATAGAGCATTGTTGTCCAGTCATAAATTAAGGCAAAGAAAACGGACGCTGTGAATGATGCAAATAATAATCGTACCACCATTTGCAGGATCTACATCTACATCCATACTCCGCAAGCCACCTGACGGTGTGTAGCGGAGGGTACCTTGAGTACCTCTATCGGTTCTCCCTTCTATTCCAGTCTCGTATTGTTCGTGGAAAGAAGGATTGTCGGTATGCCTCTGTGTGGGCTCTAATCTCTCTGATTTTATCCTCATGGTCTCTTCGCGAGATATACGTAGGAGGGAGCAATATACTGCTTGACTCTTCGGTGAAGGTATGTTCTCGAAACTTTGACAAAAGCCCGTACCGAGCTACTGAGCGTCTCTCCTGCAGAGTCTTCCACTGGAGTTTATCTATCATCTCCGTAACGCTTTCGCGATTACTAAATGATCTTGTAACGAAGCGCGCTGCTCTCCGTTGGATCTTCTCTATATCTTCTATCAACCCTATCTGGTATGGATCCCACACTGCTGAGCAGTATTCAAGCAGTGGGCGAACAAGCGTTCTGTAACCTACTTCCTTTGTTTTCGGATTGCATTTCCTTAGGATTCTTCCAATGAATCTCAGTCTGGCATCTGCTTTACCGACGATCAACATTATATGATCATTCCATTTTAAATCACTCCTAATGCGTACTCCCAGATAATTTATGGTATTAACTGCTTCCAGTTGCTGACCAGCTATTTTGTAGCTAAATGATATAGGATCTATCTTTCTGTGTATTCGCAGCACATTACACTTGTCTACATTGAGATTCAATTGCCATTCCCTGCACCATGCGTCAATTCGCTGCAGATCCTCCTGCATTTCAGTACAATTTTCCATTGTTACAACCTCTCGATACACCACAGCATCATCTGCAAAAAGCCTCAGTGAACTTCCGATGTCATCCACAAGGTCATTTATGTATATTGTGAATAGCAACGGTCCTATGACACTCCCCTGCGGCACACCTGAAATCACTCTCCATTGAGAATGACATGCTGCGTCCTGTTATCTAGGAACTCCTCAATCCAATCACACAATTGGTCTGATAGTCCATATGCTCTTACTTTGTTCATTAAACGACTGTGGGGAACTGTATCGAATGCCTTGCGGAAGTCAAGAAACACGGCATCTACCTGTGAACCCGTGTCTATGGCCCTCTGAGTCTCGTGGACGAATAGCGCGAGCTGGGTTTCACATGACCGTCTTTTTCGAAACCCATGCTGATTCCTACTGAGTAGATTTCTAGTCTCCAGAAAAGTCATTATACTCGAACACAATACGTGTTCCAAAATTCTACAACTGATCGACGTTAGAGATATAGGTCTATAGTTCTGCACATTTGTTCGACGTCCCTTCTTGAAAACGGGGATGACCTGTGCCCTTTTGCAATCCTTTGGAACGCTACGCTCTTCTAGAGACCTACGGTACACCGCTGCAAGAAGGGGGGCAAGTTCCTTCGCGTACTCTGTGTAAAATTGAACTGGTATCCCATCAGGTCCAGAGGCCTTTCCTCTTTTGAGCGATTTTAATTGTTTCTCTATTCCTCTGTCGTCTATTTCGATATCTACCATTCTGTCATCTGTGCGACAATCTAGAGAAGGAACTACAGTGCAATCTTCCTCTGTGAAACAACTTTGGAAAAGGACATTTAGTATTTCGGCCTTTAGTCTGTCATCCTCTGTTTCAGTACCATTTGTGTCACAGAGTGTCTGGACATTTTGTTTTGATTCACCTACCGCTTTGACATAAGACCAAAATTTCTTAGGATTTTCTGCCAAGTCAGTACATAGAACTTTACTTTCGAATTCATTGAACGCCTCTCGCATAGCCCTCCTCACACCACATTTCGCTTCGCGTAATTTTTGTTTGTCTGCAAGACTTTGGCTATGTTTATGTTTGCTGTGAAGTTCCCTTTGCTTCCGCAGCAGTTGCTGTGCCACGGTGGCTCTTTTCCATCTCTTACGATCTTGCTTGGCACATACTCATCTAACGCATTATGTACGACGGTTTTGAACTTTGTCCACTGATCCTCAACACTATCTGTACTTGAGACAAAACTTTTGTGTTGAGCCAACAGGTACTCTGAAATCTGCTTTTTGTCACTTTTTGTAAACAGAAAAATCTTCCTACCCTTTTTAATATTCCTATTTACGGCTGAAATCATCAATGCCGTAACCGCTGTATGATCGCTGATTCCCTGTTCTGCGTTAACTTTTTCAAATAGTTCGGGTCTGTTTGTCACCAGAAGGTCTAATATGTTATCGCCACGAGTCGGTTGTCTGTTTAACTGCTCAAGGTAGTTTTCAGATAAAGCACTTAAAAAAATTTCACTGGATTCTTTGTCCCTGCCACCCGTTATGAACGTCTGAGTCTCCCAGTCTATATCCGGCAAATTAAAATCTCCACACAGAACTATAACATGGTGGGGAAATCTACTCGTAATATTTTCCAAATTATCCTTCAGGTGCTCAGCCACAACAGCTGCTGAGCCAGGAGGCCTATAGAGACATCCAATTACCATGTCTGAGCCTGCTTTAACCGTGACCTTCACCCAAATCATTTCACATTTCGGATCTCCATCAATTTCCTTCGATACTATTGCACTTCTTATCGCTATAAACAAGCCTCCCCCTTCACTGTCCAGCCTGTCTCTGCGGTATACATTCCAATCTGAGTTTAGGATTTCATTACTATTTACGTCTGGTTTCAGCCAACTTTCTGTCCCTAGTACTATATGAGCGTTGTGACCGTTTATTAATGAGAGCAGTTCTGGGACCTTTCTGTAGACGCTCCTGCAGTTTACTATTAGCACATTAATATTGTTATTCCCTGTTGCATTTTGCCTACTCCTACCTTGCTGCGTCTCAGGAGGCGTCTTGTGGGGCCTAGGGAGGGGATTCTCTAACCTAAAAAAACCCCATGTGCACTCCACACGTACTCCGCTACCCTTGTAGCCGCTTCCGGCGTGTAGTGCACGCCTGACCTATTCAGGGGGACCCTACATTTCTCCACCCGATAGCGGAGGTCGAGAAATTTGCACCCCAGATCTCCGCAGAATCGTCTGAGCCTCTGGTTTAAGCCTTCCACTCGGCTCCAAACCAGAGGACCGCGGTCGGTTCTGGGAACGATACTACAAATAGTTAGCTCTGATTTCACCCTGCGAGCGAGGCTTCCCGCCTTCACCATTTCCGCCAACCGCCTGTACGAACTGAGGATGACCTCTGAACCCAGACGGCAGGAGTCATTGGTGCCGACATGAGCAACAATTTGCAGTCGGGTGCACCCAGTGCTCTCTATCGCCGCCGGTAGGGCCTCCTCCACATCTCGGATGAGACCCCCCGGCAAGCAGACGGAGTGAACACTGGCCTTCTTCCCCCGACCTTCCCGCTATTTCCCTAAGGGGCTCCATCACCCGCCTAACGTTGGAGCTCCCAATAACTAATAAACCCCTCCCCCCGTGTGCCTGCTCGGACCTTGGTGAAGGAGCAGCCACATGTCCACTCACAGGCAGAGCGGGCGATGCCACACGGCCAGCCTCCACATTGACCCTCCGCCTCGTGCGCCGCGAACGCCGCTGAACCCGCCACTCCCCTTGGGGAGAGGGTGGCCCAACCGCGCCCAGTACACGCGAAGATGTCTCGACAGCAGGGACAGTGGGTGAAGCATGTAACACCTGGGGTGTACCTTGCGACGCACCAGACTCCCCACTGCCGCTACACTCCGAGGCAGCAGCCTGAAGACGGCTGACCGCGGCCATCAACACGCTCAGCTGTTCGCGTACAGTGGCCAGCTCCTCCTGCGTCTGTACACAGCAGTCACACATCCTATCCATCCTAAGGAATCATCTGAGGATGTGTCAAGAAAACACCGGGCAAGCTTGCTATGTATTGTAGAAAGCCACACTGATTGGTTTTCAAGAAGGAACACATATCCGGAGCTGGCCGGGGTGGTGGAGCGCTTCTAGGCGCTACAGTCTGGAACCGCGTGACCGATACGGTCGCAGGTTCGAATCCTGCCTCGGGCATGGATGTGTGTGATGTCCTTAGGTTGGTTAGGTTTAAGTAGTTCTTTGTTCTAGGGGACTGATGACGTCAGAAGTTAAGTCACATAGTGCTCAGAGCAATTTGAACCATTTTGAACATATCCGGAAAGGCACGGCTTGGGCCCTGGAGAACGTCTAAGTCTGAGATGGGAGTGGTGTTCCACATTATGTCAATAAAACCTACATGAGTAGCAAATTGCGCTGTCTGCATTGCAAACAGTCTTCGAACTGTGTACCTGCAGAGCCTACATCTGAGGTGCTGATGCTCAAGCACATGAGCCAATACGTGCGGCTGGGTTTGATCTATTTCAGTCACTCCTGGACTTGCCATACACCATTCTCTTCATACCACCCCACAGAAAACAGTCAAGAGGTGTTAGATCTGGCGATCGTGCTGGCGAAGGGACCGGTCCAGCGCTACCAGTCCACTGGGATATCCGAAGTCGAGGAGATTCCGCACTGCGACATCAAAGTGCGATGAGCTTTGTCGTGATGCAGCCTCATGTCCGTCCGAGCATTTAGTGGCACTGCATCCATTAGTGTAAGAAAAAAACCTTTAATGCAGGTGACATAGAACGCTACTGTTGGTCTGTTTGGCAGCAGATATGATCCAATGAAATAGTCTACAATTCTGTCTTCAGAGCAACACTTCAGGTTCACAAAAGAAATAATATTACAAACTCCCTGGCAGTTAGAAAATGAGTGCTTATTGCTATTTGTAAGCCACTTAGTTTGCAGAGCCTAATCTGGAGAAGGATTCAGATCACTACGCGTTTAGAGTGGAGCTCAATGTGAAAAAAGACACGACGGAAGTCTATGAAAGGATACGTCTTTATTTAAGCTGACTTAACGCTCGCAGCAGGCTGATATCTTACCAAGTTGCTAATTATATGGTCTCATAGTCAAAGAAGGAAGTAGCTCTTCCCAGAGGACGAACACTAAGGAAGTAAGCTCTGTCTCGCGAAACGTGGCGGATGAATTCTACCGTCCCACGGTTTGATTGGCTGAAGCTGGTCGAAGCCCTTTGCTAGAGCTAAGAGATTCCTGCACCATCTCTACTTGACAACGATACCTCGTACTAGCAGAAAGAGTCAGTTCTTGACTAAACGTCTGTGGTGACTTGCGGCGAGCATGGAGGAGTCCTGCGACATATGAAAAGCGTTCGTTGTAAACGGCAGTCTTCCAGACTTGTGTTGGAAACCAAAGTAATACCGCCCCTGTGTTGGTGATTTTGAATCACTTGCTCACGTGGATTTTCGTCCACCCAAACATGCATCTTTTTACAGGTTTAATATGCCGCCTTTAGTAAGCTTGCGTTCATTCGTGAATAGCACCAAGCTCGAGAGCTGTGGCTGGGGTATACATTGTTGTAGATACCACTGTTGTAAATACCACTTTACAGACGAATGGAGAAACTGGTAGAAGCCGACCTCGGGGAAGATCAGTTTGGATTCCGTAGAAATGTTGGAACACGTGGGGCAATACTGACCCTACGACGTATCTTAGAAGATAGATTAAGGAAAGACAAACCTACATTTCTAGCATTTGCAGGCTTAGAGAAAGCTTTTGACAATTTTGACTGGAATACTCTGTTTCAAATTCTGAAGGTGGCAGAGGTGACAGACAGATCGAAAAGCTATTTACAATCTCTACAGAAACCATATGGCAGTTATAAGAGTCGAGGGGCATGAAAGGGAAGCATTGGTTGGGAAAGGAGTGAGACAGGGTTGTAACTTATCCCCGATGTTACTCAATCTGTATATTCAGCAAGCAGTAAAGGAAACGAAAGAAAAATTCGGAGTAGGAATTAAAACCCACGGAGAAGAAATAAAAACTTTGAGGTTCGCCGTTGACATTGTAATTCTGTCAGAGACAGCAAAGGACCTGGAAGTGCAGTTGAACGGGATGGCCATTGTCTTGAGAGGAGGATATAATATGAACATCAACAAAAGCCAGACGAGGATAATGTAATGTAGTCGAATAAAACTGGATGATGCTGAGGGGATTAGATTAGGAAATGAGGCGCTTAAAGTAGTAAAGGAGTTTTGCTATTTGGGGAGCAAAATAACTGATGATGGTTGAAGTAGAGAGGACAAAAAATGTAGACTGGCGATGGCAAGGAAAGCGTTTCTGAAGAAGAGAAATTTGTTAACATCGAGCATAGATTTAAGTGTCAAGCAGTCGTTTCTGTAAGTATTTGTATGGAGTGTAGCCATGTATGGAAGTGAAACATGGACGATAAATAGTTTGGACAAGAAGAGAATAGAAGCTTTCGAAATATGGTGCTACAGAAGAATGCTGAAGATTAGATGGGTAGTTCACATAACTAATGAGGAGGTATTGAATAGAATTGGGGAGAAGAGAAATTTGTGGCACAACTTGGGATCTGTTGGTAGGACATGTTCTGAGGCATTAAGGGATCACCAGTTTAGTTTCGGAGTGCAGCGTGGAGGGTAAAAATCGTAGAGGGAGACGAAGAAATGAGTAGACTAAGCAGATTCAGACGGATGTAGGTTGCAGTAGGTACTGGGAGATGAAGAATCTTACGCAGGATAGAGCAGCATGGAGAGTTGCATCAAACCAGTCTCTGGACTGAAGACCACAACAACATATACCACTGCGCATATTGTACCCGTCGTGAATAGTCCTCATCCAGTAATGCCTGCACTTTCTGCAGTTGTTATGGATGTTATGGATGGTGCTGGTATTAATGGACAACACGTCACACAGCACTTTTGCCCGAGTGCAGCACCTGTGCTAGCTGCCTGCTGCAGTGGCTTGGTCCTCTTCGACTTTTGTCAGTACGTCCTCCTTCAACTGTTAGTACAATGGTCACACCACAGGCACAAAACACCTACGTGTAGCTTTCCGGCTTCTCTGAGGAGTCTCTTGATGGTGCCCGCGAACGTGAAATGATGTGGGGTAGGCTACGTTCGTCTGGAAAACGTTCTGCATATAATCTTCAACATGTCAACCACTGCAATCCGCTTTGCTGCATGCAAGTACCGTGTCGGTCATTTCCGAAGTTGTGTACTGGTACATGTCACACTGACTGTCGTCACTAACGTTGCTGCACTGACTGACCTAACAACGTCCGCAGTAGGCTGTTTGGAGGAATGTAGCGCACATGCAGGAATGTTATTTACCACAGATCGTCCATCCGCAACACACCGATGCCTAAAGGGCTGTATGCCTTCCGTATTCAGACAGCAAAACGAGTTTGAACAACCCAGCACAACCCTTCGTCGTCAGATTTCGCTACCCTCCTTCACCCAAGCCTTGCGTTTATGGCTTCCTTCTTGAAAATACGAGGGCAGTTCAATAAGTAATGCAACACATTTTTTTCTGAAACAGGGGTTGTTTTATTCAGCATTGACATACACCAGGTTATTCCCCAATCTTTTAGCTACACAACACTATTTTTCAACGTAATCTCCATTCAATGCTACAGCCTTACGCCACCTTTAAATGAGGGCCTGTATGCCTGCACGGTACCATTCCACTGGTCGATGTCGGAGCCAACGTCGTACTGCATCAATAACTTCTTCATCATCCGCGTAGTGCCTCCCACGGATTGCGTCCTTCATTGGGCCAAACATATGGAAATCCGACGGTGCGAGATCGGGGCTGTATGGTGCATGAGGAAGAACAGTCCACTGAAGTTTTGTGAGCTCCTCTCGGGTGCGAAGACTTGTGTGAGGTCTTGCGTTGTCATGAAGAAGGAGAAGTTCGTTCAGATTTTTGTGCCTACGAACACGCTGAAGTCGTTTCTTCAATTTCTGAAGAGTAGCACAATACACTTCAGAGTTGATCGTTTGACCATGGGGAAGGACATCGAACAGAATAACCCCTTCCGCATCCCAGAAGACTGTAACCATGACTTTACCGGCTGAGGGGATGGCTTTAAACTTTTTCTTGGTAGGGGAGTGGGTGTGGCGCCACTCCATTGATTGCCGTTTTGTTTCAGGTTCGAAGTGATGAACCCATGTTTCATCGCCTGTAACAATATTTGACAAGAAATTGTCACCCTCAGCCACATGACGAGCAAGCAATTCCGCACAGATGGTTCTCCTTTGCTCTTTATGGTGTTCGTTTAGACAGCGAGGGACCCAGCGGGAACAAACCTTTGAATATCCCAACTGGTGAACAATTGTGACAGCACTACCAACAGAGATGTCAAGTTGAGCACTGAGTTGTTTGATGGTGATCCGTCGATCATCTCGAACGAGTGTGTTTGCACGCTCCGCCATTGCAGGAGTCACAGCTGTGCACGGCCGGCCCGCACACGGGAGATCAGACAGTCTTGCTTGACCTTGCGGCGATGATGACACACGCTTTGCCCAACGACGCACCGTGCTTTTGTCCACTGCCAGATCACCGTAGACATTCTGCAAGCGCCTATGAATATCTGAGATGCCCTGGTTTTCCGCCAAAAGAAACTCGATCACTGCCCGTTGTTTGCAACGCACATCCGTTACAGACGCCATTTTAACAGCTCCGTACAGCGCTGCCACCTGTCGGAAGTCAATGAAACTATACGAGACGAAGCGGGAATGTTTTTTCAACCAAAATTGGCCGAGAAAAAAAATGTGTTGCATTACTTATTGAACTGCCCTAGTAGATCAGTTTGCCTTCCCACACAACTTCCTAAGAGTGGATGGAATTTTTTGGGTCAACCTTTATTCTTTCAGAGTAGATATTATATCGCCTAAAGTTATTTTGGCTCCTATGAAAGTTGACGCCGGTTGATTGATAAAATTCATGTCTTCCAATGTGAAGAAAGAAAATTTGGTATTGAAATCTCGCAGCCTGACAACAACGCTCAATGTCAGTTGCGTTTCATAGATACCATCGTTTATCAGAAACACAGAATTCCTGGAAACGATGAAACGTCCCCTTTGAACAATTAAACATGACTGTGCTTAAACTGACACATAATATTTTTAGCGCAACGCAATCTGACTTTCAAAAATCCCTACAAAAGAATGGCCCTGACTAACATTAACCTATATCTTTCAGAAATCACTTACCTCACAAAAATCTTCGTTACTCGAACTACTGCAATACAGCGAGCACCACTACTGCCAGCTAAATAAAAGATTCAAACTACGGAAGCCGCTAACTACTGATGGGCAAAGTTAGCAAATGAAAGATTTTAATAGAGAACAAACAATGTATTTACCTTAATAGTGTTGAAAAATCATAACATACATAGCAGTTCATGGCATCCAGTCTTACAAATTTCAAAACTCCGCCATTTCTCTCCCCACATCCACCACTGCTGGCGGCTCACCTCCAACTGCGCAACGCTATGCGCTGTTCGCATCCAGCTGCCAAACACTACAATGGCGAGTATTACAACAATGCAAAGCAGCCACAGACTGCACACAGCACAGCCAGTGATTGTCATACAGAGCGCTACGTGGCGTTTCCAATAAGAAAACATAAACGGCCTACTTACAACGAAACCTACAAAAAGCTTCTTTTACTTAATGTTCTATCAAGAGCATTACTTGTTGTTTAGGTCATCAGTCCAAAGACGGAGTGATGAAGTTCTGCAGTCCTATCTCTTTCCAGCTTTTCATTTCAGTGGTAAACTTTGTTCTCATCAAGCAGCTACCAATATTTTTTTACATGCATACCGGTTTCGGAGTATTATAACAGCGTTTTCAATGCAAAAACACGCCGTTAACTTGGTGTTGTACTAAGTCCATGTTAGAGCATTGACTGTTGGCAATGCTGAATTTCATAATAAGGCCGTCGTCGACCTTTTTAAGACTTGCTGTGTCACAGTACACTGTAGTGATACCTACATAGTCATGTTTACACACAAGTCTGGTAGACTGCCGTTTGGAACGAACGCTTTTCATCTATAGCAGGACTCCTACACGCTCGACGGAAGTCGCTTGGTTCGACCACAGACGTTTAGTTGCGAGTCGCCTCTATCTGCTAGTGCGAGGTATCGTTGTCAAATATAGTGCAGGACTCTCTCAGCGAAAGTTAAGGGCTTCAACCAGTTCGGCCAACGAAAGCGTGACACGGCAGGATTAATCCTTTTTTCCACCACGTTTTCCCGAGACTAAGCTTACTTACTTCGTGTTCGTCCTGTGGGAAAAACTACTTCCTTCTGTGACTTTAAGAGCATCTGATCACCAAATGTCGGAACTTGATAAGATCGCAGCCTCCTGCGAGCATCAAAAGTCACGCTAAATAAAGTCGTATCGTTTCAGGAACTTTTGACATATCTTTGTTTACATTCAGGTTGACTCAATTTGAATCCAGATTAGGCATCTGCAAACTCAAGTGACTTACAAATAGTTATTAACACTCATTTTCTAATTTTCTGGCGATTTGTAATATTACTTCTTATGTGAATCTGAAATGTTGCTTGAGAGGGAGTATTAATTATTCTTACTCAGTGTCATCCGTCACCACTCTGACGAAAGCTGTATAGGTTGTTTGCTGGAAACTTACGTGATCAATCGCATTTGGATCTGTGTATTCAATAACTTACACCTTTCCTTGGTATTTTCAATTTCAGTCGTTTGTATTCGCACCAGTTTGAAATTTTCACTACTTTCATGGGGTGATAGGCTCTAGTTTACGCTTGAGCAGCGTCACATAGCATTCGTGTTCCCTGTTAAGCTGTTACGTTGTAAAAATTTTTAAGCATACAAGGTAACGCTTCTACGTGTAGATTTTCGAAGAGCTGAGACTACGTGATTGCAGACTAAATGTTGTAGGCTATCAGATAAAGTACGAAACAGTTGACAAACAGGTCTGTCTTTGCATCACTCAGGTCTATGAGGTACGATTGAAACACTCTTGTGTCGTTGATGTTTAATAAGTTTATGCCCGTTAATAACTTCATCAGTTCAGTTGTGTTACTTCGAGTAACCTTCCCACTTTTTGTAGCGCTTTCTGTGAGATCCCTCCATTCTTTCTTTATTAATAAGATCAAATAGTGCTATCCAAAGTGGTACCTTCAACTGGGGTTGGGATAATTTCAACCTAAAACGCATGGAAAGTGGACCCACATATTTCGTCATTTGTTGCTTCATGGAATGCATTTTATTGCTTAACAGTAATATTATACTTACAATTTAAAAATTCTAGTTAAAAGAATAACAAAGCTCACAATCATTTTAAAGGCATAAACAGCTCAGTTCATTTAATTTCTGGTAAGCTCCTATGGAACCAAATTGCTAAGTCGTCGGTCCCTAGGCTTACACACTTCTTAATCTAACTTGAACTAACTTACACTAAGGACAACGCACACACACCCATGCCCGGGGGAGGACTCGAACCTCCGACGGGGGTAGCCGCGCGAACCATGGCAAGGTGCCTTTGACCGCACGGCTACCCCGCGCGCCTCAGTTCGTTAATAAAGAACTTTAACAATTTATACAATTAAGAGCAGGGCTTGAAACCAGAGGTATACGGTCCACAAACACAAAAAAGAAGACACACCAATTAGCCGTGGCTGCAAGAGGGCTCAACAAACAATTATATCAGCAAACTGAACTAAAACGCCAGCCACTAAACTTACTAACAATTTCCAAGCATGGGTATACTTACACAAGTGGACAACGCCCATCCAAAATACAGAAAGGAAAACAAGTCATACCACTGACTGTGGCTGTTGGAAAACCCTTAAGAAGGAATAAGCCTTAATAAAAATCCCTTAAGCAATAAAACACACAAAACCAAAAGTACCGGCAAATCTGGGAAGGCATACAATTCAAATGTGACTCCAAAGTGGTACACACCAGCAGAAACGTTGACATTTAATAAATATACAATTGCCCAAAACACAAGGTAAGCTGAGAAATACAGCAGACGGCTGTCACAGCCAACAAGGTGCAAGCAGGCAAGTTTCACAATAAGTGCAGTCAGAAGAACGGTTCAACAGTTTATATTGATAATTGAAAAGCCTTAAAACGTAACGGTTGGCAACAAGGGGGCAAGGTTTAAACGAGTAGTTAATGAGCAGGTGTAGAGAGAAAGAACTTCGGGCTTGCAGAACATGCTTTAACCCTCAAGAGCTTACAGGTTCAAATGGCTCTGAGCACTATGGGACTCAACTGCTGTGGTCATAAGTCCCCTAGAACTTAGAACTACTTAAACCTAACTAACCTGAGGACATCACTCACATCCATGCCCGAGGCAGGATTCGAACCTGCGACCGTAGCGGTCGTGCGGTTCCAGACTGTAGCGCCTTTAACCGCTCGGCCACTCCGGCCGGCCAAGAGCTTACAGAATTCACCAAATAGGACAGACGCCTTGGCACGAGTCAAACGATCAACTTCACTTTACTTGAGCCATGGCTAGTAGACGCACCAGATTGCCAGCCAACGCAGACGTCGTGTGACGACAGAAGTGCCGCCGAAGCAGAAAGCAGACACGTCTTTGCTCCGTGCCCAGGGAACAGGAACGCGTCGTCCGCTGCCAAAGCTACCTGCCAACACGTGTCAGAAGGGAACAGTAATCTGCGTAGATAAGGCTACAGACAAGAATGCCTAAGATGTAGGAAATCTCAAGTTATCGCGAAAGCAACTACACACACAAGTTAGAAGCTTAAAACTCCTTGTTGGCCGCCGTGACCGAGCGGTTCTAGGCGCTTCAGTCTGGAACCGCGCTGCTACTACGGTCGCAGGTTCGAATCCTACCTCGGGCATGGATGAGTGTGATGTCCTTAGGTTAGTTAGGTTTAAGTAGTAGTAGTCGTCTACGTCTAGGGAACTCATGACCTCAGATGTCATAGTGCTTAGACCCATTTGAACCATTTTAACACTCCTTTAAATTAATTGTAAGTCGGAAGACGAAATATCAGCGCCTGCTGATGTAGTCATTAAGAGATACTCATCTACAAAGGGTGCTTTACGCCTGACACAGATTATGTTACTCTGACCGATAATGATACACACAATCACTCGGAGGTGCGTTAGTATAACAGAACCAATTTCACATTAAGCCATTGGGTCTTGCAATATCATGTATGCAAGAAATAAGAAGACAACACTCAGACGTGAAGGAGTCGTGACTTCCAGGATTGCAAGGCGGGGTGTTATTGCCTCCAATCCATACAGGCGGTCTTCGAGGTGACGTAATATTTAAGCTTGAGGAGTACACGGGCGACTTGCCGACCAGGTTACACGCTACGTCGGCTGCTCTTCCCGCAATCTGCCGCTACCAATTCTTAAGCGACCCGACAAGGCTTGCTTCCGACCAATTTAACCACTCGTGGACTCTCGCGGACCACACCAGACAGGTGGAGGCATCCAAAAGCAGTAACTTATCAGCCACGTGCCATCCAGCCAAATGACTGTAACAGGGGCCGCCAAATCAGCAGCACACGCCACGACCAAAGGTCATAGCCCGCGACGTACGATCAGATCCATATCGGGAACCCAAGTAGTTAGTGGCGCCAGCGGAATGCCATGCCACCAAGATTGAAGCCACCACAGCTCACAAGGGTCAAATTCACTGTCCGGGAGTAAATTTCATGGCACGAAACGTACTTATCACTTTGCATGATTACTTACAGTTTCTCAAGAGAGGAGGCGGCTTTCAAGTTTCCGCCGTAAATCTACGCTGATCAGCCAGAACATTATGACCACTACCTAATAGTTGGTGTTCCCACGTTTGGTGCGGATAACTGTGGTGACGCATTATGGCGTGAAAGCAATGAAGCCTTGGAAGGTCGATGGTCGGAGTTGGCACCATATGTGTACACACCAGTCACCTAATTCCCGTAAATTCCGGGGACGGATGCGAAGAGCTCTGACGGCACGTTCAATCACATCCCAGATGTGTTCGATGGGGTTCAGATCTGGCGAGTTCAGAGGCCAGAACATTAATTGGAACTCGCCACTCTATTACACTCCTGGACTGTGACATAGCGCATCACCTTGCTGAAAAACGTCACAGCCCTCGGGAATTGGTGTAAGTGCCCTGAACCCAGTGTATGGTATTCCTTGGCGATCATGGTGCCTATCATGAGCTTCACTGGATGCATGGTGCATGGGGGCTTAATTATTAAATTTCAAAATCATTTTTATTTTTCGTAGCTGTATGTCCGATTACGCTGTGTCTCGTAAACGGTTGGCCCTGACTAGTATTTGTACGCAATCTGACTGCATAGAATAACAACAAAGAATGAAAGAAAATTTTCGTTAACACAATTAATTAATTAATTAAGTCCCCAGCAACTATAAAACCTACGAAACCAAAACACAAGTGTAATTGTTCTGTGTGTGGGAGTGTGATTCAACGTACACATCTGGCACGGTTCTTCTTCAATAAGACAAGAAATTTCAAATACCATTTATACTGACGTGATAAAAAAAATTAGAAATACTATAATTGCGCAAGAAAACCAGAATTACACTCTAATACAAGAACACAAGCCAGATGCTTTGTTGACTGAACCTGTAATGACGCATTATTCAGGACATTGAAATAATGAGAAAAAAAAGAAAAGGAGTCAGTTACCTTCATTTATATTGATGAAAAGCACTCTAATCATTACAATATCTCCACACCGACTCGCTACTACCACATCTCAACAAGAACTGACTACTGCCACATCTCGACAAGCACTCTTCACTACCACATCTCAGCAAGCACTCCCTACTACGAGTTCTCAACAAGCACTGCCCTCCGCTACTTCTCAATAATCACTGCCAGTGGAGGCGGCGAAACAAAACTCTCTGGCGCTGTGGCTCAGTGTAGCCACTTTTAGCCCGCGTCTCGTGGTCGTGCGGTAGCGTTCTCGCTTCCCACGCCCGGGTTCCCGGGTTCGATTCCCGGCGGGGTCAGGGATTTTCTCTGCCTCGTGATGGCTGGGTGTTGTGTGCTGTCCTTAGGTTAGTTAGGTTTAATTAGTTCTAAGTTCTAGGGGACTGATGACCATAGATGTTAAGTCCCATAGTGCTCAGAGCCATTTGAACCATTTGTAGCCACCTTTCATATGCCCTTCCTCCACAGGCTAGAATTTGATGGTATTTTTGCCAGCATTGGTGGTGAAAATATCACCAAATTCGTCCAAAAAAATACAGACAAAAATAAAAGATAATATTAATACGTAAATATCACATAATTAGATAAAATTTTGGCTTTGCACTGACCTTTCCATAAACAAATATATATAAAATACAGTAGGCAATACAAACTCTTTCATACATGTGGCTTTACATAATAATTTACGCAATACACAAAAAATCAGTTTATACAAATGTTCACATAAAATACTTTTAATTATTCAAAAAAAAAAAAAACAAATAGTTGATAGTTCCAGCAGCAGCACCCAGCAATGGTCAACAGGTGCAAACACCAACAAGTGACATCATTTTAGTAAAAGCAGTTCCATCTGTGGCACCCAGCAAAGTTGAGCAGGTGCAGACAAGCAACAAGTGACATTATTTCAGTACAAGCAGTCCATCAGTGGCACCCAGCAATGTTGAGCAGGTGCAGACAGCAACAAGTGACATTATTTCAGTAGAAGCAGTTCCATCTGTGGCACCCAGCAATGTTGAACAGGTACACACAGCAACAAGTCACATTTCTCAACAGAAGCAGTTCCATTAGTGGCACCCAGCAATGTTGAACAGGTGCAGACAGCAGTCCATAATATTCACTATCACTGATCACACTGTTCATCAGAGTTTATAAGCAGAAATTAAACATGTCCTAGTGGCACCAATCATGTAGAAAAAGTACAAGTAACAGTCCATAATATTCACTATCCTAATCACACAGTTCATCAGCAGAAATTAATCATTTCTAAGTGGCACCCATTATGTTGAACAAGTGCAGGTAACAGTTCATAATATTCACTATCACTAATCACACAGTTCATCAGCAGAAATTAAACATTTCTAAGTGTCACACATCAATGTTGAACAAGGGCAGGTAACAGTTCATAATATTCACCATCACTAATCAGACAGTTCAGGCATGAACAATAGTTTGAATGCACATACAAATGCTTTTACAAAATTATTCTCAATGCTCTTACACTAAACATACAAATTCTAATAAACACACAAATGATATCAGATAATTGTCATATTAACTATTACAAATACTCAAATATCAGTAAATCTATAATATTTATGAGTGTCAGTGCAAGCCACTACAAACAAATAAAATAATATTTAGGAGACAGGTGGGTAGGATTAGGAAAGGAAAACACACAAAACACACTCACTCATCTTTCATCCACGTTAAGTACTACTGTGTAATTGAATAGTGTTAACTGTGTAAATGCAATTCTGTCAAAATTTGATGTTCATCATGTGTATCAAGTAGTAGTGGCAGCAATGTATAACAGTCAATAATAGTTAAGTCAACATCATAGTCATCATGTCAAGACCAATGTTTGCCAAGCCAGACCAAAATGTATGGTTGCTGAACAACTGTCAGTGAGCCAAGATATGCAAATACTTCTCTCTCCAAAAAAAAAAAAAAAAAAAAAAAAAAAAAAAAAAAAAAAAAAAATGTACTGCTTATTGATTTAACAAAGTGTGTGTAGACAATCTTCCTTCTACTTGAGTGTTCTAGTCTGCTATCTTCATCCTCCTTGTTCATATAGACCAACAAAAAAAAATATGCACCTCACTTACTTTACCTCTTATCCACCAAAACTCCAATAATCATCAGCATCACATAATCTCAATACTTCAATAATACCTCTTACGTCGATACATATAAATCTTATCATCAATATCATTTACCTTACCTCTTGTCCACAAAAACTCCAATAATCATCAACTTCATATAATCTCAATACCTCAATAATACCTCTTCAATACGTCGACACATATAAACCTTATCGCCAATACCATTTCACTTCCATAACAACTCTTTCCTCTAGTCAGTCTCCTCGAACAAGTACAGATAAAATCCTAATGCAAACCTCATCATCCCATACAATCCGAAGACACACTGTCAACATACAACCTCTGTGTAATCCATCTGACCCAAATCTTCTACTCATTATAAATTATAAGATGGATTTTGGTTACCTTGTCCATCATTAAATAAAAGAAATGCATACATGGCCTCTAACAGACTTAGTTCGAATAACTGTCAGTAATTAAGTACGATTACGGAGTGTGAATGATCATAATATTTCACAGTGTGTACACCACTTCAAGAATTATGGCAAACAGAAGCAAACATGTGGAGTATTTCTTGTGTCAAGTGTCACTACCTATTTCAATTGCTCACGAAAAATGCAGTGTAATAACTGTCAATGGTCTAAACATAGTTTTGGTATATCATGTCGTTAGCTTCCTTCCTATTAGCATAAATTTATACAGCTTCCATAAAACCTCCAGCTCATGTGACTTCTATGAAGTTTCTTGTACTAATGTCGTTTATGTCGAATTATAGCAGTTCATTTTCCTATCTTAAAAATATAAGGCACTGAGCGTAAGCAAAACATGCAATAGCGAGTAAATATACCAGTAGAGAACAGAATGTCAACAAGTGGATGCAGCACAATTCTTACAACGAGGCTCTGCCAAGCGAACAATCTATAATTAATACAATAGTGTGACCTAAACTCTATGTTCATACACAGTATATCAGCATTTCTATATACCAAATTAAAGAATAGTTATGACAACAAACAGAAATGTATAAATATGCAATCCATACGCATAGCAGCAAACATATATCTTACGTAATAAACAGGTCATTAGCATCATATCAGCATAAGCAAATAAATGTTCATATGTCATCTTAATAAGTAAATATGAAGGCGCAAGCAGATAAATCACAAAGTATAACTTACATACATAACCACAGTCAGCACAACTAATCAGGTGACAATTGTAATTTAAATAAATAAGCACAGCAGACACATAATAAAAAAATATGACATCAGTGAAAAAGCATTGCAGCAAAGCGATGCATAATATATACAAATAACAACCCTGTTCATTAATAAAACATTGACAAAAATCAGCAAATGTACGCAAGCACGTCGCTTCACAAGTAAATTCATAGAACATGAAATTAGCACAAAGTATGAATCACGTACTTGCGAGCAGCAAATTACGTCTAAAGTACGTACCTAAGTGGAAATATGTTACCTGAAAAAATAAACTCAATTAATAGTTACCTTTTTAGTTTATTAGTTTCTTCTTGGAAATTACATTCTTTCTGAAATTTTCTCGATAGCAAGTCCTCTTAACGTCGGAGACACACAGAATTTACCTGAAGTTTTTAAATATTTTATAGAACCGTATCCTGAAAAATACTGAACGTTGATAACATAATTCATCAAGTCACTATAGCTTTATACTGAATTTAATCGGAGAAATTAGACTGTGTATTTGTTTAGGGCTGTCAGTGCATTCGCACTGAGCGCTCGATCAGCTGTAGGCGCGCGACGTAGGAAGCAATTGTTTGCGGTCAACGACTGCCTTGTGCGGCGCGCAGACTTGACTGTTGCTTTGAGTATATGCCGCCGCCAAAACACAGCGCGGTATCCTTGTATTCTCTGCATGTTTACATGTAGCTGTTAGTTTCTCTAAAGTATGTCATTCCACAAAAATTTTAACGTTAGATATATGATGTATTCCCTTAGAGCGTCGTGATTTAAGAGTTTCTACTTCAACAGTGTTATCATGAACAATTTTGCGAATTCTATATGGATCGTTATAAAGCAGAAAAAATTTGCGACACAAGCCTTTTCCTCTGTGAGACAAACGATGAGACTTAATTAACACCTTTTGACCAACTGACAAGATTTTTAAATGACCAGGACGCTAAGCTGATTTCTCTCTTCTGGCAGCTGCAGATGCAATATTTTGTAGAGCCAGGTTGACAACTTCAGAATGCCGCAGTTTCCGTGAAGGCGGAAAAGGAACGATTTCAGATATGCGATTTGTCGGTGCTTTGTTTTTTCATATCAGTATTGGCGGTAAAGAAGTTGAGTCATTAGGAAGTTCATTCAGAATGTTTTGAAAAATATGAAGATACTGATCCCACGTTCTGTGATTCTGATGACAATAAAGACGACAAAATTTATTGATTTCCTTCATCCATCTCTCTGAAGCGTTAGATTGAGGGTGAAAAAGTGAAATGAAAATTGGTTTAATTTTACGACGCTGTAGAGTACGAAGCCAAGTTTTAGAACGAAACTGTGATCCATTATCTGATATAACCCTATCAACATGACCAACTTCTTTAAGAAAATGGTTAATGAAAGCATTAGATACTGAACGAGCTGTTGCTTTGCGTAACGGTGTAAAACACACATATTTTGATGTCAACTCCACTGCTACGAAAACGTACGCAAAACCATTAGTAGAACGAACCACTGGACTGAACAGATCGACTGCAGCCATGTCCTTTAATTTCGCTGGAATGATAGGAAACAACGGTGCTCTGTGAGAAATTGTTGGCGGCTTAGCCTTTTGACATAATTTGCATTTGGCCAGAACAGATCGAATACGTTTTTCCATGTTACTGAAGTAGAAATTTTCTCGTAATTTATGAAAGCATTTTCTGGGACCAAAGTGTGCATAACTGAAATGCGTATACCAAATCACCTTATTAACCCACTCATCAGGAATACAAACTAACCAAACAGAGTTGTCGACCGATTTTCGTTTAAAAAGAACTTTCCAGATAGATCGCAAAAACGAGGTGTGGCCAAATTGTCCAATCTAACAAAGCGTCTAAGAAAATTACAGACACCAAGGAAACTACGAACGTCACGTTTTGTGGTAGGAACAGCATAATTACGAATAGCGTCTAATTTCTCTGGCTCAGGAAGAATACCTTCTGTAGAAATAATGTGACCGAGAAATTTCACCTGAGAACGACCAAATTCAGATTTTTCCAAGTTCACTGTAATGCCAACTCTTGCAAAAATAAGTAATAATGAATCCAAAATTTTGTTGTACTCACTCCAAGAACGCTTAGCAATAAGAATATCGTCAACATATGAAGTAATATTGTCACGAAGAGAAACAGGTAAGATTTCGTTTGAACTACGAATGAATGCTGCTGAAGGTACAGTATAAAGTCCAAACGGTAATTTCCGAAATCACTTGGGTAAAATCGTCATATCCGGTTAATCTTTACCGACTCTCTAGATAGATTGGTAGTAGAAGAGTTGTTTTGACAGATGCAAAGAATAGTAAAAGAGTAGGCCGCGGTGCAGAAAACTAAAAGGGAAATAGCACCACTACAGCTCGGGGCCCTATGCACGCTACGGCACATATTCACTTAGTGTAGTGAATCCCCTGAGGACTTTAATAGCCGCACATAATTTCTAGTTTGTGACTTAGTGGCCAATTTGGTGGAAGTGCGTACATAAATTGATCTAACCATGCACATGGATGTATGTCATTCTTAGAATTACGAAAGATCTTAAATTTCCGAACAGTCAAGAAGTGTTTATAGTCAAAGTTTTCGCCTCGTGGCGACAAAGACCTACCGCGTCTGTCCCAGTCCCAATGTTGATTATTGTCAAGTTCGCGCGCCTGGCGCTCTCTTGTTGCATCCCGTAAATGAAACAAATTATTTTCTTCAAACCCCTCTGCTAATTGTGATTCTAAATTTCTTTTGCTGTCTTTTCCTACAATTTCGCCTTCAGTTTGTTTTACTTGCTTTTGTAATGCCTCAAATTCCCTTTTCACGCGTTCATTAAATTTTCCCTGATTTTCAACATGCTTATTTATGTTCTGGTACTCTTCGGTTTCTGAAAATGGCAATAGAGCTATATCATCTAAATCTCTGTCCCCATTTAAACTGAGACTTGTCAATTTATCTGAAATCTCAACTCTTTCCGATGAGTCACCTATTTTTTCTTTCTGTTTATTTACGTCTTCCGTAAGTGTCGCGACACGGGTTTCAGTATTGACACATTTAGTAGTTAACTGTTCATACTGTTGCGTTAAGTTATTTGTCCTGTCATTTGGTACTGATTCCTCGATTCTTTCAAATATTTCTTCCTTATCGTGTGCACATTGTAAATTTAACTCTGAAAATTTTTGTAATATCACGCGATCTCTTTCTTCCTGTTCTCTATCCTGTTCCTTTTGTCTGATTTCTATTGAAATTAAACTATTATTGTGAGCATTCAAAATCGGTTGTTCTTCTTCTCTAATTTCTTTCATTGATTCATCTTTCATGTTTTTGAAACATGTCCCTATTCGTGAGCCTAACTGTGTTTTCATTGTTTCCATCTCGGTTTTAATTGTTCCTATTTGTGAGCATACCCGTGTTGTCATTGCTTTCATCTCAGTTCTAATTGTCCCTATTTCTGATCCCACTATTTGTAATTCAGATTCCAACTGTGATCCCAACTTTAATATTGCACTCATTAACTGCTCCATATCTTTTGTCGTTAATCTCGTATTCTGAAAATTTTTCGATTGTGAAAAAATTTGAACTGTTTCCGGACTATTTTCCCTGCTTATTAAATTGTTTTCAACTCCATTATTCATCATACTGTTGTCCTGTGTTAGCGAGTTAGCCATGTCAACAATTTCGTTATTCTGACTATTCATCATTTTTGCCTATTTCATTGACCGCGTAATCATTTACAAAACATTAAAAATTCGTCACTGTACGAAAATTACACACAATGACTCCTCATCTCCAACAATACCATTCACACGAGATGTTTCCCTCAAACACGATTAACGAACAATTGAAATAATTGCACTAAATTGTCAAACGCGTATACAAGACAACAAAATTAAATTCTGAAAAAAAATACCATTAGAAGAATCACAATTACCAAATCTACACATGCAAAATTGACTACAATTACTAAAGTACAAATTACTACAACAATACTACTGTCTACTATTTTTACAATCAGAAGAATTCCGAGGGACGATCCGAAGCAGCGGTCGCCACGTGCATGGGGGCTTAATTATTAAATTTGAAAATCATTTTTATTTTTCGTAGCTGTATGTCCGATTACGCTGTGTCTCGTAAACGGTTGGCCCTGACTAGTATTTGTACGTAATCTGACTGCATAGAATAACAACAAAGAATGAAAGAAAATTTTCGTTAACACAATTAATTAATTAATTAAGTCCCCAGCAACTATAAAACCTACGAAACCAAAACACAAGTGTAATTGTTCTGTGTGTGGGAGTGTGATTCAACGTACACATCTGGCACGGTTCTGCTTCAATAAGACAAGAAATTTCAAATACCATTTATACTGACGTGATAAAAAAAATTAGAAATACTATAATTGCGCAAGAAAACCAGAATTACACTCTAATACAAGAACACAAGCCAGATGCTTTGTTGACTGAACCTGTAATGACGCATTATTCAGGACATTGAAATAATGAGAAAAAAAAGAAAAGGAGTCCGTTACCTTCATTTATATTGATGAAAGCACTCTAATCATTACAATATCTCCACACCGACTCGCTACTACCACATCTCAACAAGAACTGACTACTGCCACATCTCGACAAGCACTCTTCACTACCACATCTCAGCAAGCACTCACTACTACGAGTTCTCAACAAGCACTGCCCTCCGCTACTTCTCAATAATCACTGCCAGGGGAGGCGGCGAAACAAAATTCTCTGGCGCTGTGGCTCAGTGTAGCCACCCTTCAATGGATGCCGACGATAACTTTCCCCAGAGAATAATGTAGCCACCGCCAGCTTGTCTCCATCCTGCAGTACAGGTGTCAAGGACTTGTTCCCCTGGAAGCCGACGGATTAGCGCCCTCCCATCGGTTTGATGAAGAAGGTATCGGGCTTCATCAGACCATGCAACGCTTTGCCACAGCGCCAGTGTCCAGTGCCGATAGTCATGTGCCCATTTCAGTCGTAGTTGCTGATGTCATGGTGTTAACATTGGCACATGTTAGGTCGTCGGCTGCGGAGGCCCTTTGGTGCACTGTGTGTTCAGAAACAGCCCAGTATGAAAGTCTGATGCTAGTTTCACCAAAGTTGGCCACCTGTCCTACGAAAGTGCACTGGATGAAAACTAAAATATGCGAAGGACACATCCTGTCTTACCTACAACGTCCGATATCTGCAACCACCTAACCCCACGACATCTGGACGTGGTTTCTCCTTGGTTTCGCCACGTGTTGAAGACACACAGCACTCCTCGAACACTCGACAGGTCGTACATTCCATAATATTCGCGCCGATCCACGTGATCTCGGTCGCACTCAGATATGATAATTAAAAAAAACAGTCTTGATCGCAAATTTCTTTTAATCGGAGTGACCAGTTTCCATCCTTAAGGATCATCTTCCGACTCCAGAACGGCAGGTGGACTTCCATGGAGCAGGCTGCGCTGATCCACGACTGCTCAGTCAGTTCAGAGTCGTGGATCAGCGCAGCCTGCTCCATGGAAGTCCACCTGCCGTTCTGGAGTCGGAAGATGATACTTAAGGATGCAAACCGGTCACCGATTAAAAGAAATTTGCGATCAAGACTGTTTTTAATTATCATATTAATATAAGACCGCTGATAATGTTTTCAAAAATTTTACAAACTCAGACAGACCGCGCGCATTCCCCATTTTACACATGGAAAATAAGCTCACTGATACTACATTCACCGTGCATGTGTCTGACTAGCAGTCATTCTTCGCCTGTGACGCTGCTATCGCCTTAATGGGTTTGCGTTGATAGTAGGTCGGTTGTCATAATATTCTGGCTGATCACTGTATGAGCTGCTTGCCGGCGGAAATGCAGTACATGAGCGCAGCCCATCGGTATCAATGCAAGCCAGTGTCTTCCAGCATACTGCAGCAGCCTGCGTGGACCATTATATTTTCTACGGTTACTGCATTCTAAAAAGGCCGCACATGCAGTGAGACAACCTTTACGTCATTTTCAGCACTTCTTTCCTAGGTGTCCTTCGCATGTTTTAGTTTTCATCCAGTGCACTTTCATGCATGTCTTACATTACTACTACTACTCATAATGTATCGGTTAGTTTCAATACGTAATTAATTCATAAAATATTAAAATCAGACTAAGAACAGCCGACCAGTTGCAAAGGATAAAGTAATCTTTACCTAGGTTTCAATAGATATAAATCTATCTTCTTCAGAAGACGGCAGTATTATAACATGAAGTGATATGTCCTTATCGTTTAGGCAAACATCTGCATAGTTACATTAATCATATAAAATATAGCCCTGAAAACAGGGTTTGTCAAACTCTGCAACTTCTATGTACCTATTTTATTTGTTTGACAAACCCTGTTTTCAGGGCTATATTTTATATGATTAATGTAACTATGCAGATGTTTGCCTAAACGATAAGGACATATCACTTCATGTTATAATACTGCCGTCTTCTGAAGAAGATAGATTTATATCTATTGAAACCTAGGTAAAGATTACTTTATCCTTTGCAACTGGTCGGCTGTTCTTAGTCTGATTTACGTGGAACCGTTGCTGTAGCGCAGCTATGTTTAAAGTACATAAAATATTACATTACATGAATTATATTCCGTAGATTCCGCGGAGGCAAGTCAGTGGATTGCGAAAAGAAGTCAAGGGCATACTTTTCATCCAAATGCATGTACAGTGTGATGTAATATGAAACGGTATGCCACGTCTGTTATCTCAAGTCATCTTATCTGTGCTGTGGTAGCTGTACGATATGCTGCCCTTATAATGCGACGATCCTGGCGTGGGCCTGTACCATGTGTACATCCAGAACCTCGTCTAAGAGTGTGAGAATGTTCACGTGACCCTGACTAACGCAGCATGTACAATTTGTGTGGCATTTCTCCGAAAGAACCATCTCGCAATATGGAAGCCCATAATTTTACCCCTTTCAAAGCCGCTCAGTTGGCTGTCGGAAGCACGACTATGTCTCCGTGACACGGTTGCCTACTTGCTTCAGATGTTTGCACCACACTGGGCCTTATGGCTGCGGGCATCCCCTATTAAAGGCGGAGACGGATAGCGCTCTGATAGCTGTGCCACAGTGCTACCTGTTGGCGGGCGACTTTGACACCGCTGTCAGAACTACTACTGTCCGTCAATTGGTTCATGCTTTCATCGGATCAAAATCTTTCCAAGTATAATAACTTTTTCCCGACATTGTATTTCTTTACATTCGTGATTATCAACAAATGATTGGAAAAGAGTACAGGTAGTTCCAGCTTTCAAGAAGGGTCGTCGAGCAGATGCGCATAACTATAGGCCTATATCTCTGACATCGATCTGTTGCAGAATTTTAGAACATGTTTTTTGCTCTGGAATCATTTCGTTTCTGGAAACCCAGAATCTACTCTGTAGGAATCAATATAGATTCCGGAAACAGCGATTGTGTGAGATCCAACTCCCTTTATTTGTTCACGAGACCCAGAAAATATTAGATACAGGCTCCCAGGTAGATGCCATTTTGCTTGACTTCCGGAAGGCGTTCGATACAATTCCGCACTGTCGCCTGATAAACAAAGTAAGAGCCTACGGAATGTCATACCAGCTAAGTGGCTGGATTGAAGAGTTTTTAGCAAACAGAAGACAGCATGTTGTTCTCGATGGAGAGACGTCTACAGATGTTAAGGTAACCTCTGGCGTGCCACAGGGGAGTGTTATGGGGCCACTGCTTTTCACAATATACATAAATGACCTAGCAGATAGTGTCGGAAGTTCCGTGCGGCTTTTCGCGGATGTTGCTGTAGTATACAGAGAAGTTGCAGCATTAGAAAATTGCAGCGAAATGCAGGAAGATCTGCAGCGAATTGCAGGAAGATCTGCAGCGGATAGGCACTTGGTGCAGGGTGTGCCAACTGACCCTTAACACAGACAAATGTAATGTATTGCGAATACATAGAAAGAAGGATCCTTTATTGTATGATTATATGATAGCGGAACAAACACTTGTAGCAGTTACTTCTCTAAAATATCTGGGAGTATGCGTACGGAAGGATTTGAAGTGGAATGATCATATAAAATTAATTGTTGGTAAGGCGGGTGCCAGGTTGAGATTCATTGGGAGAGTCCTTAGAAAATGTAGTCCATCAACAAAGGAGGTGGCTTACAAAACACTCGTTCGACCTATACTTGAGTTTTGCTCATCAGTGTGGGAGCCGTACCAAGTCGGGATGACAGAGGAGATAGAGAAGATCTAAAGAAGAGCGGCGCGTTTCGTCACAGGGTTATTTGGTAAGCGTGATAGCGTTTCGGAGATGTTTAGCAAACTCAAGTGGCAGACTCTGCAAGAGAAGCGCTCTGAATCGCGGTGTAGCTTGCTGTCCAGGTTTCGAGATGGTGCGTTTCTGGATGAGGTATCGAATATATTGCTTCCCTCTACTTATATCTGCCGAGGAGATCACGGATGTAAAATCAGAGAGATTCGAGCGTGCACGGAGGCTTTCCGGCAGTCGTTCTTCCCGCGAACCATACGCGACTGGAACAGGAAAGGGAGGTAATGACAGTGGCACGGAAAAGTGCCCTCCGCCACACACTGTTCGGTGGCTTCCGGAGTATAAGTGTAGATGTAGATGTAGATGTCTACGGTAACAGTTATCAGCAATTTTAGTTGATTTCATATATCACGTACGCTACTTGCTGAATGGTTCGTTAGCCTCAGTTTTTTATGCCCATTGCCACAAAGCGGAGTGGGTTACTACCCTCCGTAATATAATTGTAACTAAGAACTCGTGGCCGTGTTATTGAAGCGTCGGTGCGGTCCTATACTGACAACACAGAGAGACACAATCAGTAATCTGTATAATCTGTGAGGCGTTTACTTAGGAGGAAGTGGTTTCACGAACGAGACAACATTAATAGCAGCTGCGTTGCGGAAGCTGAGAGAGCACACAGATTTGGAGGGGAAACGGCAGGACTCGGTAGCGGGCCTGTTACAGCAGCGGGAGGGTGGAAGGGCGCCGAGTGAGATTAGCGGCGGTGGGAAACTTCTTTGTTTGAGTTGAGCGTTCGACGGCTGACGCCAGCAGGACCTCGCTGGCTGGCTGGCACTCTGGCTTCCGTCACGGTGGGGACTAAAAGAGCAAGCGGCCGACTCCGGGGGACAGCGCGCTGCTGGAGACCAACAAGCGCTCTGGTAAGGAGGAGGAGGAGATTAGTGTTTAACGTCCCGTCGACAACGAGGTCATTAGAGACGGAGCGCATGCTCGGGTGAGGGAAGGATGGGGACGGAAATCGGCCGTGCCTGAAGCGATTTAGGGAAATCACGGAAAACCCAAATCAGGATGGCCGGAGATGGGATTGAACCGTCGTCCTCCCGAATGCGAGTCCAGTGTGCTAAGCTCTGGTAAGGAGCCTCGCTGCTGCGTGAGAGGACAGGCACGCCAGTCCAGAAGGCTACGACGCCTTTAGCCCTGATAATTGCCTCGATTCGGCAGGTTTACCATTCGTAGCTGAAGCCCCTCGTTGATGACTCAATCCTGCAGATTTCCCAAACTGCGGGAAGCCTGATTGCTCCAAATACACTAAGGTGACAAGGGTCATGGGATAGTGATATGCACTTTGAGGCGTAGCGCCTTCGCATCGCTCCTGTCACTTGTGAGGACGATATCGTTATAGGCATGAGTCATCGACAGATGTCACCAGCTGACATGGACCTCAGTTAGAGAGCTGCACGTAGTTGTACTAGTAGGCGGCAGAGGTCAGCAGTTGACGGACAGTGCTAGCAGTCGTAGTCAAAACAATGTTGTAAAGTTATGTTTGACTAATATTTAATGTATTTGCATAATTATAATTGTTTTATATGTGTAGTAATTAGCAGTGTGAGTGTGAAGAACAGAAGTAAATGAAAATTGTTTTGTTTATTCACGCAGCACCAGTTGAACTATACAGGGGATTTACTATAATTAAATGTGCAGTCAGTTTATGGTACTAATAAATCCTGAGTAGAACACAAATTAATCGGTAATTTCAGGAGGAGTAATTTTATATTTGATACTTTTCTAAATTTATTTATTTAGCAATTGCCATAGAAAGAAATGTTTTACTATGATTGGTCATTGAAGTAAAGCGCATGTTACCGCGGGATAATACTGCAACCTGATTTGCTGTTTATGATATCAGCCAATCAGAAAAATGCAGGCTCGCGCCCATCTATGCTGGGAACAAAGCCTTTGGTGTGATCTAGGTCAGTCGGGGCTGAGGGTTCGAACTGGTAACATCACATTCAAAGCAGCTCCGACGAAAGTACTATAAAATCGCGGAAAAATGCTAATTACGAGTTCGCGAAGTAGTACAAAGCGTGTTTAAGTGAACGGTATAGTGGAAGTCGTGTGGAATTTTGGGACGGAATATCAAAATTATTGCTTTAGACAGTTAAAACCGCGTGGCGTGTTGTGCGATCTAAGACTGGAACAGATATTACGTGTAGAGCTGAGTGCACAACATTTGAGCGAACATTTTCGTAACTAAACGATCCAGTGAACTCTATCAACTTCGGTACCGGGTGTAAATACCATAAACTGGCTACGTGTGTGATTGTGGTGTGCGTGGGAATTTTACATTGTGTATCCACTCAGTACGGATTTGGCAGTATTAACTGTGATCTTTATCGTAAAAATACACCTGAAAATTTACATTGCCAAGTTAAAACTTTTATTTCAGTAGTTGGCTGCATTCCGTTTATCGGACAATTCTATGTATGTTGCGACCTGCAGTAGACAGTAGTGGTCCAGTGTTTTCTACTACAGCTTTTAGCTAGACAAATGAACATTGCTGGACACTGGCAGGGCGGTAAAAAAGTAACGTGCCGCGCCGCAACTTATACAGATGACGGTAGTACCACGTACACAAGGTATTGGTAGAGCTGTCATTTGCACTCAGGTGATTCATGTTTCCGACTTGATTACTGACGTACGACGGGAATTAACATTCTGAATGCGGAATGTTAGTTGGAGCTAGACACGTGGGACATTCAACTTCGGAAATCGTTAGGGAATACAATATTCCGAGATCCACAGAGTCAGAGTGTACAGAGAATATGAAATTTCGGGAGTTACCTCTCACCACGGACTGCGCCATGCCAGATTCAACATCAAGGTCTGCTTTCAGATCCAATAGCAGTGAAAACAGGAGTTAAGCAAGGCTGCGTGCTCTCACCGATACTTTTTAACATACTACTTAATCTTGTAATGGCGCCAGCAATACATAAAGTGAGAGAAGTAAAATGGAACAATGGGGCACATCTAGAAGACCTAGGTTTTGCAGATGACCTTTGCCTTCTATCCCACAGCCTCAGTGACATGAAAGAGAAGCTAGAAGATCTGAAATCTGCAGCGAAGGAAGTTGGCTTGAAAATTAATGCCCATAAAACTAAAGACATGTGGGCAAATGATAACAGCACTGCAGAGATTAAGCTTGGGAGCCAGATAATTGAAAAGGTGGATAAGTTTTGCTACTTTGGAAGCATTATTACACCAGATGGCAGTGCAACAGAGGACATTAACAGCCGCATCAACAAAGCAAGAGGAGCTTTTACAACTCTACGTTCTATCTGGAGATGAAAGGAAGTATCACTAAGGACCAAATTGCGGATATTTGAAAGTAATGTAAAATCTGTGCTCCTTTATGGATGTGAAACATGAAAAGTGACAAAACAGATAACCCACAAGCTGCAGACATTCAACAACTGATGCCTGAGGAACATCCTGGGGATACAGTGGCCAAATTTCATCTCTAACGAAACTCTTTGGGAAAGAACAAACCAGAAGCCAATTGAGCTGCAAATAAGAAGCAAGAAGTGGAGATGGTTAGGACATACTCTTAGAAGACAAATGGACATATTGCGAGAGAAGCACTTGACTGGATCCCGCAAGGACGACGGAGACGAGGCAGGCCCCAAATGACATGGAGACGGTCAGTTGAAGCAGAAGGCCATCAGCAAGGAATAGGATGGGAAGAAATGAAGATACTAGCAGAGGACAGAACAAGAGGGCGAGCCTTTGTTGCAGACCTGTGCTCCACATAAGGAGTTAAAGGAATTAATAATAAAATAATAACGGCCAACGCAGTGGCCACCAAGACCAGCTTTGCGTAGAGTTGTCAGTCCTAATATACAAGCATCATTCACTGATATAAGCGCAAAAATCAATGTGAGGCGCACATAAGTCACGACAGTGTGGTGAAACTTGCCGTTACATCTACACCTACATTTATACTCCGCAAGCCACCCAACGGTGTGTGGCGGAGGGCACTTTACGTGCCACAGTCATTACCTCCCTTTCCTGTTCCAGTCGCGTATGGTTCGCGGGAAGAACGACTGTCTGAAAGCCTCCGTGCGCGCTCTAATGTCTCTAATTTTACATTCGTGATCTCCTCGGGAGGTATAAGTAGGGGGAAGCAATATATTCGACACCTCATCCAGAAACGCACCCTGTCGAAACCTGGCGAGCAAGCTACACCGCGATGCAGAGCGCATCTCTTGCAGAGTCTGCCACTTGAGTTTATTAAACATCTCCGTAACGCTATCACGGTTACCAAATAACCCTGTGACGAAACGCGCCGCTCTTCTTTGGATCTTCTCTATCTCCTCCGTCAACCCGATCTGGTACGGATACCACACTGATGAGCAATACTCAAGTATAGGTCAAACGAGTGTTTTGTAAGCCAATTCCTTTGTTGATGGACTACATTTTCTAAGCACTCTCCCAATGAATCTCAACCTGGTACCTGCCTTACCAACAATTAATTTTATATGATCATTCCACTTCAAATCGTTCCGCACGCATACTCCCAGATATTTTACGGAAGTAACTGCTACCAGTGTTTGTTCCGCTATCATATAATCATACAATAAAGGATCCTTCTTTCTATGTATTCGCAATACATTACATTTGTCTATGTTAAGGGACAGTTGCCACTCCCTGCATCAAGTGCCTATCCGCTGCAGATTTTCCTGCATTTCGCTGCAATTTTCTAACGCTGCAACTTCTCTGCATACTACAGCATCATCCGCGAAAAGCCGCATGCAACTTCCGACACTATCTACTAGGTCATTTATATATATTGTGAAAAGCAATGGTCCCATAACACTCCCCTGTGGCACGACAGAGGTTACTTTAACGTCTGTAGACGTCTCTCCATTGATAACAACATGCTGTGTTCTGTTTGCTAAAAACTCTTCAATCCAGCCACACAGCTGGTCTGATATTCCGTAGGCTCTTACTTTGTTTATCAGGCGACAGTGCGGAACTGTATCGAACGCCTTCCGGAAGTCAAGAAAAATAGCATCTACCTGGGAGCCTGTATCTAATATTTTCTGGGTCTCATGAACAAATAAAGCGAGTTGGGTCTCACACGACCGCCGTTTCCGGAATCCATGTTGATTCCTACATAGTAGATTCCGGGTTTCCAAAAACGACATGATACTCGAGCAAAAAACATGTTCCAAAATTCTACAACAGATCGACGTCAGAGATATAGGTCTATAGTTTTGCGCATCTGCTCGACGACCCTTCTTGAAGACTGGGACTACCTGTGCTCTTTTCCAATCATTTGGAACCCTCCGTTCCTCTAGAGACTTGCGGTACACGGCTGGTAGAAGGGGGGCAAGTTCTTTCGCGTACTCTGTGTAGAATCGAATTGGTATCCTGTCAGGTCCAGTGGACTTTCTTTCCTGTGTTGAGTGATTCCAGTTGCTTTTCTATTCCTTGGACACTTATTTCGATGTCAGCCACTTTTTCGTTTGTGCGAGGATTTAGAGAAGGAACTGCAGTGCGGTCTTCCCTTAATGGGCAATGGCAGCAGACGGCCGACGCGAGTGCTTTTGATACCAGCGTGACGTCGCCTGAACGTCTCTCCTAGGTTTGTAATTACGTCGATAGGACCCTGCACGACTGGAAAAGTGTGGCCCAGTCGGATGAGTCCCCATGCAGTTGGTAGGAGCTAAAGGTAGGGTTGGAATATGGTGCAGATGCTATGAAACCGTGGACACAAGTTGTCAACAAGGCACTTTGCAAGCTGGTGGCGACTCCATAACGGAGTGACTGTGGGTGCATGGTTCGGGGTTCTCTGGTCCAGCTGGATGGATCATTGACGGGAAATGGACGATGCAGAAAAAGCCAACATGCTCATGTTGTATGAAATTTGTAGGGAGAATGCAGTTTATTCGTCTGTGGTGTATGCTCGAAGATGTCCCAATAGACATCTACATATATACTCCGCTAGCCACCAAGCGGTTTGTGGCGGAGTGCACAATTCGCGCCTAAGTTAAATCCCCCCCCCCTCTGTTCCACTCGCGGATCGCGCGAGGGAAAAACGATTGTCTGAACGCCTCAGTACGAGCTCTTATTTCCCTCATCTTTGAATGATGATCATTACACGATCTGAAAGTTGGAGGTAATAATATTCGCTCTACATCCTCGGCGAAGATCGAATTTTGGAATTTAGTGAGCAGCCCCTTCCGTTTAGCGCGTCGTCTATATGCAAGTGTGTCCCACTTCAAACTTTCTATGAGATTTGTAACGTTCTCGCAATGGCTAAATGTACCAGTCATGAATCTTGCCGCTCTTCTTTGGACCTTCTCAATTCCTCGAATGAGACCCAACTGGTAAGGGTCCCATACAGACGAACAATAAGACTGGATGAACTAACATATAGTAAGTTATTTCCTTTGTTGAAGGGCTGCATCGCTTCAGGATTCTACCAATAAACCGCAATCTAGAGTTCGCCTTACCCGTTACTTGTGTAACCTGATCATACCATTTGAGATCATTTCGAATAGTGACATCCCGATTCTTGACGGATGTTACCGCTTCCAAAGAATGATTATTTATTTTGTACTCATACATTAATGGGGATTTTCGCCTTGTTATACGCAGTAGGTTACACTCACTAATATTGAGAGATAACTGCCAGTCATTACACCACGCATTTATTTTCTGCAGATCCTCATTGATTTGTTCACAACTTTCGTCGATTCTACTTTCCTATAGGCTACAGCATCATCGGAAAACAGTCAAAGGCCGCTGTCAATACCATCAACCAGATCGTTTATGTAAGTCGTAAAAAGCAGAGGACCTATTACGCTGCCCTGGGGCACACCTGAAGTTACTCTTGTTTCTGTTGAAGTTACTCCGTTCAGGACGACATACAGCTCCCTGTCTGTTAGAAAACTTTCTATCCAACCGCATATGTCATTGGATAGACCGTAAGCGCACACTTTTTGTAACAAGCGACAGTGCGGAGCCGAGTCGAACGCCTTTCGAAAGTCGAGAAATATGGCATCAACCTGGAAGCCGATACCTAGAGCCTTTTTTATATCATGCACAAAGAGGGCCAGCTGTGTCTCGCATGACCGCTGTTTCCTAAAACCGTGCTGGTTTCTGCAGATGAGCTTCTCAGAGTCTAGAACGGTCATTATGTCTAAACACAAAATATGTTCCATGATTCTACAACAAATCGATCTCAGTGAAATTGGGCGGTAATTATGTGCATCCGATTTTCTACCCTTTTTACAGATTGCTATGACCTGGGTCTTCTTCTAGTCCCGTGGAACGTTCCGCCGTTCCAATGATCTCTGATAGATGACGGATAAGAATGGAGCTATATTTGTAGCACAGTCAACACAAAATCCTACGGGGATACCGCCTGGCCCAGATGCCTTTCTGGCGTCTAAGGATCTCAACTGTTTTACAATCCCAGACACAAGTGATGACAGAACAAACTGATGTTCTTGCTGCCGTTGCACTTCATCCGTACCTTTGCTCCCGCGCAATGGCACAAGCAATGGGCACGAGTTAGGCTAGTGTTATACGCACGCCCCATCCGCATAAATGCCATCCCTACCACATCTCTCTCCATCAAGAACTTATGAGAGTCGTGTTAACTTCCGCACGTGAGCATTAAGACAGGATGCTCTACATCTACATCTACATCCATACTCCGCAGTCCACCTTACGGGGCGTGGCGGACGGTGCACCGCACCACTAATACTCATTTCCTTTCCTGTTTCACTCGCAAATAGAACGAGGGAAAACCGGCTGTTCGTATGCCTCCGCATTAGCACAAATTCCTCGTATCTTATCTTCGTGGTCCTCATGCGCAATGTATGTTGAAGGCAGCAGAATCGTTCTCTATATTTTCCTAATAGTGTTTCTCGAAAGGAATGTCGCCTTCCCTTTAGGGGTATTGTACAAGTATCGGTGTGGTAACTTTTGAAAATAAGATATCTCGTAAAGGACTAGCACTAGAATCCTGCAACAAACACCAATGACATTCTAATTTAACCTACATTTAGTTTGTTATGTCAATAGGCAATGTTCCATTTAAAAGGGTGTATGTTTGCACAAAAAATTCAATTTTTAAGCATTTATGCTGTTTAGCAAAGTCTCTCAGAGAATATGCAGACAGGAGACCATTGCTCCAAAAGAAATGCTGGAGTTGAGATATCTTCGGAGAATCGCAATTCGATTACGCTTAACCATGGCACCGGAATAGGATCGTAATCTGGACTTACTTCATTTCTTGCGGGTTTACACGGAGCGCACGCTCCTCTATGCATATTTATTTTGAATCAGTTGTCTCCTATCTTGCGTATTTCCAAGAAACTTCGTTAAACAGCAAAAAATACGCCTTCAAAACGTGAGAGGTCTTCCCGTAATTACAACAGTGTTGTCGTAGTAGGTTAGTTTCTTCATCATTCAGCAATGAATGAGTAGCTTTTCTTTTTTCCTTTTGAGTGAACCTTCACTGAATCAAGCAGGTGTTGACTAAATATTTCTCGTCTTTTATTGAACTTACTAAATGTCAAATGGTTCAAATGGTTCTGAGCACTATGGGACTTAACTTCTGAGGTCATCAGTCCCCTAGAACGTAGAACTACTTAAACCTAACTAACCTCAGGACATCACACACATCCATGCCCGAGGCAGGATTCGAACCTACGACCGTAGCGGTCGTGCAGTTCCATACTTTAGCGCCTAGAACCACTCGGCCACTCCGGCCGGCTACTAAATGTCCATCTTTATTTTACGTGGAACGTACACGACTCACTAATTTTGTTTCATATTTATCACTGAAAGAGACTTAAAATGTTGTATATCAAGTTCTTTTCACATGAGTAAAAAATGCCAAAACGTTCATGGGATTGAGATACAAAGTTGAACTCATATATAGAAACAGCCACGAAAATCTGTGTTTTTGCATATGTATAATCATGATATCATGTCCACGTATTCTCCAGCTAGAAACGATTCCCTAGAATCAGTACTCTTCCTGAGAGTAAAATTCGCTTTTCTGTGTTCTACTGTCGTGTTACACGATGTAATACACCATGCGAGCCAGCACATAGGATTATTCCATATGACCCAGTTTAACCACTCAGGCTGAAGAGACAGTCTCGTTGTGAGCTTCTGGTGACACGAGATGCAGTCATCCGAGAAGGTGAAGCCGGCACCGTTATGTGCGACTGTGTTGGCTGCCTTTGCAAACCTCGTATTTCCACTTATTAAGAGAAATAATATTTTACACATCATCCGGCGTTACCTCCACACTCGTTTATCATACAAGAAAATAAGATAAACCGAAATTTATGAAGAGACAATACTTAGACTTCAAATTCGCAAGGCGAAAATTTCTACTATCGTTATATCTTCTCATAAACAGCACTATATATTTTTAACTTTTATAAATGGCGTTAAAAAAATTGCAAACCCTAATAACGGTGAAGCCAGTCTAAAAGGAGGCTTCAATGAGTATGTGGAAAGGCTGTAACGTAAGGAAGAAAGTCTGAAACGTATTTGAGAATAAAAGAAAAAAGAAGGGTTCCACAGGGGACAAAGCTACAAGTTTAAATTTCCGGTCACTCAAATGATATCTTTCTGCAGACTACGTAGCCTTAAGCTCTCATAGTCTACATCTACATGGCTGCTCTGCGGTAGAGGGCTCACCGAACCACCTTCGCACTAACTCTCATAATTCCACTCCCGAACAGCCCGCGGAAATAACGAACACCTATATCTTTCCCTACGATCTTTGATTTTCCTTATTTTATGGCGATGGTCGTTTCTCCCTATATAGGCCGGCGTTAACAAAATATTTTTAGTTTCGGAGGAGAAAATTTGAAATTTTGTGAGAAAATCCCACCGCAGTGAAAATCGCCTATGTTTTAATGATTTCCACGCCAAATCCTGAATGATTTCGATGACTCTCTCTCCCCTATTTCGCGATAATACAAAACATGCTGCTCTTCTCTGAACTTTCTCTGTGTACTCCGTTAATCCTATTTGGTAAGGATATCAAAGTGTTCTGTCAATAAAATGCAGTCTTTTGCTCGCCTTTCCCACAACATTTTCTCTGTGTTATTTCCAACTTAAATTGTTCTTAATTGTAATTCCTAGGTATTTATGGAATTTACGGCCTTCAGATCGTACTGATTTATTGTGTAACCGAAGTTTAACGGATTCGTTTTAACACTCATGTAGATGACCTCACACTTTTCATTATTTACGGTCAATTGACAATTTTCGCGCCATCTCTTTGGATTTTCTACCATGTTTCGAGACAATACATCGAGCATATCAATAATCCAGTTGGATTCAGTACTGTACTGTAGGCCACCTGCAACCGGCTGGATGTGATGGCTCACAGGTCTGACAGAGATGAGCGATACCATCTGCAAGGGATCCATGCCTCGTAAACTACTGACATGTTCAGTTCAACAAACATTTAACTTCTGCTGAATCGTTTGTCTTGGGTAAATTGACTGCTGTCATCTCAAATATTCATGCTGTACAAAAACTATGTACACAGAATTGTAGGAGATAAAAAGAAACACATTTATATGTAGCAAAATATCATATGTTCACCGTTCCCTCGCTATGAATTCATGGAGGTTTTGACGATAGTGATGTTCAGACACGGTGTTCAAACTGCAGTGTGATGAATAATTTTTTATAGAGAAGCTGCTGAAAATGTTTGTACTAATGTACAACTGGCACCAGTGTGCTTAAGATCATGTAATACGTACGCTCAAAACAACCAGGTGTTTTACCTCAGCTTTAGCCAAATGGGCAACCAGATCATTGTCACATGAAAAAAATATATGTCCTCCGAACACTCCAAAGTTTTGTGCACGTAGTTTTCTTACATCGTGTAAATATGTTATGCGTGTGGTGTGTAACTTCCTGTTCAGGAGTGTATGATCAGTACGAAACAATACCCTAGGCTCTCTTTCGTAATAGCGACTAGCGTAGCGTTTTCCGCCCATTCCACGAACTTGATGATGTCGCAGCATTAGTGAATTAATACCCTGTGGACAATATTTTACGAGAGACGCATAGAAATTCCATTACCTAATCACTATCTCGAACCGCAGAACAATGAACCACTTCCATCGGTGATAGTGGAATATGGGGTAAAGTCTCATAAGCTGTACCACTTCCAGATTTTACTTAAATCTAATATATATTACCTAAATGTAATGCTGAAACTGTGCAGACCATTCTCTCAGACACGTATGCTGAAAATTTCGATAGCAAATTTTCTATAATTTAAAAGATATAGGGTACTAGGTGGAGCGGTGGAAAGTGGCACAATTTACAATCAGGTCTTCTAAATTGTACCATCGGTATTATCAATCGTACCAGTAACATTTTTCTCAAATATAGCATGAAACACAGAACTCTAATGAGTATGGCAAACCCTTAACACTCATTAACTGTGTAAAACATCACGCTACTTTTGGAAACCTGCTGCTCATTCAAGTTTGTAGCTATCACAATAAAATAATTTTTTCTTTGCATCTAATTTCGAACTCCGGGTGTGGGAACATACATAACAACTGAGGATCTTAATTTTTTCTTCTGCCATTTCAACCTCGCAGATCTTGCACAACTAGCTTGAAAACGTATTGCCACTTTTGGTTTAGCCAGTTTTAGTTTTGTTACGGCTGTTTTTGTTTTTCTCACATACGATGATGCTCTGTTTCTTATTCTTTTTTGTAGACTTGGACCTTCTGACACTCTCCCGCTACACGTTTGTTTTGTGCGTGTTGCAGGATTGAATGCGTAATTTCCTCTAGTTTGTCCTGATTGTTCTGGGAGTTCCTGTCCTCTCATTTCGTCTTCTTCATTTGTAAATTCAGATTCTGCTTCTGGTTTAAACTCAGGCGTCCTGAATCCAAATCCCGAAAGATGTATCGGTTGCAATGGTCGGACGACAGGTTTTGAGAAGCCACTAACAGCTGAACAATCCTTGTCAGAGTAATATTTCTGTCAGGGTTTGAGCGAAGGTATTTCTCAGTTGCTTCTTTGCAATAAGCTACAGGTGGCTGAAACTACAAACGTTTAGTGGCAGTAGCCTGTGAGTAGTGTGTGAAGGTGTTCAAAGCCTGTCTATACCATTAGCTCTTGCTAAACCTATAGCATGCAATAAATGTAGCAATAGAATTGTTGGAACTATTATTAATGTTTCTATGCTATGTTATGGCTGAATAAGTATAGTTATATGATATATAAATTACAAATAAACTTCACATGTATGTAGGAGTACTGATGCCTAGCTTCACAAATAAATATTTATTTCTTCAGAGCAGAAAATAAACTTGAATCACTCCACGCCAAAATTACCAACAGTCTGTCGAACTGATCGCGTACAACAGCTGCTTACAACCTAATACACTTTCTATACAGAATGCGGCATCTCCATGCAGATAATTTGCTATCTATGTTGGTGGGACAGTTTAAAAGGCAGTACAGTTTATAAGACTTTACCGATATAGTCAGGCTGAACAGCACCAGTTCATTTGGTGCAGTTCACAGCAATGTGTCAACAGAATGACTGTGAGGTATTATTGCGCGGCGAGTAACGTCCATGGCTGAAATTCTCTTGTCAAAATTTACTCTTCTCATGCTATCTTCTTTAACGTATACATTCCGACGCCACTTTTGATCGAATGTGCATGATACTAGACTTTTGCGGAGGAGCTCTGTACTTTTTTTACGTACTTTCCAATTATTACAGTCTCGTTATCCTTTATGAAGCTGTTGGGGATATATTGTATGTTCAGAATATCAAAACTCCAGAAAGTTAATCCTAATACTTCAGTTAAACAAAAATGGATAAAAAGTAATGAAACTAACGCAAATTATATTGCACACTGACACAAGAATTTGTTATTATTACACACAGTACAAATTACAGTTTATGCTTATACCTTTGTAAATAATTCGAAATGTATCTTTGTTGCATGAATATCTTTAGTAAAGAGACCGTGCAAGAAAAGCGTAGGCAGCAGAGGGGAAGATAGCCAGTCACGTGGTAGACACACAGTTAGTTAAAACTTGTTGTTCGTTGTGTGAGAAGCTTGTTGGCACTATTTGCTTGTGACACAGTGTGAAACACGATGTATATCTTTCAGATTTGACTGTTACTAATATCGAAATGGAAGTCAACGTCATCACGAAGGTGCTTGGGCTATTTTTGTACGGAACAAAGAAACAAGAAGATGTGCCTTTTAATCGTGAAGTCAAAATCTACACCATTATTAAGACGATGTCAAAGGTATAAATTTCCCTTGAACAACGCTGTCAATATAGCTCATTAAAATTATTTGTCGAATGTACTCCTCTCGAATTAGTTTATTCGCAGAACCTATATATGCCATCATAGATAAAACATTCCAATAATAGGCCTAGCATAATGAGAGCTGAGTACATTTCATCATAATCTTGTTTGTGCTGTGGTGGGCGGTTATGGGAATGTAAAACTGAGAGAGGATACACGGAATTGGGTGCCTAGCTTAAATTCCTTAACAGAAGGGACTGATCACCATAAAGAGTTCCGAATACCCTGTTCTGGTTACCATGCGGAGCAGTAAGGTGTAAGGTTTGATCAAAAAGTAACCGTTCGAAGACCACACTAATCCCTTAGCTGTTATTGCTTATATTTCCGCACCGCATTAGCACTGGGTTGCGTATACGCTGCAGCAACGCTCTCACACGGAAAGTTTATGATCGTCCCATCAACGAAATTGGACATGCCCATTTGCTGATTAAATCCTTGTTCAGAAAACTTATTTCATCGTCAGGATAGCTTTGCCTACCTACAGCTGGAGCAACACCGTAGTAACGCATATTGGTGGCCTAAGACAGCAAGGCCAGATAGAATAAAGAAAAATAATAATAAAGCTACTGGTAGTTCACAATGCGACTAAGAGTCGATTAAAGCTGGCACAACATCGTTACACTTGACAGTCACATACTAAAAATTAAGTACCAATCAGTACAAGAGACTATTTAAAATTTCATTGTTCTTCAGTTTATCTGATAAATCTCTGTGAAAGCGTTACATCAACTTGTACGCGAAGCTATTGACTGAAGTACTGACAAGAAAGAGCTTTAACTGTTGGACATTTCATCCCTCGTTTTCAGAATATTTTTTTTTCTTTATGAGTTGTATTTTAGCTTCGACGCCATCCAACGGGGTAAAAGTGGTTAATTCACAGCTGTTGCACAGATGTGGGACCGGGGCGCGTCCTTAACCGATTGGGGGAGGGGGGGGGGGGAGAAGTAGGCAGCCATTTATATTCGATGCTTCCTCCCTTTTTCGGGGCAGACCTTTCCCCAGAGTTTAATTTTCTCTGGCGGAGTCCCTATACCGTGTATTTTGCATTAAGGCTACGTGTGCCACGTTTCAGAAGCAATTCCGGTAAAAGAGGGGAAAAGGGCGTGCAGCAAGATTACTTCCAAACGCTTCTCGCTACCTTTTAAGGGGCCGCTTCCTCTCATGGTGGCGTCTGTAATTAAAGGAAGTTAGAGCGCCATGTTGCTGAGAGATTCTAGCGAAATGGGCTTATCTTCTTCTAATCTGCATTACATTGAATGAAAGTGGATTGCGAAAGTGTTTTAAAGGTTGACTTTATAACCCTAATTGCCGATTTTCTAGCGAAATGTGACAATTTTCAGCTATTTTATCACTACGTAGGTGGAGGGTGTCATAAAGAAAAGGTGCACCGATTAACATACTGTTGTAGTCAGTATGCAAAATCACTGTCAACGTACGATTACTACTAATACAACGTTTGGGTGAAGATTGCCCCCCAACAGCTTTATTTACTCGTTTTCTTTGTTTTTTTTTTTTTTTAGTTGCCGGACTTAAATCGATAAAAGCAGGATTGTTACAGCATCACTTTGTTGTCCGCCTGTGCGTTTGTTCGAGTGTTAAAAAACTTTTTTCTAAAAAGAGGGCACACATGTTAAATTTTGTCACAAACTAAGGTCTACAGTTCCTTGGGGGTGCAAAAAATTGAAGCTTCTAAGTCTCTGCAATCAAAAGATACGACCATTTATGTCACGTACTTTTATACACTAAAAATCTGTTATCGAAACTTACAGGGTACATCCCGCTGATGTAGGATCTTGAAATTTTACAACAAGCAAGTTTTCATAGTGTAATGAAAATAAAAATATCGAAAATTGCTAATTTGTAACTATACCACACGAAAGAAAAAATTTTGGTCATTTGTTATCAGACTGCCTGTCTATCCGTCCGTCCGTTAAGACTACTTTTCCTTAGAAACTGGTAGACTTGTCAAGTTGAAATTTTATTTCACGTACTGAGGTTTATAGTCCGTTGGCGGTGTAGTAAATTTATGCTTAAAAGTCATTGCAACAAAATGATAAGGCCATTTACGTCACATAAGAACCTATAGGCTATTTTTAGTTGCTCTAGAATCATTGAATTTGACAAGAAGTAAGGTTTCACTGTATAGTTAAAGGCAAAAATCAGAAAATTATTAATTTTCTTGTAAATGCATCTCGATATGTATGGGTTGTTTCAAAAAGATTCATGCAAATGAATATTATCAAAAGAATCATTCGAGTTGACACGCATTATATCTTTTACCTGCAAGAACATAAATCATTCGAGTGCTTTATACAGTTGCGTTTACAATTAAAGTTTTCATTTGATTTGCACGGTCGTCCTCCACTGCAACCACGACAAACATCCGCCTGACATTGTCTCGTCCCACACTTACGCCAGCATGTATGGAGTTACTGCTTTAACTTCTGGTGCTATAAAGCTTCGCATTTCTTTTAAAGTTATTGGAAACAGTCTTTAATAAACACCTACACAAAAAAATCACATGCCGTAAGATCAGGTGACGGGGGAGGCAATGTGATATGCGTGCACGACCCTTACATTGTGGACGCGTAGTGCCGTACTCTCGACGACAATCTCGTCGCAGATTTTTCATTGAAACGCAACTAGTGAAATGGAAAATGTAAAACGTCAGTTGCATTGAAGATTGTGCTAAATTTCAAGGTTCTGTAAAACTTCACCAATCTGGGCATTTTACTTTCTTTTAAATTTGGCATGCTTTATTTTGTTGCCTCGGCAACAATGTTCTAACGTCTTTTGTGTACCACGGGGGGATGAGTACCATTTCTTATTAATTTATTTGGTGTATACTTCTCAAATGGCCAACGCTGTTGCCGCAGTGGTAACACCGGTTCCCAGTAGATCACCGCAGTTAAGCGCTGTCAGGGTTGGCTAGCACTTGCTTGGGCCACTGTCCGAGTCTGCAGAGTCCTGTTGGCAAGCGAGGTGCACTCAGCCCTTGTAAGACCAATTGAGGAGCTACTTGCTAAGAGGTAGCGGCACCGGTCTCGGAAACTGACATACGGCGGGGAGAGCGGTGTGCTGACCACGTGCCCCTCCAAATCCGCATCCGGTGACGCCTTAGGGCTGAGGTCGTTACAGGTGGGCCTTCAAGGCCTGTTCGGACGGTGTTTGCTTGATTGTTTATGTCTCAAATGACGATGATAGTATTTCTTTGAATTTAAACTACATCTGGTCTACGGTTACATAGTCAGATTGGAAGGATGGAGACTGTGTCTACATAAGGCGTCAAGCGAATTTCCATTTGCTTTTTTGAAGAGGTATAATTTGCTTTTATTTTGGTGGATTTTGATGCTGCGATAGTCACTATCGCTACAGTGATCTATTGATCTCGTGGCCACTAAAACCTTGTACTTTGTTTTTGAGTCATCAGTCTTCTGACTGATCTGATTCTGCCACCCACAAATTCCTCTCCCGTGCCAACCTTTTCATCGCACTGTATCAGTTGCAGTATAAGTCCTCAATTATTTGCTACATCTGTTACAATTTCAGTCTTCTTCTGCAGTTTGTTAAACTCTTCAGCTCCCTCTAGTACCATGGAAGTTATTCCCTCATGGGTTAACAGATGTCCTATCATCCTGTACTTCTTCTTTTCAGTGTTTTCCATATTTTCTATCGTCATAATGCACCCTATGCACAATATTATTTGTTGCTAAGAGATCTAGGCGAAATATCCTCAGATTCAAGAAGAATATAATAATTCCAATCCCAAAGAAAACAGGTGTTGACAGATGTGAAAATTACCGAACTATCAGTTTAAAAAGTCACAGCTGCAAAATACTAACGCGAATTCTTTACAGACGAATGGAAAAACTGGTAGAAGCCGACCTCGGGGAAGATCAGTTTGGATTCCGTAGAAATGTTGGAACACGTGAGGCAATACGTGACCTTACGACTTATCTTAGTAGAAAGATTAAGGAAAGGCAAACCTACGTTTGTAGCATTTGTAGCCTTAGAGAAAGCTTTTGACGATGTTGACTGGAATACTCTCCTTCAAATTCTAAAGGTGGCAGGGGTAAAATAAAGGGACCGAAAGGCTATTTACAATTTGTACAGAAACCAGATGGCAGTTATAAGAGTCGAGGGGCACGAAAGGAAAGCAGTGGTTGGGAAAGGAGTGAGACAGGGCTGTAGCCTCTCCCCGATGTCATTCAATCTGTATATTGAGCAAGCAGTGAAGGAAACAAAAGAAAAGTTCGGAGTAGGTATTAAAATCTATGGAGAAAAAATAAAAACTTTGAGGTTCGCCGATGACATTGTTATTCTGTCAGAGACAGCAAAGGACTTGGAAGAGCAGTTGAACGGAATGGACAGTGTCTTGAAAGGAGGATATAAGATGAACATCAACAAAAGCAAAACGAGGATAATGGAATGAAGTAGAATTAAGTCGGGTGATGCTGAGGGAATTAGATTAGGAAATGAGACACTTAAAGTAGTAAAGGGGTTTTGCTATTTGGGGAGCAAAATAACTGATGATCGTCGAAGTAGAGAGGATATAAAAAGTAGACTGGCAATGCTAAGGAAAGCGTTTCTGAAGGAGAGAAATTTGTTAACATCGAGTATAGATTTAAGTATCAGGAAGTCATTTCTGAAAGAATTTGTATGGAGTGTAGCCATGTATGGAAGTGAAACATGGACGATAAATAGTTTGGACAAGAAGAGAATAGAAGCTTTCGAAATGTGGTGCTACAGAAGAATGCTGAAGATAAGATGGGTAGATCACGTAACTAATGAGGAAGTATTGAATAGAATTGGGGAGAAGAGGAGTTTGTGGAACAAGTTGACGAGAAGAAGGGACCGGTTGGTAGGACATGTTCTGAAGCATCAGGGGATCACAAACTTAGCATTGGAGGGCAGCGTGGAGCGTAAAAATCGTAGAGGTAGGCCAAGAGATGAATACACTAAGCAGATTCAGAAGGATGTAGGCTGCAGTAGGTACTGGGAGATGAAGAGGCTTGCACAGGATAGAGTAGCATGGAGAGCTGCATCAAACCAGTCTCAGGACTGAAGAACACAACAACAACAACAACAACAAGAGACCTAGTATGTTTTCGCAATCGTTACACTTCGAATGGGCTTCTGTCAACCGGAATACATTAATAAGTGGTTCCTTTTACCGATCCTCCGACTCAAGTGAAAAAAGTGCAGAACATTTCAACGAAAACTTGTGTCTCATTTCAGATTGGGGACCCACTGATGCAGTACGTTTATGGTGGACAGTGACTTCAATCTACCCTCTATATATCTGCGAAATACATTATTTACTGCTTTTATTGGAAGAGTCACTCGAGAGTCATTATCGAATATGAAGCTAAACCAACATGCTTCGAATGAGCAGCTCTGGCCAATGATCTGGAGTCTTCATGATTAAAGGCGTACACTGAAGCCGCAGAGGGACAGACAGTGTTGTAACGGGACGACGAAGTCCACTCGTCCCAGGCGACGCTAGCAACAAAGGCCGCCAGCTAATATCAGGCCGGCTTGCATTCCGCAGCGCGGTTGGCGCGATTTCGTGCAGCAACCCGTTTGCAACGCAAATCACGCCGTTTTGTTCTTTTGCGCACTTACTGGCATTCCTCCAGCGTCCGTTAATTAGGAAACGGTGGCCGTCTCCTCTCCTCTGAGATGATCTGATAAGTAACCTGCTCCCTACCTCCCACGCGCCGAGGCCTTGGCCGCTCGGCCTGTGCGTGACACCACACGTCCAGCTCTCAGGGCATACTGAACAGGTACTCCAAAATGGTTCACCCATACTGGACGCGGGCATACAGGTCCTGTGACGTCACCCTTTGTCTGTGACTGTACAGCACTGAGAGGTGGGAGATCTTACGCCGATGTTTAGGAGTGATTATTATTATATTTTGCGAAAAGCAGCGGGTCTTTATTATGTTTATGTGGTCGCGTTAAATGCATCGTGGGCAGTATATTGTATTTCTGTGGTCGCGTTATTTGCATCATGGGCGGTATTGACCTCTTAATGAGTCAACAGGAGATGATTTGTTTAAAAAGAAAGAAAAAAGGCGGACAGTTAAATAACAGGAAACAGTTACAAATCAACCCAACTTCCATACACAACTACACTCCAGGAAATTGAAATAAGAACACCGTGAATTCATTGCCCCAGGAAGGGGAAACTTTATTGACACATTCCTGGGGTCAGATACATCACATGATCACACTGACAGAACCACAGGCACATAGACACAGGCAACAGAGCATGCACAATGTCGGCACTAGTACAGTGTATATCCACCTTTCGCAGCAATGCAGGCTGCTATTCTCCCATGGAGACGATCGTAGAGATGCTGGATGTAGTCCTGTGGAACGGCTTGCCAAGCCATTTCCACCTGGCGCCTGAGTTGGACCAGTGTTCGTGCTGGACGTGCAGACCGCGTGAGACGACGCTTCATCCAGTCCCAAACATGCTCAGTGGGGGACAGATCCGGAGATCTTGCTGGCCAGGGTAGTTGACTTACGCCTTCTAGAGCACGTTGGGTGGCACGGGATACATGCGGACGTGCATTGTCCTGTTGGAACAGCAAGTTCCCTTGCCGGTCTAGGAATGGTAGAACGATGGGTTCGATGACGGTTTGGATGTACCGTGCACTATTCAGTGTCTCCTCGACGATCACCAGTGGTGTACGACCAGTGTAGGAGATCGCTCCCCACACCATGATGCCGGGTGTTGGCCCTGTGTGCCTCGGTCGTATGCCGTCCTGATTGTGGCGCTCACCTGCACGGCGCCAAACACGCATACGACCATCATTGGCACCAAGGCAGAAGCGACTCTCATCGCTGAAGACGACACGTCTCCATTCGTCCATTCACGCCTGTCGCGACACCACTGGAGGCGGGCTGCACGATGTTGGGGCGTGAGCGGAAGACGCCTAACGGTGTGCGGGACCGTAGCCCAGCTTCATGGAGACGGTTGCGAATGGTCCTCGCCGATACCCCAGGAGCAACAGTGTCCCTAATTTGCTGGGAAGTGGCGGTGCGGTCCCCTACGGCACTGCGTAGGATCCTACGGTCTTGGCGTGCATCCGTGCGTCGCTGCGGTCCGGTCCCAGGTCGACGGGCACATGCACCTTCCGCCGACCACTGGCGACAACATCGATGTACTGTGGAGACCTCACGCCCCACGTGTTGAGCAATTCGGCGGTACGTCCACCCGGCCTCCCGCGTGCCCACTATACGCCCTCGCTCAAAGTCCGTCAACTGCACATACGGTTCACGTCCACGCTGTCGCGGCATGCTACCAGTGTTAAAGACTGCGATGGAGCTCCGTATGCCACGGCAAACTGGCTGACACTGACGGCGGCGGTGCACAAATGCTGCGCAGCTAGCGCCATTCGACGGCCAACACCGCGGTTCCTGGTGTGTCCGGTGTGCCGTGCGTGTGATCATTGCTTGTACAGCCCTCTCGCAGTGTCCGGAGCAAGTATGGTGGGTCTGACACACCGGTGTCAATGTGTTCTTTTTTCCATTTCCAGGAATGTATATATGTATATATATTGGCCACGACATCTTGGTAGATGATTGTTGCACTGTCTGTGTGTTTATGGGTTGTTTTTTTTCATATGACTTGTCAAGCCAATGGCAGCACGGCATCTCTTGCCGCAAGTGTCACAAGTGTATCTGGCTGCTGAGGCAGGAGCAGTGGTAGCATTGCGAAGCTTTTTCTGCCTCAATCTGTCTAACAAGCCTTCATCATGCTTCGGCATTCCAGATGATATATCATCACGCCACTCTGGTCTCATGCTAGCCCGTGCTTCCCATCTGTTTGTGTCGATTCCAAAGCTCTCCATATCTCGTTTACAGGAGTCCTTGAACCTCAATACAGGACGTCCCACAGGTATTTTGGCTACAGAGATCTCTCCAAGCATCACCTCACGTGGTAATCTGTCAGGATCTATACGGTGGAAGTGTCCCAGCCAGCGAAGTCGTCTCTGCTTCAAGATAGCTGAAATACTGTTGCAGTTAGTTTTAGATAGCACAGCTTCGTTGGTCACTCGGTCCTTCCACGTTACTCCGAGGATGGATCTCAGGCACGGCATGTGGAGAGCATTAAGGCGAAGTTCTTGTTTGGCATAGGTAGTCCATGTTTCCGATGCATACAAAAGGATGCTGAGGACGCAAGTTTGATATACAAGAATTTTGGTGGTCAAAGAGAGTTTGTTGTTTTTCCAAACACGTGTAGAGAGTTTGCCAAAAGTTGTCGTAGCTCTTCCAATGCGAACATCAATTTCCTTGTCGACAGACATGTTTGATTCTATAGTAGATCCAAGATAGCAGAAGTTATCTACGGCTTGCAGAGTAGTGCCATCTCGTGTGATATTCGGCTTTGTGTTAGCGCACTGAACCATAATTACGGTCTTACTGCTGTTTACATTCATCGAGAATAGGTGGCATGCGTAACTAAATCTTGGTACTAGCTCTTGCAGCTCTTCTGCGGAGTTCACAACAATTACAGCATTCCGCAATACACAACTACAGTCGTGGAAATCGAAACAAAGGCAGGATACCTACAAAAGCAACAGTACAATGCTTGTACAATACTCTATCGAAGTTATTATGAAAGTCGTCGATCCGTATAAGAAATAAACAATTATGACCTAATTACACAGTTCCTTTCATAACACGAGTAACAAAATAAAGCGTTTGCATTTCCTGGGTGAAAATTGGTACAAAGGTACTCACCGCCATGTTGTGTTACTGCGATGTCAGTACTTTTTCCCAACTCCTTTCTCCCAAATTACGTCAAAAATTCCCTTCGGCCTTGATTTCGTTGTGGTCTGTAGTTCTTGCAGTGGAATTGTCATCCACTCTTCTCTTATCGCGCTCTTCGGCTCACATACGGCATCAAATTGCCTTCCATTGAGATAAACTCGTCTTGCAAGTAGTACCCACAGGTTTTCCAAGGGGTTCACATCCCGGCCAAGTGCAGATCATGGAAAGACGTCGATATCCTTATCTACATCTACATCTACATGCACACTCCGCAAGCCACCTGTCGGTGTCTTGCGGAGGGTACCTTGAGTACCTCTATCGGTTCTCCCTTCTATTCCAGTCTCTTATAGTTCGTTGTAAGAAAGATTGTCGGTAGGCCTCTGTGTGGGCTCTAATCTCTCTGATTGTATCCTCATGGTCTCTTCGCGAGATATACGTAGGATGGAGCAATATACTGCTTGGCTCCTCAGTGAAGGTACGTTCTCGAAACTTCAACAAAAGCCTGTACCGAGCTACTGAGCGTCTCTCTCTTGCTAAGTCTTACACTGGAGTTTATCTCTCATCTCCGTAAAGCTTTCGCGATTTCTAAATGATTCTGTAACGAAGCGTGCTGCTCTCCGTTGGATCTTCTCTATCTCTTCTATCAACCCTACCTGGTACGGGTCCCACACCGGTGGGCAGAATTCAAGCATTGGGCGAACAAGTGTACCGTAACCTACCTCCTTTGTTTTTGGACAGCATTTCCTTAGGATTCTTCCAATGAATCTCAGTCTGGTATCTGCTTTACCGACGATTAATTTTACAGGGTCATTCCATTTTAAATTACTCCTAATGCCTACTCCCAGATATATTATGGGATTAACTGCTTCCAGTTGCTGACCTACTATACTGTAGCTAAATGATAAGGGATCTTTCTTTCTAAGTATTTGCAGCACATTACACTTGTCTACATTGAGATTCAACTGCCATTCCCTGCACCATGCGTCAATTCGTTGCAGATCCTCCTGCATTTCAGTACAATTTTCCATTGTTACAACCTCTCGATATACTACAGCTTCCTCCGCATATTGCCTCAGTGAACTTCCGATGTTATCCACAAGGTCATTTATATATATATTTTGAATTTGCAATGGTCCTTCAAATCACTTTTAGGTTGTAGCAGAAACATACACAGACGCATTACGTCGTTGAAACATTAGACATTCGGCCCCTAAGTCCTCATACATATTAAGCAATTCTGTCTCTAGCAGTTCAGTGTACCTTTCAAAATTCATTCTAGTGTTCAGCGAAGCAATATGTGATTTACCTATAGCGCTGAAGACTACCAAAGTCATAACATATCCACCACCAAAATTTCTGTTCGTTCTTAGGTGCTGCTCTGTTCTCAGATCATGCCAGTATGAAATCCATCCGGTCCATCTACTGGAAACTTCTCGTCACTGTGCGAAGTGCCGGGGCTAGCAGTGTATTAACACTAAGTTCTTTTAGAATCTTCATATGGAAATGATGTTCCAAGCCCCCCCCCCCCCTTTTCTAACTCCGACTTTTGCTTTTGCACGTGGTTTAAGAAGAAACGAGAACGGACTGTAATCGACCCTGCAAGTGGAGTATAAAAGAGTTTGGCACCTGCAATAATTTAATTTGATGTCAATTAATTTTATAAAGGAAAGTTTCATTAACGTAGTGAGAAATGAAACGGTTGCTTTACCGATCCACAGAATGAAAGTTCTATCCAAAATAACAATTTGATTTATTATGACTAAACTCGAAATAATAAACAAAACACATGAAACACTTACAATACGTCAAGTGGATACTCAAATAAATGCTGTGAAGGTGAAGTTGTCCATAAACTAGCTTGTGACGTTTATGACCAAGTGGTATGTGGAGCCAATTCCTTGCAACTCAAATCTTGAGAGAACCACCCAGCCAACCCAACATTAATTGCTGCTACAGTAGTGAAAATTCAGACAATGAACACTCAAGACAGAACCACGTAAGAAAAGACGGGAACAGGCGCGCTCTGCTGAGCTCTGATTATCACAGAGCAAAATTCCCTAATCTGCCGGTGCTGCGGACATACATTACCAAGCTGTCTTCTTAACTGCAAGAACACGATCTGGCGTACCAGAGGCGATGGCTGGTTGCTTCGACGTCCCATCGTGGTGATGATAATGTCGCGAACATAGCCCGAAACAAATTATCCTGGTCTGGTTGTTCCAGACTAAAGACTTCCTATCAATACAAATGCGCCTCTGAGGGAGATGAAGAAGGCTCGCCACACAATCACTGACGGTACAGTGATTGATTTTAACAAGCGAAGTCACACAGTAACTCCGATACAGTCAGCTTTAGCCAAAACTGCTCAAGACGGACAACATAGGCCGCTTGTACGCAGAACGCTCAATGGCCAACTGTACTCGGAAAGTTACGTTGAAGTCGAAACTTCAGCAACTTCCTCAGACAGCTACAATTAAATTAAAGTATATTAGTCAGCCAACGGAAGGCAGGCTGTCCAGAGCAGTGAGAGCTCAGTCTTGTAACCGACCCCGACCGAAGGGCGAGAGCCGACTCCTTCAAGAGCACCCGTACAAGCCGAACACAGAACATTCCCGCCCTCACAACAGTGGCCGTAGTTAAACGTTCCAATCAGCAACTCGAAAACCAGCGGAAAATTCCACTATATTGAGGAAGCACTACCATTCCACCAATGGAGATACTTGGCGCCAATTTCTGCGCCGATTTTGCTACGTCACGGAGCTATGCCCTCAGCAAGCCAGTCACATTTATGATTTTGCAGAAAACGCGGGAATTTGCCCGCCAAGACTGTCTGGGAACACAAGTCGTTCCCACGACTCGCTGGTAGCCCCCTAGCAAGTGTTTTCACTAATATATTAAAAAACTAAAAAAAACCTCGATTGCGAAAAAAGCACCTAGTGTTAACCCAGGTTTCGGCGTAGATAACTACAACTTCCTCAGAACAATAAAACCCACAAGTGCCTAAGAAGACCTTTGTCAATGATTAAAAGAACACCATAGCTGTACATTTACAAACGAAAAAGAAAAGGAAAACACAAACAGTACATATGTACCAAGTCAAAACCACTACTTAACTTAATAGTGTACACTCCACCTCACACCGGCCTATGTTCGATGGGCCATGACCCGGATTTAGAGCAGGCCTCTGCAGTTGTTTCTTGAATGCAAGATGTTTGTCATTTTACAAAATTTGTGGAACACGTCTGGTAGTCACTGACAACTTTAAATCAGCAACAACTTGAGAAGAATAACGGTTTGTGGTTCATGCATTGCGCAAAAGGAACCATTTCAATACCTTAAATAATTGTCTATGTAGTTCGTATATTCCATTCTATCCAGATCGTGCGCTAGTCTAAATAAATTATCAGCCACTGTACTTGAATGGTTCAACTTCTTGGCGATTTGACGATTAGGAAGTTCCATTTCATTGAACGCAGCGATTTTTGCTGTTTCATCTCATGATAACTGTTTTCTGCATGGCAGTGTCACAGTCGAGGTTTATGTTCACAGCACTCACTGTCAGTAATGATGTCTTTTTCCTGCCTGCAGTAAAGCCACATATGTACACACTAACACCACCTGGACCCGACTGCCTTTATACTGATTTCTACCCTCTACCACCTGAATCGCTGATGTCTTGTTATGTACTGTACTGCTGACAGCAAATGCGATACCATTTGACTACATTTGTCAGTATACTATATTTCATACTACTGCATATACACTGTGCATTACAATTCCAACCGACAAAGTTAATTTTCCTACAAGTATCCATACCTTTACGCTGATTTCCATCATTGTATTCGACTTGAAAAGTTATAAAGTAACTCATCAACTGAATAGGCCTGGAGACGGGTTCACGATGTGGGCTGAAGTCTAAACTTAGCTACATAACAGTGAAGAGTTGGTACCACTTATTAAATAGGAAATATAAGATTAAAAATATGCATAATATAAACCTGATTGTGCGGAAAAGCCATTTCAAAGTGAAAACTAGTGTAAAACTACGTAGTCTGACTACTGGTGCAGGTGTGCTAGATGTATACTAGAGGCAGGACAGATGACACCCACCTGCATATGTGATCCGGGAACAGCGCGGTAGGTTCAGCCGGAATTTTAAAAAAGGATCCAACCGTGTTCAGAAAGGACATATTGAATATAGTTGGCAATGGACTGTTTATTGCCGTAGTTCACCGTGTAGTAAAACTGAACTAAGATAGTTCCTGTGAATGAGTATTAATATAGTCCGGTTGTCAAGTAGAGGTTATACTTGACAACTGGACTACATTAATATGTGGTTCCTCTTACCTACCCCCCGACTCAAATGTAAAAGCTGTTGAACAGTTCAAAGAAAACTTGAGTGAGATTTCAGTTTGGTATCCCACTCATGCAGTACATTTATAGTTGATAGTGACTACAGTCTACCCTCGATATGTTTGCGAACATATGTCTTTATTTTCTTTATTGCGTTAACACGAGACATTCTCAAGATACAGTTGTGGTGGTACTACAAACGCTAAATCACAGTAAGACTCAGTTGTTACAATTTCTAAGACACAATTCAACAAAACCCGAAGTTTTAATTTCACAGAATGGGCATATGATTAGTGAAACTGAACCGTTCAAATATTTAGGTGTTCAGATATCTGAAGTAAGTAACAGCTCGACAGGAAAAGTAGTCTACTTTGCTTATATGCATTCGCTTATGACATATAGTATTATATTTTGGGGTTACTCTTGCCATTCTCAAAGGATATTCTTGGCTCAGTAACGGACGGTTCGGGTAATAAATGGTGTAGCTCTTGTCGACACCTGTTCATTAGTCTGGGTATTCTGATATTGGCCTCTCAATGTATATTTTGTTTTTGTTTCTTGTTAACAATATAAGCTTATTCTCACGAATTATCAGCTTTCACTCAGTTAATATTAGGCAGAAATCCAGTCTGCAGTAGGATCGCATTTCCCTGACTCTTGTGCAGAAAGGTGTGCACTACACTGCTGCAACCATTTTCAATAAGCTATAACAAGAATTCAAAATTTTTGCAGTAAATCACGCGCTTTCTAACCAAAACTGAAGAGTTTCTCATGGGTCACCCCTTCTATTCTGTTGAGGAGTTCCTTGAAAAATTAAGCTGATTCCTGTGTTATATTGTTGACTGCGTTTAGATAAACTTATGAGTTGTCTTTTTTGGGTTCATAAACGTTTTATTTTACCTGTTATTACTTTTATGTTGTAATTTCATGTAAAGATACGTTCCATGACCTTGGAGATTTGCTCCTCAATTTGGTCCTACGGGACTAGACGTGTCAGCTTAAGTCCCCCGTATATGCAATAGGGTCGACATCCATATGTTCAGTAAATAAATAGTTGTGTGAATTTTTTTAACACAGTCGCCTCTTGCCAGAGGCCAAGATCCTGTAAGGTTATTTACCATGAATACCGGGTACCAAGACATATATGAATTTAATGAAGAAGATGCTGAATTGGACAGAACATACAACACCCAGCGAAGAACATAAAAAAGTCCTGTTCTCATACTGACAAACTGTCCCACCACATCCAGAATGAAATTTTCACTCCTCCGCGGAAGAAAAGCTGTGAGGACAGGCCGTAAGCCGTGCTGGGATGGCTCATTTGGTAGAACACGAAAGGCAAAGGTCCCGACTTCGAGTCTCGGTCCGGCACACAGTTTTAATCTACAAGGGAGTTTCATATCACTGGACACTCCGCTGTAGAGTGAAAATTAAAAACATCCCCCATGCTGTGACTAAAACACGTCCCCTCAATGTCCTATCTCCTAGGAGTATTTGTCTCGTAAGTTTCGCAGAACTTCTGTGAAGAGAAGGGTAGGAGCCGAGGTACTGGCGGGACTAAAACTGTGAAGACAGGTCGTATGCCGTACTGGGGTAGTTCAGATGATAGGGCACTTGCCCGCGAAAGGCAAAGGTCGCGATATAATGAATTATATAATGTTATCGGGAGAATATCTTTATATCTACACTCCTGGAAATTGAAATAAGAACACCGTGAATTCATTGTCCCAGGAAGGGGAAACTTTATTGACACATTCCTGGGGTCAGATACATCACATGATCACACTGACAGAACCACAGGCACATAGACACAGGCAACAGAGCACGCGCAATGTCGGCACTACTACAGTGTATATCCACCTTTCGCAGCAATGCAGGCTGCTATTCTCCCATGGAGACGATCGTAGAGATGCTGGATGTAGTCCTGTGGAACGGCTTGCCATGCCATTTCCACCTGGCGCCTCAGTTGGACCAGCGTTCGTGCTGGACGTGCAGACCGCGTGAGACGACGCTTCATCCAGTCCCAAACATGCTCAATGGGGGACAGATCCGGAGATCTTGCTGGCCAGGGTAGTTGACTTACACCTTCTAGAGCACGTTGGGTGGCACGGGATACATGCGGACGTGCATTGTCCTGTTGGAACAGCAAGTTCCCTTGCCCGTCTAGGAATGGTAGAACGATGGGTTCGATGATGGTTTGGATGTACCGTGCACTATTCAGTGTCCCCTCGACGATCACCAGTGGTGTACGGCCAGTGTAGGAGATCGCTCCCCACACCATGATGCCGGGTGTTGGCCCTGTGTGCCTCAGTCGTATGCAGTCCTGATTGTGGCGCTCACCTGCACGGCGCCAAACACGCATACGACCATCATTGGCACCAAGGCAGAAGCGACTCTCATCGCTGAAGACGACACGTCTCCATTCGTCCCTCCATTCACGCCTGTCGCGACACCACTGGAGGCGGGCTGCACGATGTTGGGGCGTGAGCGGAAGACGGCCTAACGATGTGCGGGACCGTAGCCCAGCTTCATGGAGACGGTTGCGAATGGTCCTCGCCGGTACCCCAGGAGCAACAGTGTCCCTAATTTGCTGGGAAGTGGCGGTGCGGTCCCCTACGGCACTGCGTAGGATCCTACGGTCTTGGCGTGCATCCGTGCGTCGCTGCGGTCCGGTCCCAGGTCGACGGGCACGTGCACCTTCCGCCGACCACTGGCGACAACATCGATGTACTGTGGAGACCTCACGCCCCACGTGTTGAGCAATTCGGCGGTACGTCCACCCGGCATCCCGCATGCCCACTATACGCCCTCGCTCAAAGTCCGTCAACTGCACATACGGTTCACGTCCACGCTGTCGCGGCATGCTACCAGTGTTAAAGACTGCGATGGAGCTCCGTATGCCACGGCAAACTGGCTGACACTGACGGCGGCGGTGCACAAATGCTGCGCAGCTAGCGCCATTCGACGGCCAACACCGCGGTTCCTGGTGTGTCCGCTGTGCCGTGCGTGTGATCATTGCTTGTACAGCCCTCTCGCAGTGTCCGGAGCAAGTATGGTGGGTCTGACACACCGGTGTCAATGTGTTCTTTTTTCCATTTCCAGGAGTGTATATTACTGACTGATGAATATATGTGAATGCAGCTTGCCGCTAACTTGGTGTAATGTTTTGTCTGTACAGAGGTGTATCTGTCGCCTTTATTACCCCTTCACTCTCACACATAAATCGGTACAATAAAGTTAGGGCCTCCTGTTTTATCTTTAGGCTGATCCGTGATAAGACAGGCAAACAGTTATACTAATGGAGGATTCTGAGTATTTTCTCGAATTCGCTCTCTCTCTCTCTCTCTCTCTCTCTCTCTCTCTGTCCTTTATCTACGTACAGTTTTAAATATAATATTTCATTTACGTGAAATCAGCCCAATAGAATCTCTGGTGGAGCCCTTCGTCTTAATATTCAGCGGCTGGCTTGCTGGAAAAGATCTTTACATTTGTTATTATTGTTAAGCGCTGCATTCAGTTGGGAAAATCGATCGTTTGAACAATTCGTTCATTTTACGGCAGATTTAGAATTTCAGATGTGGACGAAGCCTTTTTGGACGATTTTATAAAAAACTCGGTGACTGCAGGCTCTCTTCGTCACAGCTGAAACTTCCCCACTAATTACAGGGCCAAGGCGATCGTCAATGATTCAGACAAAGAGCTCATTCGTCATTCACTCTAGAATAAAAGGGTCACAAACCTTATTTCTGAGGAAAATTGCATATTCAATTCATCTCCATTACATGTTCCGTTTTCTGTTGATTCCAAGTCTTACTTAATTTGCGTTTACAGTCTTTCTCTCTCTTCAAATAACCCGCTAGTGGCACAAACGTTAATAGCTCGCTTTAGCGAGAAGAAAAGCAAATATGTCTCTTTTAGAAGCCCGTCAATCTTCCAACAGATGTTTCCGATGCTGTCCTTCTTACCCGTCTATAATAACCATGGAGAATACATATATGTATCTCTGTTATTCCAAAGAATAAACGTACTAGAAAAATACCTTGGCGTCGACGAGCTGTCGGCGCATATATTACTAGAAAATCCGATCAGATACTTTTCAAAAGTGAATAAATGTGGATGATTTGATTGACCATTATTAATTATTGCGTGGTAGAGGGTAATTTTCCGTGGGGAGATTACAATGCCCCTCGCAGCAAGCGAAGTTTGTGAGCTCAATTTTGATTTACCGAACACACTTCGCGAGCTATCTATTAGCGTGGATAACCCGGAAGTGATGATTGTCAGTCCTCCGACTGAAAAAGAATATTATGTTTAAGACAGACGAAGAAAAGAAATGTTGAAAACAGAAGAAATGAAGAGACAGGTACCGCGGCTGTATTGCTTTTACGTGCATCTAGGTGTTATGTTTGCTGTGCACAACCAAGGAAGATGATCTTTCACGAAACTGTTATCAGGGTCTACCCATTCGGAAACTTTCTTAAGCAGGGAAACGTTGGAAAACCTCTTAAGCCTAGACCCCCAGCCTACGGTACATAGAAGATAGGAAAGCCTATAGAAGAAAAAAAAAATAATTTTGAAATAGATCTCTAAAGGAAAGACAGGCATCAATTTATATCACGATTTGGAGAAGAATGATTTGTGCCTCTAGCAAAAAAAAAAAAAAAAAAAAAGCATTTTACAATAAATAACGTGAATTTTCGTTTTACAATCTTGTTCCTAGGACAATATCTTGCGGTGCTAAAACTCCCCCGGGTCTTGCATGTCCCCGACGTCCACATTTGTAGTCGGTCTTCTACGCGGCCCACTTTGTAGTCGGTCTTCTACGTGGCCCACAGTGGGAAGAGTAGAAGGGACAGGGATACTCGAATTCACATGCAACATTCATTCCAAAAGAATTAGCAATGACCAAAAGGGAAACTCTTCCTGTAAGAGAACTGGTTAGGTTGCACCGTCCAAGATTCTCCTTTTTGAAAGCAAAATCCTTATGGCTTCATGCATCCTTTTTGTTACGACTTACTTCAAGGAATTTAGCCTTTAACTAATGATGTTGCCAAAAGCATCATCATATTTACTCTCGTTTGAATACTCTTTTTGACTTTGCATCCCCACTTGTGCTTATAAGTGCAAAAGTTCTGACACATTTTCTATCACTGATTTGTTCTTCGTAATTTAAAGGATTCATGCAACTTACAATAGATTTTGGATTCAAATCATCGAATAATGGAAAGTGTAGTTCATTTTATACAAAGACATAATCCGTCATTTCCTTGAAAAGTCATATAATTTATCTATACTCAAAAACTTTTTATTCTAAATACATATATTTCTCCGCTTGATTGCTGTAATATAAAAGTTATTAGTATTGAGGAATGCGGATTCACTTCTTTCATTTATTCTCTGATTCATACGGCGTTCATAAATGCACATATATGGAAATGGATTTTTCAAAGAAAATTTCCAAACGAACACGAACCATTAAATAACTACTAATTCTATGAATATTACTTTCTTTAATCATTCATTAATAAATTAAAAACTCTTAACTTCTAATTATAACACCTTTTCTTTTTAAAGTTCAACATGAATCAGTTTACCGTCGCGTTTGATG